>NC_087206.1:39049104-39395986 GCF_015104395.2 Macrobrachium nipponense
GAGAATTATAGTATTGGTGACAGACTTGTGATGGGGGAAAGGCAGAAGAAAATATAATGAATTATTAAATATCTCTATCGATAGGCCTATGCTTGTGTGATGCGACTGCCAAGACCGTGCTGCACTATGCTAGATAAAATTTGAAGGATCATAATATTCATGATAATTCTCTAAGGAATTCATACCCTAATCCTGATTTCATTCGACAGTTGCCGTAGCATTCAGATTGTAAAAAGACGTGGAAAATTTTAAGACACAGGCTGCAGTCATTCTTGCTCTCTTGATATAGTCTTTATTTTTGAAAATCGGGTTTCATCCACAAATCATTCACGAAAAAAGCTCCGTTAAGTAAAAATATTTATGATCACAAATAACTCAATATGTATTGCACAGGCAATTAAAGTTTTATATTGTGCAAAAAATGCTGATGTGTTGGAAGATCTTTCAGCCTCGCGGCAAAGAAATGCAGTCGTGTAGGGCTGTAGGCTACTACGAACTGCTTTGTAATGGGAGCATATAGCCAGAAAATCTTTGAGCTGACATGCCACTTTAAACTTGATAAAGATTTATGTTCAAAGACAGTAGCTTTGTAAACAGCTACTAGCATTCGATCTATGTCAACGTCAAAGTAATCAAAGTGTGAAATCCATTATGTAAGCCAGTATCCAGTGACTTGCGCTTTCCCGCTAGAAGTTCTAGGGCTCCTCCTCACATCATAGAAAACGCTCTTGCAGATGCAACTAGATTTGCTCAACCTACCTTAGCTGTCGCAACACTGACTGCCATTGACGTCAGCTAACTTTAATCACTTTGGAATACAAACATGAGTTTGTAGAAACTAAAATAATTGCATTAACCACTTACGATGATGCAATAATATCCCCGTTCATGGAGGAAAACGAGTAAATATTGTCGTCGTGATACATACGTAGTACTACAATCAGAAATTCACATTTTATCTACCAGATCTCTATGAACGAACCCATCTAAGAAATTCCGATTACAGTCATACCCCTACATACAAAAGTCCCTACGTACGAAAAATCCAGGTTACGAAAGCAAAGACAAAGATTTTTTTCTTCTTCTGTATATGAAAATAATTCAGGTTGCGAAAGGGTAAAGTCGGTCGCCCGGGCCACCGAGAACAATTTTAAAACTCGCGTGCCACCAACTCAGTAGACTCGCCACCATCCTCCCGCTCTCCCATTGGTTCCCGATGCTAGTCACCGCCGTAAGATCCTGCTCTCCTATTGGTCAGCATCTGTCCCATCATGCCTCTACGTAAAGGCATTACTTGACCATTTTTTGCGGCAGTGTTATTGTAAACGCCTGGAATTTGTTCGTTCACATAGATTTCGTTCGTTAATGTAAATTCGTATTAGTGATGTCGCTTTCGTTGTAATGTAAGTTACTTTATCATGTTGTGTGTGAACTTAATTACTTACGTTATTAGCCATGGGTCCCATGTATGTACAGTATTTCTTGTACCCTGCACACTAATACACTTTATTTACAGGTAGTAACGGTTAGGTTAGGTATTGAATGGTCCAAATTGTTGTATTTCATTATTTATTGGTCAATTTAGCTTTATCATAAAATTTACCGTGGTGTTTTTGTAGGGCTTGGAACGAATTAAGCAATTTACACGTAAAACGTAGTTTTGGATAAAAAAAAATTAGGTTACGAAGGCTGCTTTGGAATGGATTAATTTCATAACCTGAGGCACTACTGGACTTCTAACATAGCAGTCAATGTTTTGGTTTGGAAATCAACTGATAGCGAATGTGAGTTTATTTCGCCATATTTAACTCAATTCTGAGTGAATTTTCTTGCTTGTAGTTAACATAAACGAATATCTAGATATACTTAACTTATATGAGAAAAGGTGTTTTTGTTATGCGACATGTTTTCAAAATATGACTTGAATATGTCTCGTTGTCATTGTGAACTACATTTTTTTTTGTGAACAGATTATGTTGGTGGCATGTTTATGGAATAAAAAAAAATTACATAATTCCGTTAGCTATTTTCACTTTATTTCGTCATAATACCAGCTTTAAGTAATATATCTTTTATTGGCGTGAAAACACCAATAAAATGTGTTCTTTCAAGCACAGTAGTTTTGATTAAAATTATTTTCTCTCAATTTTACCTACAGTTGTGTTTGATGGCATAAGTTTACGGGAGTTTTATTCTTGTTGCCGATACAAAATAATAGTCATTAGCAGTTTGAACAGTTTTCTCAGCTTCAGCTACAACTTGGTATATTTACTTGTTGATCTTTGATCTATAGTGAATAAAGTTATTATATAAAAAATGTCTCAGTCTTATTCTACATAATGTCATTTATAACATAACTACGGTAATTGTTTAATATTGCACGATGGTTGAAGTAAAAGCCAAACAGATCTTGTTATCCAATTAGATTGTACTTTGCAAAAAAAATTGTTTCTCGTTTGGTTGTTAATCATGGCTGTACACATTTATGCAACGAGTATAAAGTTAAAACAATACTTTCATTTTCTTTTGCTGTTTTTCAACTTATTTAACTAGAAGATGGGATAAAGTTTGGCTATTGTAATTTGGTCCCTCTTGTAAAATCAGATTATCATAAGACAAATTATCGTGACTTGAACACTACCTGTACATTGTTTAAAACCTTTATCATATAGTTACATACTCTTTCTTATGTTTTAACACAATATTTGTTATTTAGAAACGTATTTTCCTTATTGAATAACGTGGAACATAAAAATATGGGGTGGTATTTTGAGGGTTGGAATGGAATAAGGGCATTTTATGTGTATTTCAAGGGGAAAATTGATTTGATGTGCGGGCAAATTGAGCTACGAGCTGTGCCACGGAACGAATTAAACTCGTAGGTGATGACACCACTATTAATAATGTAGCAAAATATTGTTAAAACGCTGAATCCAATCTCTCTCAGTATACATATCTTTTAATGAAAAAAATAAAATTTCAATAAAACCCAATTTCACTTACAGAATAAACAATAATATTGATCTATGTATATTATTATTGTTATAAGTATAAAAATATGATTGTTTCGACATTTTTAATTGTTACTGTACGTATGTGTTGCCATATTTTTTTCTTTCTGATTGACTGAACTGTACTTCCTTACAATTTTAGTAGCTGACTCTGATTATCACACATATATCAGTATATACATGAAAATATTTTATCACTGTTGACATTTCATCTTTAATCACTAAAAATATCTAAAAATGAAAAATTTTTGAAGAATATTTGTATTTTTCATAGCTACAAACCTTTGGTCTTAACAATAAGATAAGTTTCTAGTGCCTAGCTGGATCCAGTTAAACAACTGGAGATTGAAAAGCAAGGAATCTGTGAGATCTGGCAATGCGTGCACATATAGGGTGAAAACTGTCCTAGACCATGCACCCACACTATTGCATTTAGTCTTTCCCAACCCAGGAAGTCATTACATGACAGTGGGGCGGCTAGAGGTGGGCAGTAAAACGTTAAGACCTCAGGTTTGATAGCTATGAAAAATACAAATTGTCTTAAGAAAATTTGTAATTTTTTCATACACAAACAAACCTTCGGTCTTAACAATAGGATGGACTTATACTTGGTGGGAGGTACAGACATGCTAAACTGGCTGGGGGCCAACCCACCAGTTCAACTCCAAAAGAAATATCTACTAGAGGGATTAATGCCCATGAGAAGCTAGATAAACTGATATCCAACAACTCAGCCAACTGGGTTACATACAATGATAAATGAGAAGATTCATTGCAGTAGGGAACTAAAGAGAAATTCTGACTGTTCAATAACAAACCAATGCATTAGGATTCATTATGACTCCTCACTCCCCCTTGCTAGAGAATGGAGTATATGCTACTGAATAGAGGATTTGACTATTTTAACACAAAGCAAATAAACTATCAGTATGACTACCTTACTAACCTGTACCAGGCCAGTTCAGGAAATGACATGTCTATTCCTCAACCCACCCATAGGAAGAAGGAAAGGAACAAGAAAAAGAAAGAGACCAGCCAACTCACTCAGTCTCTCTTCCACACAATCATCTTAGGTAAGATACAAATGTGCCCAGTTAAGGGCAACAATGAGTTACACAATCTGTTGGGCAGCCATCACAGGACCCAAGGAAAAAGTGTTCATAGATTTGTGGGCAACATCCTTAAGATAGAAAGAGGTGAACATGGACTGGCGTAACTAAGTACCAGCACTCAGAAATCTATGAACAGCGAAATTCTTCTTGAAAGTCATAGAGGGACCAATACCCCCAACGTCACGTGCTCTAGCCTGCACAGACTCAGCGGCGGAATTATCAAGAGTCAAATACGCCTGTCTGATAGCTTCACGGAACCAAAAAGAGATTGTATTCTTGGACACCTCTGCCTGGCCTGAGATGTTGTGTCCTCTTAAGATAGCAACGCAAAGCCTTGACAAAACACAACAAGAGCTCTTGAGTACATCTGCCAACAAAGTCACCCAGTGATGGAATGGAAAAGGAGGCGAACCTATCACCCTGTACCAAGGGATTCTGGGTCTTAGCCACGAATTCCTGGACAAATTCAAAGGACACTGACCCCCAATTCCTAGTGTGCTTCACATCATAGCTCAGGCCATGTAGCTTCCCCCCTCTTTGAAGAAGCCAAGGCCAGGAGGAAAACCGTTTTGAGTCTCAAGTTCCTGTTTGATGAACGACGCAACTTTAGTGAAACTTCTCAAGACCTAGGAAACATCCCCTTTTTGGGGGCCTGACCTCTCTAGAACACGACTACACAAACCCCTTAACCAGCAAGGAGAGTTCCCAGGGTGAGATGTCGATACCTCTAAGATGTAACAGTAAACTCAGGGCTGCCCTGTAGCCTCTAATGGCAGAAACAGACAAGCCTTTCTCGTCCCTGATAAAGACCAAAAAGTCTGCTATGTGCTGAATAGAGATTCTGAGTAGAGAAAAATCCTGTTTACGATACCTATCACAGTAAATCGCTCATTTGCCTTGGTAAACGGCAGAGGTAGACTTTCTGAGACTGTTGGTCATATGTCCTGCTGTCTTCTGAGAAAAGCCTCTTGCTCGGAGGAGATAATTGATAGCCTCCAACCATGTAGAAATGGGGATTCTAATGACTGGTGGAATCTTTCTATGTGTAGCTGACAAAGATGCCGCCATGGGGAATCTCCCTTGGCACCTCTGACAATGACGACAGTAGATTCAGATACCATTCCGCTTGCGGCCACAGAGGGGCTACCAATGTCATCCTGAGACTCTGCAAACTCATCAACCAGTTCAGGACTTGGCGGATCAAACAAAACGGAGGCAAGGCATGCAACTCCAGGTTGTCCCAGGGATGTTGGAACGCGTCCTCCACTAACGCCAGAGGATCCGGAACCACCAAACAGAATACCTCCAGCTTCCTGTTGAACCGGGTTGCAAAGAGGTCTAGCATAGGTTTCCCCCAAACCTGTAAGAGCCTGAATGTCACAGGCTGATGGAGAGACCATTCTGAGCCTAGGATCTGATCCTGACATTCCTTTTGCCTGGGATATACCTGGCTGAGAGCTCCACCAAATTGCTGACTGTCTTCTGGTGAACCTCAACTGTTAAGGCATGAAGTTGACATGAAACCAGTCCCCCTGCTTATTCACATAAGCAACCACCGTGTTGTTGTCCAACATGAGAACAAAAGAATGTCCCTCTACTTTCTCCCGAAATTCCTTCAGACCCAGAGAGGCTGCCTTTAACTGTCCTCCAAACTCCAAACACCTGAAGTAATGAAGCCGCCTAATTAAGCACCCCAACCTGCAAGGGAGGCATCTGAAAACAGAAGGAAGTCTAGCAGAAGAGAATGCAGAGGAACACCCTTCAAGAGATTCTGGTCGTCCAACCGCCAACGAAGATCTTCTCTCACTTCCGGAGACAGAGGAACCCTTATTAGGGGTGAGTCCCCTGCCAGAGACCAGAAGTCACTCAGTCTCCATTGCAGAGACCGAAGATGAAATCACCCATGAGGGACCAGCTTCTTCTGAGAAGACAAAATCCCCAGAAGAATCAGCCACTGATGAGCTGACTGATCCAGTTGCGACAGGAAGTTGCGTGAAAATACTCACAACTTCTCCAACCTCTGATCCAACAGGAAAACTCGAGACTGCTGTATCAATGACCATGCCTAGATAGAGAATCCTTTGACTGGGTACGAGATTTCACTTCTCTAAGTTCACTATGATGTTGAGTTCCAGACAAAACCAAAGCAGACAATCTCTGTCCTGCAGTAGCTTCTCTCTGGAACCCACTAAGACCAACCAATCATTGAGGTACCTCAGCAAACGGATCCCTTGAGCATGAGCCCAAGTCGAGACAAAAGAGAAGACTCTTGTGAACACCTGAGGGGCTGTGGTCAACCCGAAACACAGGACTTAGAAACTCGAAGACCTTGTCTCCGAGAGAGAAGCTAAGGAATTTCCGGACGACAGATGAATGGGGATCTGGAAGTATGCATCCTTTAGATCCATTGACAGCATGAAGTCGCTTTCCCTCACAACTGCCAATACTGATTGCGGGGTCTCCATCTTGGACCTCATCTTCCTGATGAAATGATTCAAGGTGGATAAGTTGATCACAGGTCTCCATCCCCGACACGTTGGGCAAGTCTCCTAGAATGAGACTCTGACTTGGACACAGTCTGGTGCACCAACCTGTCCTTCGTGTCAGCTCAGTCCGAGGGAACAGGAACTGAGATTCTAAAAGACACCCATTCCTTAGCGCCAACAAGGACTCAGGGTCAACCAATCTTACCATCCTGGACAAGGCCGCGTCTCTTGTGATCAGAATAAGATAGCCAACAAATTGATGCTAAGGTGTGTGAGATACGAGAACACCTTGCCTCCAGACTGCAACAAACTGGTAAGAGAAGAAGCACTCACCAACCCTTCTGGGACCTGTCAGATGCAATCTTGGCAATGACCGTCGACCACAAGTGCAACCATGACACAGTCTGGAACATGGAGGCTCCAAAGCTGAGGCATCCTGCGGAGACAAGGACTGCGCCACCGACCTCACCTGCTCTAAAGTCAACCCTGGCTTCGAGATGTACAATGTCTGGGTTGAGATGACGAGGCAACAAACAGGCAGTGTTCCTATGCCTTGTGAGTGGTGGAGGAAGCAACTTGGAAGAACCCCTTGACCGAAGAGACCAGTCCCGATCCAACACAGAAGCGTTCACCTTTTGCAAAACCAACTGGACATGCCCCGATAAGGGAAGCTGAAACGATGACTTAGGATCTTGCATAGCCCCCAGCAAGGCTTCTAAGCAAGAAAGAGTGAAAAACGACCGAGCCCGAGTCCTACTCTCCAAATTGAACCCATAAATGAGATCAACAACTTTGGTAATGGAAGACAAAAATTCTTGCATGTCTCCTTCCTCCTGCTCCGGCAATGGAGACTGATGACAAGAAGATGCAGGCTTATCCAACACGCCTTCCTCATGCAAACCTACTGTAGACCTAGCAGCCAAACAACCTGAAGCACCAGCAGACCTGTCTGGACTGGAGCCAAGCGCCAACTCCTGCGATGAACCAACTACAACACTAGGAACACCACTACGAACACTCACAATAGGCGACTCGTTTGTGTGTTCGTGTGGAGCAGATGGAGCAGACGCATGTACGTGCGACGGAGAAGCATCTCGAACTCTTTGCGTAGAACGAGAATTCCCAGAGTTGAACCCCAAACAGCATCATAGGGAGGGGGAGGCGAACACTCCAGCTGCACTACTTCTGCTTTCATAACTATCGATCTTTTCACAGGTGCCTTAAGATCCTTACGACGACGAATAGGCCCTGATGCAGAAGCAGAAGAATCAGCAACATGCACACATGTCTCGATGAAGAGGACAATGCAGCCACAGCAGATTGCACAAGGGACAAAACACTAACACTCTCAGGAACATGGATGTGCCGCTCCTTACTCGTTGACGAGGAAAAGGCAAAGTCCTTAACCCTCCAATGCTTGATGCGCAGATGCGGCGGAGATGGGGGATGGAGGAGAGGATGACAACACTGATTCCTTACACATCCTCTTAGTAGGAGGAAGGAGCGACGCAACACGCTTGCTCACAGCCTTTTCAGCCAACAAGGCAGCAAACCTATCTTCCAAAACAGTCCAATCTCTTAAGAACTGCCTGACATAAAGCCTCAGACGGATCCGCAAGAGAGGACGCAGACAACACAGAAGGGAGAGGTTTGTTTGTTTGTTTGTATGGTGTTTTTATGTTGCATGGAACCAGTGGTTATTCAACAACGAGACAAATGGCTTTACATGACTTCTGAACCACATCGAGAGTCAACTTCTATCACCAGAAATACACATCTCTTGCTCCTCAATGGATTGGCCGAGAATTGAACTCGTGTCCATCGAAGTGGAATGCCAACACCATACCGGCCACGCCACTGAGGCGCTCAGAAGGGACAGGGAGCGTCCTGGAAGGCAGCAATGACATCACGGGAGCAAACAATGACGACACAGAGGGGCGAGGCAGCGGAGCAGCCCCAACCGACGACGCCGACATAACAGTGAAAGACGACACTGAGGGCACTGGGAGTGACATCATCGATGGAAGTGATGTCACCTATGTAACTGGGAGTGACGTCACCAGTGGCGCTAACATCACGGCCTCCCCTTGACCCGAGCAAGCGGCAGGCATCACTGGGGGAGTGATACAAAATGGCTGACCCCGGCCACCAATGTAAAGAAGGCCAGGAGGAGGGGGGGAGAACTGCAGGGCCTGAGGGGGGAGGTGAGCATCCATGAAATGCATCAGCAAACCCTCCAAGGAGGGTGAACCCCATAGCCCAAGCAATGCCCAGAGCACCACCATTTTCGACGCCTCCAAACCTGAAATATAAGAAACTGATGAAATAGCCTCCTCCCTCGCAGGAAGCAAATCAACTCCAGAGGAAGAAGGGGCAACATTATACAATAAATCAGCCTGAGGACCTCCCGATACTTTCAACAATGAATCGATGGAAGAAAAGGAAGGACACACAGGCATGACAACTCTAGCATCATGGGGTGTGACTGCGGAAGAAGATGAAGCATCAGGGCGAGGCGATGAAAACCCTTCCCACGAAGGAAGGGTCGAAACTCTACAATGCTCCCTCTTACTATAAAATAACTTTCCTATGCTCTAGGCCACGCACAACATTCCGGGCAGGGAATCGTTATGGTACAAACATTAGCACGACACCTACTGCATGTGGAGTGTGGGTCTGTAGTTGAAGAAGCCAGGAAACGAGAACACATGAAACCTTCAGTTCCAGGGAACATAAGTTGGCGAGGCCAAGAAGAAGCAAAGGAAACCACAACACAAGCACACAAGCACAGACAAACACAAAGCAAAAACGGGCAATGAACCGGGTAAAAGGTCGAGAGAGGGCAATCGCTACTCCCACCCAGGTGGTTAAGAAAAAGACTGAACGCAGTAGCGTGGGTGCGCAGTCTTTGACTGGGTTTCACCCAATATATGCACGTGTTGCCAGATCTCACAGGATTCCTTGCTGTTTCATCTCCGATTTAACCTGATCCAGTTAGGCAATAGAAAATTATCCTAATGTTATGACCGAAAGTTTGTTCCCAAATGAACAAACGTTAAAACAAAACACTAGTACAAAATATCATAAGACAAAAGGGTACCAAGTCGAACATCATCAGTTGTCAATATTCAAAGCAGTCCATAAGGTTGATATCCCCACATGACGAAACCATGTTATTATGCAAGCAAGGGGCTCCAAAGACAGCAAGAAACACCCCACCGACTGCTTCCAAAGTCCCACTATCTCAAAGCACAAACACATAAATAAAAAAAGTGAAGTGGTATCTCTGTCAGAGAGTGAAGTGGTATCTCTGTCAGAGGGAAGTGAAGCAGAGGGGCTCCCAAGTTCTGAGCGACTGCTGCCGCTGCCAGACCACCAGACGAGAAGCAGGGCTGACAACTGAAGAGTCTATAAAGAAATATCATATGTTCTCTCTCTCAGGAATGATGATTTCTATCCTGAGAGAGAGTAAAAGAATCATATTTATGTGAGGATGGAGGGAAAGGCGGGAGTGAGCTGTACAAACCACGCCACACTCCAACCAAAATAGCAAGACGACAATCACAACAGGCCCTGCAAGCAGACGGGAAGATCGCAATCATAGCCATTAAAATTTGTCCCTGAACAAGTATGGGAATGTACTTGTATGCTAGACAGCCGAATCCTAGCATAAAAACTTGTCTTCAACACGAACCCCTACATTCTCAAACATCCCGAAACAAATTCTGAAAGACTTAAAACATTACTGCGTTCCCAGAAAATGTGTAATAAGATAAAAAGAAAGATACATAAAAACATTAATGCCAATACAAATGTTTTCAAAATATCTTCAATAACACAAAGGTACAATAACAAATAAGGTAAGATAGCTGGGCCCTCTCTCCCTGAAGGTACAATATCCCCTTGGGAGACAGACCAGCATACTCATAACACAAGCGATGACAAAGCAGAAGAAAATGTTATTGTTAGTATACAATAAGGTTTTGTACATACTTACCTGGCAGATATATACTTAGCTTAAGTCTCTGACGTCACGACAGAATTCAAAACTCGCGGCACACGCGACAGGTAGGTCAGGTGATCTACCTTACCCGCCACTGGGTGGCGGTTGTATGAACCAATCTCCCTTTCCAGCCAGATTTTCTCTTCCACCTGTCTCCTGAGGGGAGGCTGGGCGGGCCATCAATCGTATATATCTGCCAGGTAAGTATGTACAAAACCTTATTGTATACTAACAATAACATTTTTGTACATGAACTTTCCTGTCAGATATATACTTAGCTGATTGACACCCTTGGTGGAGGGAAAGAGACAGCAATATTAACATGGAAAAAAGGGGGAAACAACACCTGTTGTAGGATGTAAAATACAACCTTGGTTCTTACCTGTTTAGGCAGAAGACTTCATAGTTACTGTCTATTAGTCTGCGTTGCCTGAAGAGCTTCAGCGAGGGCGTGACCTACAGCTGATAGACTCTTTGGGTCTATCAAAGGGATTTGGTATCTGCTTACTTGATAGAATCCAAGCAGGATCTTGTCAAAGGGGATTCGCCCTCTTATATGACAGAACCTAACCACTATCATTGCAAGGAGCTCAAACATAAACTGATCACCTAACCAATCTAATCTTTGTTAGACATACGACATGAAAGAGATGCCTATCCGCATGCTCTTTCAAAAAACCAAAAAACTTACAAAACTAAACAAGGGGGAAAAAATACACTACAAAGGATATGTCTCAGCTCCCTGCCCCAGCACCGAATCCGCCGATACGTATGGGCCTAACGCAAAGCACTTTTCATACGTGATTTTGACGTCTCTCAGATAGTGGTTCGCGAAGACTGAGTTGCAACGCCAGAATGTCGCTTTCATAATATTACTCAGACATGTTTTTATTGAAAGTTAATGAAGTGGCAATAGCTCTTACCTCATGAGCTTTGACCTTCAGGAGCTTGAATTGACTTTCATCACATGTCACATGTGCTTCTTTCACCAGGCTTCTGATGAAGAAAGAAAGCGCATTCTTAGATAAAGCCCTCCTTGGATCTCTTACAGAGCACCAAAGGCTAACATCATTGCCCTTAAGTTTCTTCTTCCTCTGAAGATAAAACTTTAGACTTCGTACTGGGCAAAGCAACCTCTCTGCTTCCTCCCCTACTAAGGCAGATAAACCTTGGATTTCAAAACTCCTAGGCCAAGGATTTGAGGGGTTCTCGTTCTTGGCCAAGAACGAAGGCAGGAAGGCACAGATCGCTGCATCTCCTTTGAACCCCACTTTCCCTTCTAGGGCATGAAGCTCACTAATCCTTTTGGCGGAAGCCAATGCCATGAGAAAAAGTGTCTTTCTCGTGAGGTCTCTAAAAGAGGCAGACTGAGGCGGTTCGAACTTAGGGGACCTAAGGAAATGCAGCACTACATCCAGATTCCAACTCGGAATCTCTGACGAAACCTTCTTGGATGTTTCAAAGGATCTTATTAGATCATGAAGGTCTTTGTTTTCTGAAATGTTTAGGTCTCTGTGCCTAAACACTGCAGCCAGCATGCTACGATATCCTTTAATGGTTGATACCACCAGTCCACCTTTTTCCCTAAGGAAAAGTAAGAAGTCTGCTATTTGGGTTACAGAGGTACTGGAAGAGGAAAGGTGATGGTTCCTACACCACCGCCGAAAGACGTCCCACTTCGATTGGTAGACTCTAAGGGTAGAGGGCCTTCTTGCTGCTGCAATAGCCGTTGCAGCTCTTGCAGAAAACCCTCTCGCTCTGACCAAACTTTTGACAGTCTGAAGCCAGTCAGACCGAGAGCGGGGAGGTTTCTGTGATACCTGTCGAAAGTGGGGTTGTCTGAGCAGATCGATCCTCTGTGGCTGGGATCTCGGAATGTCTACTAACCATTCCAGTACCTCTGTGAACCCGACTTGTGCGGGCCAGAAAGGAGCTATCAACGTCATCCTTGCTGCCTCCGATTCTGCAAACTTCTTGAGAGTTTCTCCCAGTATCTTGAAGGGAGGAAAAGCATACGTGTCTAGGCCCTTCCAATCTAGGAGAAAGGCATCTATTAACACTGCCCTAGGGTCAGATATAGGAGAGCAGTAGTTGTCTATCCTCGCATTCTTGGCTGTGGCGAAGAGGTCTATGTGAGGCCTGCCCCATAGTCTCCACAGGTCCTGGCAAACATCCTCGTGAAGAGTCCACTCCGCCGGCAGGACTTGATCTTTCCTGCTCAGGAGGTCTGCTCTGACGTTCTTTTCTCCCTGTACGAACCTGGTAAGGAGACATATCTTCCTTTCCTCTGCCCACAGCAGAAGGTCTTTTGCTGTCTCGTACAGGGAGAAGGAGTGAGTTCCCCCCTGCTTCCTGATGTATGCCAGGGCCGTGGTGTTGTCCGAGTCTATCTGAACTGTCGAAGCTAGGACGTAGGGTTCGAATGCTTTCAAAGCTAGCCAAACAGCCATCAGCTCTTTCTTGTTGATGTGCCAGGTCACCTGTTCCTCCTTCCAGGTGCCTGACACTTCTCTTGAGCCGAGCGTCGCTCCCCAACCTGTTTCCGACGCGTCGGAAAACAACACTCGGTTGGGGTTCGGTATGTGAAGGGACATCCCTTCTGCAAACCTGAGAGGGTTCGCCCACCAAGAGAGGTCCTTCTTGATTTCTCTTGAAATCTTGAAGGAAAACTCTAGGTTTTGAGAAAGACAACGCCAGTTCCGATGTAGAAAGAACTGGAGAGGTCTGAGGTGCAACCTTCCTAGAGAAAGGAATTGCTCAGACGAGGAGAGTCCCCCCAGCAAACACATCCACTCCCTTGCTGTGCATACGTCTTTCTCTAGAAAGGCTGTGACTTTCTCTGAACATTGGGCTATCCTTTCTGGTGATGGAAAAGCCCGAAATTCCAGAGAAACCATCCGAATCCCCAGATAGATACGATCTTGACTGGGGATTAACTGAGACTTTTGGAAGTTCACCAAAAGTCCTAGAGAACTCGCCATGAAAAGGGTCTTTTGTAGGTCCTCCAAACATCTTTTCTGTGACTTGGCTCTGATAAGCCAGTCGTCCAAGTAAAGGGACACCCTCACTCCCTCCAAATGTAGCCATCTTGCTACATTTTTCATTAGTCCTGTGAAAACCTGAGGGGCTGTTGATAGGCCAAAGCACAAGGCCCTGAATTGGAATATCCTTCCTCCCATCATGAACCTGAGGTATTTCCTTGAAGAAGGATGGACCGGCACATGGATGTAAGCGTCCTGAAGATCTAGGGACACCATCCAATCCCCTGGACAAAGAGCCGCCAACACTGAGGATGTCGTTTCCATGGCGAACTTCCTCTTTTCTACAAAGAAATTCAGGGCGCTTACATCCAGAACCGGTCTCCATCCTCCTGAGGCTTTTGGAACTAGGAAAAGGCGGTTGTAAAAGCCCGCTGAGCATGGGTCGCTCACTAGCTCTATCGCCTCTTTCTCTAGCATTTGTTTTACTGCCAGAGTAAGAGCTTGGTTCATGATGGGATCCCTGTACTTGGCCACCAACTCCCTTGGAGTCGTCGTCAAAGGTGGTCTTGCTGAAAAGGGAATCAGATATCCTTTTCGGATAATCGAGAGGGACCAGTTGTCCGCTCCTCTCTGTGCCCAGACTTCTGCGAATCTTAGTAGCCTGGCACCTACTAATATCTGGAGGACTTCTTTCCTACTTTTTCGCTCTGGTAGAGCGAGAGAAGGATCTTCCTCTCTTGAAGAATCTATTACCTCTTGAGGAAGAGGCTCTAGAAAGAGGGCCCCCTCGAAAGGGCTCCTGTCTAGCTGGAGTCTCCTTCCTAGTCTTAGTCTGGAAGGTCGATCTAGGTTTCCGGGCAGACTGGGCGAGCATATCTTGTGTAGCCTTTGCAGAGATAACTCCAGAGATGTCCTGAATTATCTTCTTTGGAAAGAGAAGAGGCGAAAGCTGCGAATACAGAAGCGAGGCTCTCTGAGCATGAGAGACTGACTTGGTCAGAAAAGAGCAGAAGACCGATCTTTTCTTAATAACCCCTGCTCCAAACAGGGAGGCTACTTTGCTAGATCCATCTCTCACTGCCTTGTCCATGCAAGTAAGGACACTTGAGATTCTCGGGCGAAAGGGAATCCGGGTTCTGAGTCCTTCTAGCTAAAACCCCTAACGACCAGTCAAGGAAGTTGAAGACTTCCAAGACTCTGAACATTCCCTTCAACAGGTGGTCGAGCTCGTTCATCGCCCAGGTAGTCTTAGCAGACAAGAGGGCCGAGCGTCGGGAGGAATCCACCAGTGAAGAGAAGTCCGCGTCTGCAGATGAGGGAAGACCCAGGCCTAGGGGTTCTCCAGACTCATACCAGAAACCAAGTTTTCCCGTAAGCTTGGAAGGAGGGAAAGAAAAAACAGTCTTCCCTTTCTCCTCCTTAGAAAGAAGCCAATCACCAAAACCTCTCAAAGCCTTTTTCATTGAGATGGTTGGTTTCATTCTCACACAGGAGGAAACCTTCGTCTTCTTTGATGTCGAGAATAAGGAGAGAGGAGAAGGAGGAGCGACCAGAGTAAGCGCGTCTCCAAACTCCTGAAGAAGGAGGTCTGTCAGGATCTTGTAAGACGAGACCGAAGAATCCTTTAACACGTCCTCGTCTGAATGTTCCTTCTCATCTACCGAAGAACCTTCGACTTCTTTACGAGAGCAGGCGGACTTCTCTAAAGAAGTGCGCCTATCCTGTGAGGAGTGTCTGGCAGCCGTCTGGTGCCTATCAGAAGCCAAAGCTTCGGGAGAGCTCCTATCGAAGGCGTCGTTCCTACTCCGAAGAGGGAGTCCTCTGTGTTCTTGTCGTCTGTCCCGAGAAACACTGGAGTCCAAAGGGGAGCGCCTGCTAGGAGAGGAGAGCCTACTATACTCAAGGCGCCTACCGGACTCTATGCGCCTGTCAAGAGGAGAGCGGCTGCCTGGCGAACTGCGCCTAAAATGAGAGGAGCGCCTGCTAGGCTCTTGGCGCCTACCAACAGGAGAGCGAATCCCTGGAGAAGAGCGCCTACTAGGTGACAGGCGTCTACCAGGATCCAAAGACCTAGATCGAGAAGCGTGGGTCTCTGTAAAAGCTTGTCTACCAGAAGAGAAGCTTCTGGTAGACAAGCTTTTATCACCCTGTCTTTCTCCAACTTCCTTAAGTAGGAAGACAGAGACTTCCATTCACCCTCATCCAACTTCTCACATTCATTACACGGGTTAATTAAAGAACATTCATTAACCCTACACTTCAAGCATACTGTGTGAGGATCTACCGCTGCTTTCGGTAGCCTCACCTTGCATTCATCCATAGAACACACCCTAAACATAGAAGATTTCTTAACCTCTACATCAGACATCTTGAAATCAAAGAAAAATCCAAACCAATATCCAAAAACAATCCACAAGCATGTATGCCAAGCCAACAAGATCAGGTACTTCACCGAAAGTCCAAAGATATCCAAGGCAACGAGAAACGAATTAAACTATCAGGAGGTAACGACCACAGGTGTAGTCGAAACCGGCGACAGAGAAAATCTGGCTGGAAAGGGAGATTGGTTCATACAACCGCCACCCAGCGGCGGGTAAGGTAGATCACCTGACCTACCTGTCGCGTGTGCCGCAAGTTTTGAATTCTGTCGTGACGTCAGAGACGTAAGCTAAGTATATATCTGATAGGAAAGTTCATGTACAAAAATGGCACATCTACTGCAATTTGCATCTGTCCCAAGGCAGGTCAACACAGAAAACAAGGAAAGCCGTCTAAAAACGTTGACGTCCTCGGAACACCTGGGCTGAATAAAATTGAAATGAGGGGTACAGGCGTCAATCAAAAAACCAGCTTGGGTGAAGGAGAGCAAAGCGACAAACTACTCTCCAAGGCAGTTGAAGAAAGACTGGTGCATCACAAGGTTCCAAGCCTGGTCAGTGACCAACATCCACCTAGTATATGCAAGAATTGCCAGATGCCCCAGATTCCTTGCTTTACAATCTTTTATTGTTTTTGTTTCCAGCTGGCACTAGAAGAATTATCCTATTGTTAAGACTGTAGGTTCATTCCGCGTATGAACTAAATGCTTTAAGCAGCCTATTTTGTTACTTAAACTCAAGAAAAAAAACCCTTAAAAATGTTTATGCCTGTTCTTTTTAATAATTTATCACAAGATGTGCATTTCATTATATATATATATATATATATATATATATATATATATATATATATATATAAGAGAGAGAGAGAGAGAGAGAGAGAGAGAGAGAGAGAGAGAGAGAGAGAGAGAGAGAGAAAATTGTGGATATTTCTCATTGAAAAGTACTGCGAATACGCGAACTTCCCGCGAAAGATGGGGGTATATGCTCCAAACAGAAATCCGCAAATGTCGAGAATGCGAATACGGGGTGCCCACTGTATATGGTAGCCTAGCCTACACTACAGAATGCTCTACATACGTATACATATACAGTATAGTAATCATTAATATCTGCTAATTTCCTTGGTTTAATGCAGATTTACTTATGATAATTCAATACAAAGAATAACACTAACAAGAGTTAGCCTAGCATATACTATGATATATATACTACATATACAGTAGACTAGCCAAACTGAGTAACACGAAACAAGAATCAGATGTATACTGTAAGGGATATATATCCACATAAAGTTTCGGTCCGACGTCAGCAAAATTGAAGAGTGCCGGGCTGCTGACGACTACATATAATTATAAAATACAAATGTAAGGAATATGCATTTTTTCCATGAATCTTTCAAAAAAGTTATACTACATTACTTCACTATGTCCAACAATATGGTATGTACTCTCATATTATTGTATTAAATAAAGTACAAACATGGAGGTCAATGTTTTAGAAATCAGCTGATGGCAAATAAAAGTTTATTTCACTGTATATTTAACTTGATTTTGAGCAAATTTTCTTCCTTCTAGTTAGCATAAATGAATTCTGTATCTTGATACTTTATCTAAATGGGACAGGGTAATTTTTAATTTATACAGTGTTTTTAAGTCTAATTATGACTTGAATACGTCTCATTGTGAACAAAATAATTACTTTTTTTTAAAGATTGCATTGGGGCATGTTTTTTGCATAAAAAAACCAAGTATGTAATTCTGTTCACTATTTCACTTGATTTCATTGTAATACCAGCTTTACATATTTATTTTTTATCAGCATGAAAACTACAGTAAAATGTGTTCTTCATGCCCCGTAGATTTGATTAAAATATTTTTCTCTCAATGTTATCCATGGCTGTTTGATGGCATATCAAAGTTAACGGTACAATTTTATCCTTGTTGCCAATGCACAATAATTTGTAGTCAATAGTAGTTTGAACCTTGTTTTCTCAACTTCAGCTACAACTTGCAGTCTAAATTTAGCAGCATAAGTATTTACTTGCAGATCTTTTATCCATAGCAAAAAAGGGTATAGCATAAACATATATCAGTCCTATTCTACATAAGGCCATTTATAACATAATTATGGTAATTGTTAACTATTGTGTGATGGTTGAAATACAAGCAAAATGGATGTTGTTGTTATCAGATTCAGTTGTGGATGATGTTGTTATCAGATTCAGTTGTACCTAGCAAAAAAAATGTGTTCCTCATTCGGTTCATGGCTGTATTACCTTTAAGGTAGTACATAATTATTTTTACAGGTGGTGTGCGACTAGTCTATGATCTGTAAACAAAATCCCACAAGCAAAATATCACCTAATGGAATGATGCAACATTCCTGCAATGTCAAAGAATTACTTGACAGGTAATCATTAACAGGTGACTTACATATAGCCTAATTCCTGTAAGTAAATATGTACAGTGAACCCCCCATAATTGTGGATTTCTCTTGGGAACATATAACCCCTTTAATTGCAGAAAATTTGCCTATTAGAAGTATTTTCCTATGAGAAATATCCACACATTCCTGGTTTTTTTTTTTAATTTCACCATAAAATGCACTTTTTGTGATAAAACTATTGAAAAAAAAAAAACAGGTGTAAACAATTTTTGTGGGTTTTTCTTGAGTTTTACATGACAAAATAGGCATTTTTAAGCCTTTTTATAAGGGTCTTTAACTATTCACGGGTTCTAGCTATTCTCAGGGGGTCTAGTACTTATCCCCTGTGAATACGGGGAACACTGTAAATGCAAAAGTTTTGGGATAAAAGAATGGATAGCATTCTAGAATTACTTTAAGGTCATCATTTACCCTCGGGCTTGAGAATAGCCTATGTCCGTCACTCCAGTGAACAATCACGAATGCAAAAGGATTGCTCAAAAGTAACTATTTACCAGTGTCTTGCTTATGGCCAATAAACATTCAAAAAACGAAAGTTTGGCCTAAAGGAATGATGTAACATATAAGATGACTTAAGCCAATTCTTAACTGACAACTTACATGTTAAGCCCAGTAAGTAAAAAGATATATGCAAAAGTATTTGATCTACTTAGTGATCCATTCAAGACCTATTTGCAAGGCCATTAGCATTATTCTATGAGACTGCAAGTATCCAGGTTGATGATAATCTGAACAATATAAACAAAAGACAAGACTCATCCTGCTCAAATGTTATGAATGCATTCCAGTGGTTGTAACACGGCTGAAATCTCACTGTACCTACTGTAGTTACTTCAGAAAGCCAGATAATGATACTACTATGTAAAGAAACTTTGTAATGATGAAATGTTAACATGAATGGATACACTTTTACAGTATGATGAAATGTTATGCTATAAACATTAAATATTCATCTTGGTATACAACCAAACTTTTCAATATACAGTGCCTACAATTACCACTTACTGTCTCCTTTATTTGGCAATAATACAAAATGAGAAGGGACCATTACATATATGGCATAACATATGATGTCTAACTAATATAAATAAAATGTACTTAAGAGCTATCATTCAGGTTTTGCTACAGCCATAAAACCACTAACAATTTAATGTGATAATCATAGACACCCTTCTTGCTTACTTGTGAAACCAGACATTTTACCTATTCTATCTAGTACACCTAAATTAAATAACAAAACAATCTCTAACAGCCTTCACAAAATTGTTTTTGCAGAAAGTCATACTAACATAGTCATAGACTTATTTCCAAACAGCAGCCATCCAGCCACATAAACTTGACTGTGCTTTAATCAATCTTAATTGCCTCAAAAATGACAAATTTTTAAGTAATTTGTAATTTTCCCAAATTTTTAAAGTAATTTGTAATTTTCCCAAATTTTTTAAGTAATTTTTTTTCCTAACATACAAACCTAAGGTCTTTACATATGGGATTTACTTTCATTGCAAGCTGGAACCGGCCGTTCAACTTAAAATAAGGTGGTTACTACTGGTAGTTGGCATCCCATGGTAGGGGATGAAGCTCTACCATCCAGTTGGTATATGCAATCACTTTATCTTGGCAAAGGTATAAAAGAGGAAGGGAGGCAGCCAGACACACACACACACTTCTTTTTGCAGTCATACACCTTAGGGCGTAGAAGTGGGTAGTATATGTCCTTCAGGTGTGGTATCTACTGCCATTCGACTTCTCTCTCCCTCTTGGACAAGCCACTGCTCAGGAGGGTGTATCCTCCAGATTCTCTGAAGTTCTTGGCTCTCCGGGAGGAAGTGCAGAAGATGCTGGACAAGGATGCGATAGAGGAAGTGGTGCATCCGTCTCTGAGGTTTTACCGTCACATCTTGGTGCCCAAGGCGTCGGGAGGTTAGAGGCTTGTGATCAACTTATCCACCTTGAATCACTTCATCAGGAAGACTAGGTTCAAGATGTAGACCCTATGTTCAGTGTTGGCAGCTGTGAGGGAAGGCGACTTCATGCTGTCGACAGACTTGAGGGACGCATACTTCCAGATCCCTATTCATCCGATGTCCAGGAAGTTCCTTCGCTTCTCTCTCAGAGACACGGTCTTCGAGTTCAAAGTCCTGTGCTTCGGGCTGACCACAGCCCCTCAAGTGTTCACAAGTCTTCTCTCTCATCTCAAGTTGGGCCCATGCTCAGGGGATCCAATTGCTGAGGTACCTCGATGACTGATTGGTCCTGGCAGGTTCCAGGTACAAGCTGCTGCAGGACGGAGATCATCTGCTTCGGTTGTCTGGAACTGGACATCGTGGTCAACCAAGAGAAGTCAAACCTCGTACCCGGTCAAAGGATTCTCTACCTGGGCATGGTCATCGATATGGCAGTTTCAAGAGTTTTCCCTTCTGAGTATGCTGTCAATGCAATGGAAGAGAAGACTAAAGGAGGGATCTCTGAAAATGGGATGCAGTAGCCCTCCTTTAATACCCTGATGATCCATGGCTCTGCTTCTATGCGAGCCCACTTCTCCCAGAATGCGAGAAGCCTGGATCCCACTGGGGCACAAAGGACTTCTGGCTCACTTCTAAGGTTGGGGCTTGAAGACTGAGTTTTTCTTAAGGGACTTCAACTAGAAGCATAGGTGAGCGGGGTCTAGATTGGGACTGGGGTCTCTTCCCACTAAAGGGGTGCTGCTGGAGCAGAGAGACTAGGAAGGCTTGGGACATGAAGACTGCGTCAGAAGATCCTTGGTAGACTACTTCTGCAGATCTGAAGCAATCTGCTCTGCCATGGCCTGTGGGAAGAGATGGGAAGGGTCTAGAGGCATGAAAAGCAAGGCTGACTTTTGTGAGGGCATAACCCTACACAAAGCAAAAGAACATCAAAGGTCCCTCTTCTTCAGGAGCCCGAAAGCACACCCAGGTCTGAAGAAAGGGAGTCAACTAACACTATGGTATTCTTGATCTTCATAGCAAGAGCTCCCACTGTCCAGTCCAGGAAACTTGAATACTTTGAACACCTTGAACAGATTCTTTACAAAGTAGTCTAACTCCGCAGAAGAGAAGAAAATCCTCGTCAAGGTTAAGGCTGAGTGACGTGAGGAGTCAGTGAGGTAAAAGAAGTCCCCTTGGGAAGAGGCATTGACTCCCAGGAAGCGGGCTTCTCTGGTGTTGCAAGACCTATAGGTCCTCTTAATCAGGTGCGAGGAGGTTGACTTCCCTTACTATCTCTTCATCGAGAGCCACTCATTGACATCTTTCAAGGTTTTCTTGGAAGAGGTAGAAAGAATCCTAGGCAGGAGACGGAGTAGCTGGTGTGAAAAACCCAAGATGGCTCTCCAGGAAAAAACGATCCAGAGACTATTATAACCGGTCGAATTGAAAAGGGCCAAATAGGAAAATCTCTTTTATGGGTCTTGATTATCAATCAGTTCAACCAGTTCTATTAGTTATAAACTTTGTAAATATTTAGTTAAATTACTATCATCTATCCTGGGTACTATTTCAAATTCCCATTTGCAAAACTCTGTTGATTTCTGTGCTAAATGTTCCCATATTGAATTATCCATTACTGACACCTTAACCAGTTTTGATGTGACATCTTTATTTACTAAGGTTCCTATTGATGACTTACTTCAATATTTATCACAATGTTTGGACTTGTATATTCTAAAATTACCTACTAATGTCGTTATAAATTTGATATCCCTTGTATAAAAAATTGTAAATTCACTTTCAATGGTAATTTTTATGAACAAATATTGGGAATAGCTATGGAGAACCCTCTTTTGTCACTTTTATCTGATACATATTTACATGGAGTTCTTTGAGTCTGAACTTATTCCAAGAAATTTATTCTCTAAGTGTTTTGGGTTAGATATGTAAAAAATTGTTTTTGCATTGTAAAAGAAAATGTAAATATTCCTGATTTCTTGCATACAATTAATAATCTTGTACCACCCATAAAATTCACAAAAGAATATAATGAAAATAACTGTATACCATTTTTGGCCGTCTAGTTATTAGAAATAACAACAATTTTTGTTTTGAAGTATATATGAAACCCACAAACAATTTTTAATAACTATATTCATTTTTACTCTAACCATACTAAACAAATTAAGGTGTCAACATTTTCCAGTATGTGTCAACATTTTCCAGTATGTATCTTAGAGCTCTTAGAATTTCTAGTCCTGAATATTTGGATGATTAGTTTAAAATTATTGATAAAGTAGGAGATTCATTATATTACCGTCTTTATTTTTTGGAACTTTGTAAAAATAAAGCAAAATGACATTTTACAATCCAACCAATGTTAAGCATGAACTTAGCTATTAACTGGGATAATTCCTTAATAACCTACAGGGTCAACGATCACCACAAAAGGAATCTGTAGGGAGTCCATTTATACTGACACCAGATCAACAAGGAATGTAAATCTCCATCCTGAATTATGACTTGATCCTCTTTTCCTCTCTTTTGCTTAAAGAACACACTGCCCAGATGAACAAACTGTAACCCTTGCCTTAGAGGAGAGAGAGAGAGAGAGAGAGAGCAGAGAGAGAGAGAGAGAGAGAGAGGAGAGATGAGATATAGAGAGAGAGAGAGATAGAGAGAGAGAGAGAAGAGAGAGAGATAGAGAAGAGAGAGCTAATGATATTTTTGTTTCTTATAACAGGAAATATATATATATTATATAAATATATATATATAGATATATCTATATATATAATAATTATTATATATATAATATATATATATAAAATATATCTAATTTATTATATTATACATATATTTCATAATATATTATTTTATTTTACTATAATATAATTATATATATAATATATCTACTTTATATATATTTGTTTATATATATAATATAATAATTATATTATTATATTATAATATATTATATATTAATATATATATAATATTATATATATTTAATCATATATATATTATGTATATAATTTATATATAATTATATATATAATAAATATATTATATATGTATATATAATTATATAATGATATATATATAATATATTATATTTAAATATATATATATAGTAATTAATTATATATTTATATATTATATAATTATATATATATTAGTTATATATTAATATATACTATAATATATATATCATATATTCTATATTGTATAATTAATTATAATATTTATCTATTATATATAATATATATATATAATTAATATATTATGTTATTATAATAAATAATATTATTATTATAATTATATATTAATCTATATATAATATATAATACTATATTCTATATATAGATTATATATATTAATATATATATATATATAATAATTATAAATATATATATATATATTATTATATAATTCTATAATATATATAATATATATAATAGTATATATTTATATATATAATATATAATATTATAATTATTAAATATAATTTATATAATTATATAATAATTATATATATACTAATATTATTTATATTAGATTATATATATATATATATAATATATTATATAATATATATCCTAGCATATATGCTCTTTTCAGAACATTTCCGTTTTGCTATTAATTAGCTACAAGTCTTTAAAATTAATGAAAAGTGGTTCTTACATTTAACTTTTCCTGGAAGTTTAAATGAGCATTCATGAAATGAATGCAAATTTTACATTTTCTAAAAATCCATATAAAACTTGTCATCATAAAATTCATATATCATTGATTACAACTATTATTTTTTCCTTCTTTTTGGGAATAGGAAACAAGATGTGTGTACTAATTGTATGGTATTAACACTTCAAGCATAAGTATTAGATGCACTGCTTCAAGAAAAACTGAAAGCAAATGTGCTGTTATTACGCCATAAACTTTCAGGACACATATTCAAACCCAACTTATGGAAACTGGTATGATGCAACTTTCAAGAGAAAAGAAAAAAAAATTGCTAAAAAAAATGTTTGTGGTGATTAAAAACAATTATGTTTAAGGTAAAATACATTTTTCAATTCCCAAAGCTCGAAATTGTCATACAAAAGCGTACGATATCTATGGTAGGTATAGAACATCATACCAGACCCAAAATAATATGTACGATAACTATCATACGAATAGCAACCCTGGATGAGAATAACTACAACATTGTGTCGTTTACATATGTAATTCGTATTTTAAATATTTTTACGGTGATTAGAGATGAAACATCAATACTAGTGATAAAATATTCTCTTCCATACTGTTACAAAATGTGTGATAATCACTAAGTCAACTACTAAACTTGTAATGAAGCACAGTTCAGCAAATCAGAGAAAGACTAAAAATATGGCAACATGTACCTACAGTAACAACTACAGGAAGCCCGCAGTTAGCGGCGCAACAACTTAGCGTCGAATCGGTTTTACGGCTGTCATCACAAATATTAATTAAAAATAAGGTATTTCAAGGTATTTTTACTGCACAATTTTCAGTTAACAGCGCTGTTATGCCTAACAAGTGCATACATTTGTAGAAATACTATTCAGACCAAAGGTTATGCAAATGATATTAAAAATTTTTATTGAGTTATTACACAGGTATTAGGGTAAACTATATGCCCATGAGCTTGTTCTATAAAACCGCCTGCCGCTCTTCCAAAAATATCGAGTTCATGCATATGTGTTTAAAATGTGTATGAAAATGTATTATGAACAGGGTATTTTTATTTCTGTCCATAAATATGATACAAAGGGAGCTTTTGAAACTGCCCACCACATTATCAAAGAGTATGTTTTTTTCATGTTAGTTCTTGTCCGCCAAAGCTTGCACTCCTCTGAAAATATAGTTAAAAAAGTGCAAATTTAACATTCGATATGTTAATTTTATAAATGTTCATGCTTTTATGTTTAAAATGTATATGAAAATATATTATGTATAGGGTACTTTTATTTTTGTACATAAATATGGTACAAATTAAGGCAGATTTTGTAACTGCCCCCCACATTATCAGAGGATGTTTTTTCATGTTCGTTCTTGTCTGTCGCTGTTCCAAAAAATGCATTTACAGACTTCACATGGTTATATCTTATTAATTGGGGAGCTAATTATAAGTCATTTTGTTAATGAAACTTCAGATTTTTGTTTTAAGTTTTCATGCTTTTATGTTTAAAATGTGTATGAAAAATGCATTTTGTATATAAAAATGATACAGGGGCAGTACGCACGTCCATTTGAAGTCTTTGCAACAGGCCTTCACATGATGAAGAGAATAGGTTGTTCAGTCGCAACCGAATAATACAGTTTTTACTTATATAACTGAATCATGTTTATATAACAAATTATATTTACAATTGTTGCATAAATTGACTTTAAAGGCAAAACTCGCATATACATTTGATTTTGCAACACTGCAATTTGTTTGTTTTTTCTATGGGATAGAAGTCCAGAATATAACTGTGCAACTCGGTCAATTTTTTGCTTTGTTACAAGAGAAAAACATTGAGGTACGACCGTACAAGCTGCTATGTAGATGGCATAGTGACGAAAATTATTATAAACAAAGAAGAAAAAGTAAATATGCATTTTTTCCTTAAATCTTTTAAAAAGTTATACATTACTTCACTGTATCCAATAATATTGTATGTATTCTCATATTACTGTATTATAAAATACTACTAACATAGTGGTCAAGGTTTTGGTTTGGAAATCTGCTGGTGGCGAATAAGAGTTTCTTTTGCCATATTTAACGCAATTCTGAGCAAATTTTCTTGCTTCTAGTTAGCATTAACAAACATCTAGATGCTTGACTTATATGAGACAAGGCCATTTTTTCTTATACGTGTTCTGAGGTGGAAATGTGACTTGATTGTCTCGTGATTGTGAACTAATTTTTTTTTTTTTTTAACAGATTACGTTGGCGGCATGTTTATTGAGTAAAACAATTACGTGATTCTGTTCGCAATTTTCCTTTGTATCATCGTAATACAAACTTTACACTCTTTATCTTTTATTGGCGTGAAACCAACAGTAATATGTGTTCTTTCAAGCGCAGTAGTTTTGATTAAAATAATTTTATCTCAATTTTATCTATGGTTGTGTGTGATGGCATACGTTTACTGGAGTTTTATCCTTGTTGCTGATGCACGATAATGGTCATTAGCAGCTTGAACTGTTTTCTCAGCTTCAGCTACAACTAAGTTTAAATTTAATATTATATTTCCTTATTGATCTTTGATCTATAGCAAAAAAAGTTATTACATTAAGATACCTCAGTCTTATTCTACATAACATCATTTATAACAACTACAGTAATTGTTTACTATAGTATGATGGTTGAAATACAAGCCATACAGATGTTGTTATCCAATTCAGTTGTGCTTAGAGAGAGAGAGAGAGAGAGAGAGAGAGAGAGAGAGAGAGAGAGAGAGAGAGAGAGAGAGAGAGAGAGAGAGAGAGAGAGAGAGAAAAGTTGTTTCTCGTTCAGTTGTTCATGGCTGTACACGTTTACATGAGTATAACATTAAAACCATACTTTCATCATTCTCTTTTGCTGTTTTTGAACTTATTTAAATAGATGGGATAAAGTTAAGCTATTGTAATTTTGTCTCTCATAAAATCAGATTATCATAAGACGAATTATTGTAACTTGAACACTATAGCTACCTGTACCCTGTATAAAACCTTATTATCTCTTTACATACTCTAGACACCTAAAGGATTAAAAGGTAGGGTTTTTTCATTTTACAGTATTTATAATACTATAATGTACTGTACAGTACTACTGTACAGTAAATTCTATAGTACTATACTGCATAAATAAAATTTTACTTATTGCGCCATTGATGGATTACAGTGCTGTCTGACTGGTCTGGGGTGCTGTCAACTGGTCTAGTACTCCGAAAGGTGTGCAACGGCCGTAAACTTTAAAATCGCTTAGCGTCAAAAACTGCTCAGTGCCAGCAGCCAGGAACGGAACCCTTGCTGCTAACCGAGGGCCACCGGTACACAATTATCCAGGACAATCTGGTTTTTTATATTTATTGTTAAATTGCCTCTTTTGTTGACTGATGGTTGATACGTGGATATGATGAGCAATGACATTCTTTGAAACGACAAATATCATCATTTTGACTCCCATGGAAACAAGCGGGGTCTTAAAATGACAATTTGTCCAAAATTGCATTTTTCCTAACTATACAAACCTGAGGTCCTTTTACAATAGGAAGGTTACTAGCGGCAGCTGGATAGGTCGTAAGCTTTCGAACAAGGGCTTCGGTAGTTAACTGCTTGTCCGACAGGCGCGCGCGAGCGACTGGGAGGTAAACAATCACTTTTGCTTTTGGCCCAAGCAAAAAACTGCAGAGTGAGGGGTGGCATGAGGTGGGACTATGTGTAAAAGGACCTCAGGTTTGTATAGTTAGGAAAAATGCAATTTTAGACAAATTGTCATTTGTTCCGACACGGCATACAAACCTTCGGTCCTTTTACAATAGGAAGACTCACTTCTTGGTGGGAGGAATCCGAGTCTTTTGTGAACAGACTGGTGTTCGCCCAACCTTGGAATGCCTCCCTGGTCGTAAGAGCGAGGGAGGGATCCAAGCCTCTGTCCGATTGATCGGGGTGTGCACCGCAGGATCAATGGTCAGACCTCTGGACCAAGTACTAAGAAAGAGGCAAGGTGGGAGTGGCGACCCTTCCCCGAGGTCGTTGTGCTGACGAATCAGCGCAATAACCTCGGCAAAGTTCCTCTGGATCTCTGGAGTCACTGCATCCTGAGGAGTAGGACCATCCAGTCCCTCGAACAGGAGCACCTCCCGAGACCCTCCCCCCTTGAGGGGGGGAACAGCGACAGACCCCTCTCGCGCATACGTCCTGGTCGGGTCCTAGAACCGTGCCTGGCACGTAGGGCGTCGTGGTGGGATCATGAGGGGCGCACCCCTCACGATCACTCCTCAATACCTCGCTCCTCCCGGTGTAGCCCGAGGAGGTTGAAGGTATGGGAGAGGCAGACCTGACGCTCCCCTCTCGCTCGCTGGCAGAACCAGCAGGCTTGGAGGGCTGCAGGCGATCGAGCTGCAGGCCTGGTCGAACCGTCTCGCTGTGGAGAACGGCTGGACTGAGCACAGCGGCCCCAATCTCGAGTGTCAGAAGAGCTGGTGCTGGTTGCCGTACCCGATCGCTCTCTGTGAGAGCGACGGTCAGGCGACCTGCAGGCTCCACTATCACGGTGAGACCGGTGCTTGTCCTCACGGCACGTCACGTTGCTGGGGCGAACGGGGGGACCTCTTCCCAGCCTCAGCCCGTGGCCGGTCGTGGACCGTCACGTCAGCCCAGGTAGCCAGCTGGTCGCCGCGAGAGCGAGAGCTGGTCTGGTGAGAGTCGCGTGAGCGGCTGTCACCAGTCTTCCGCTCCGTGCCGTGAACCTGACGCTGAGTGAGCTCAGAGGTCTGGTTCCTGGCTGCACGATCACTGGTAGGCGACCGTACACTCGGTACCTCTCGCGAAAGAGAGGCCGAGACAGAACCTGATGCAGTGGCAGAGCCTCTGACACCAGGCGAGGAAGTGCCGGTGTTAGCCGACACCCCTCTGGTCCCCGTAGTCTTCTTCCGCCGGAAGAGACGGGCCCTGCTCCTGAAGGAGCAGGAGGACCAGCGGAAGAACCCCCCGTCTCACCGGAGCGAGACGGGCCCTTAGAAGCTCCCGAAGGAGACTTCTTAGGGGGGGAGGAGGCAACCTTCTTCTTCTTAGGCTGTGAAGCCTTAGAAGATGAAGGGGGAGAGGCGGCAGACGACGACGAAGAAGACGACGACGACACCTTCCTCCTCTTCCTCGTCAGCTTCCTCAGGAACGATGTCAAGTCAGCCATCCAGGCCGGAGCCAGGGCTGCTGTTGCCGAAGCAACAGGGCCCGGATGCACCTGTCCAGACAGACCGACATCGGAAGCAGCGGCGCCACGAACAGGAATGACATCAGCAGGTGCAGGCATCACAGGAACAGCAGGAACAGAGACGGCAGGAACGGCAGGTACAGGAACGGCAGCAGTGGTCGGCAACATCTCATCACTCGTCAGCGGCTGGGCAGGTACGGCAGGAGGTACAGACAAGCCAGGAGGACGGGCCAGCGTCACCGACATCCTTGGCATCGGCGGGAGGTCCAGGGGCGAGCTCTTCGGACACACGAAGTCTGGTCGAGGCAGCACGGCAAACCCGGGTGGCGGTGGCATCACACTCCCCCGTGGCACGGCGATCGGCCCCTGCACCGATGAAGTTGGTGTTACAGACACCGCATGCGAGGAATACACCAGATGAGGAGAAGCACAGCCAGGGGTTGACAAGGTCGTGGTAGTGGTGGTCACTGTGGCATGCGTGACCGCAACAGAGTCCGCTAGATGGTAGAGCAGCCCCTGGACACTCGGCACACCCTGCAAGCCCAACGATGCCCACACCTGTCCAAGGTCGTCCCTCGCAGCAGCAGCACCTGAGGAAGCAAAGGTCGGGTGGTTAGCAGGAGCCTCTACCCGTCCGCGCGGAGTAGACAAACGGATAGAGGACCCAGAATACAGCTCTACGTCAGGGTACCTAGCGCCCTCCTCCACACTCGAAAGATCGGGTGAGGAGAAGGACCTGGAAAACCCCCCCCGCAGGGGAAGGCGCCAACCGTGGGAGCTGAGCCGGGGGCAGGAAAGAAGATGAAGTGTCCGTAACCAAAGGAGTCGCGGGAGAGCTCTCCGACGACTCCTTTGCCGGCCTTCGCTTCTTCCTACCCTCGTACAAGCCCCACTGCGCCTCCGACCAAGATACACATACATCACAAGGCTCGGCGCAGGTACACTCACGCCCCCGACACCGAGCACATAACACACGAGGATCGATTTCAGGGAAGGAGCAGAACTTACCACATTTACGCCCCTCAGTTCCCGGGCACAATCGCCGGATGGTAGCAGGGGGCGGAGAATCCATAATCGATCACAGTTGAATTATTCACTTGAATAAATGAAAAAACAAGGGAAATGATTGTACTTACAATAAATCTTTCACAGATAAAGAGAGACACAACCATACAAGCAAGGAAAGCAAACGACGAAGAAGCGGGCAGAGAGCGCAGAACACATGTTCACTCGCTGTGAGGCCGAAAGCAAAAGTGATTGTTTACCTCCCAGTCGCGCGCGTGCGCCTGTCGGACAAGCAGTTAACTACCGAACCCCTTGTTCGAAAGCTTACGACCTATCCAGCTGCCACTAGTAACCTTCCTATTGTAAAAGGACCGAAGGTTTGTTTGCCGTGTCGGAACAAATGATAGATTCAGTGTTCGCTCCCATGGAGACAAAGCGAGCTCCGAAAATGTTGACGCATCACTTGGGGTGGCACGACATGGGAAGGTGGGTGCCTCAACAAGACAGATCACGTCTTTATGTCCGTGCATGAGCAGAAGTAAGGATTTGTGATAACGAGTTATATATGTTGTCACGCATCTATTCCAGTGCAATGAACTTGTGACGAATCAGTGACATATTAAGGGGAGTGTCTTGTGAGAAAGTTCATGCTTGTGTATGTACGAGCTGAACCACAGAAGATGGCCCACTTGGTCTGATAGACAGACGTTGAGGACTTCCTGAGGTATCCTGACATTGCTGTCGCAGCCTCTCACTGTGAGGAGCTGGTGGATAACCACCACACATGAAGATGTAAAAAGCTCACCGCATTGTGGAAGATTCTCACATGTGGTTTGCATAGGAGGTTGAGGAGTCTCTACCAGCAGAAGTAGAAGGTCCGGGTACCATTCTACGTGAGGCCATTTTGGCACTACTAGCGTCATGGATAGGGAAGGTGTGGATCGCACTAGTTTCAACACCTGCCTGATCAGGCAAAATGGCGGAAAAGCATAGACGTCTAGGCCGTCTCAGGGGTGCTGGAACGCGTCCTCGAGCGCCGCCGCCGGATCTGAAACTGGAGAGCAGTAAATTGATAACTTCTGATTTAGAGCAGTAGCGAACAGGTCTATCATTGGGGAACCCCACAAAGTCAAGACTTGTTCACTATCCGAGGAGCCAAAGACCATTCAGAGCCAACAATCTGTGTCCTGTTCAGACTGTCTGCCACAATGTTCCATTTGCCTGGAATGAACCGAGCTGTCAACCCTACCAAGTTGAGAGCTACCCATTCGTGAATCTGCACTGCTAGTTGGCATAGCTGCAGAGACACGGTACCGCCTTGACAGTTCACGAATGCCACTACTGTGGTGTTGTCGCTCATCAGCGTCACCAAGTGACCTGTCAGAAGAGAGGTTCTGAACGAGCATAAGTGCATGCAGGCAAATGGTGCGCAAATTTGCGGGCAGGAGAACGCCTAGAGCCGTGCACGTTAGAACGCGATGAAGAGCGTTGATGCTCTGCAGGTGAAATGGTGTGTCTTGTTGCATATGTAGACGAAGAAGAGCATTCCGAAGGAGCACGTCTGGGGCGTGATACTGGAGACTGAGAGCGCCTGCTGGACTGTTTAGAAAAACGCTCTGGTGACGCACGTTGGCGTGCAGGGGCAGTAGCGCATCTTGGTGAGCACTTACTCTGTTGCTGAGGCAGCGGTGAAGCAGCGCGCTGGGTAACGCGTATTACAGGTGAGCGCTGTCTAAAGGACGCATGCGCAATCAAGAGTGCTGTCGGAGCACGCTGGCCAGGAGTAACACAGCGCGCAAATGAATGGTGTGCATCAGGAAATAGTTCTCGTTGTGGTGTAGAAGGTGGGGGCGCGTTGTCCCCGAGAGGGAGAGACAGTTTCTCTGAGACCTCTCTCTAATGAAGGCTCCTGTGTGCGTGCCGAAGCATCATACATTGCAGGAGTGTTCAATTAGTGAAGGAGGAAAGTAAATCCAACGAATGCTCCTTTGTGCGTGCCCTAGCACTGCGCATTGCGGAGAGTAAATCCGACGAATGCTCCTTTGTGCATGCCGTAGCTTCACCCAAAGCAGAGGAGCTTACGCGTGAAGGTCTGGTAGCTCTCAAAGGAGAGCACGCATCAGCACGTCTCTCAAAAGGGGAGTCTTTACTACTTCTCTGAGAGTCACTGTTGGCTCTCAAAGAAGGTGTGTCAGGAGGAGTTCATGGGCCTCGTCCAGGGACAAGGCGAAGCTGTAGGGCCCGCATCCCTGAGGACGGGCCGACAGGAGGACAGACCTACTCAGCATCAAAAGGAGCCTCCGCAGGGGAGGGCTCTGGGGGCTGTGCCGCAGAGGGAAGGGCGTCTTCCTTAACAGCATGGGAGAATAAGGCTGACTCCTCCAAGGTGACTAAGGAGGAAGACGCAGCCCCAGAGGAGAGTGCCGACTAAAGTCTCTCCTTCAACAGCAGGCCAGGAAGTCGCCAGGAAGTCCCAACGAAGGCCACAAAACACTAAGGGCGTCATCAACACGTACTGAAAAACAAGGCTCATCCTTAGAAGGGCCAGGCCTTCCTGTTTCACCAGGGGAAACGAGCAGGTCTCGCTCTTTCAAAGGCTGGCCAAGAGCTAAATTGTCGCTCTTATGCGCTTCACTCCTGGAGGAGTGAGATGCTGAAGGTCCCGAAATACGAGTCCCCGACAAGGAAGCAGAAGGCCTGCGTCGTTAAGTCTTCGAGGAAGAACTCGAAGGCATAGAATCTGTTTTCTTCTTCTTACTTCACCACTGGCGATACTCAACCCACTGGGCAGGCAACCAGGTACGACACTCCTCACAGAGGGATTCCGATGTACAGGAATGCTCCCTCCAAGAAGGACAAAGGGAGTGAGAATGTCTATCAATCCTGCTCATGAAAGTCCCACACCCATGGCCCAGGACACCAGGGCAGGAAAGCATAACCATATTGTCAGACATACTCGCATTCAGCTAGAAAAAGAAAAAGAATGTTATGAAAAATTTCACCAAGCCAGCAAGTGTGAAATCAAAGTGACGACTCAGTGAGATGGTGGGACAGGTAACTACCGGCCCAGTAGTTACTACCTCGGTATATAAAAGAATGTACTAGCCGGTAGTTTCAGCTGAGCTGCAATCTATCCTAAGTAAAGGACGGACGGTTTGTATACGGTGTAGGAACAAATGCCTTATCCAAAGGCTCAAACTGAGGCAATGTTAAATCCTCAAGATCTACTTCCAAATTTCACCGTAAACCTTGGTGGGAAAATTTGAAATTTCCAGCTCAAAAGATTGAAAACCTCATTTAAAGTGAGCAATATTCCAGTTAGGATGACACAGAGCTTAATACTACAGTAAGTGATATTCAAGTTTGCATGACACAAAACTGAATACAATGTGAAGCAACACTCACTGATCACTGGAACAAAACACTGCTTTGCGTACCTGAGTTACTGGTGAATTTAATTAGATTATCTATAGTGGTAAGGGTGCTGGATATCCCTCTGGACAAGCACTAATATCAATAAATTGATCATTGTTATTGATAGAGACTAACAGTAGAGGGCCTTCCTGACTTCAGGATTTCTTCCCTAGCCACTCTAGAAAAGCCTCAAGCTCATAACAGATGGTTGACTATCTCCAAATGGTCAGATGAACCATGTGGAGGTTTGATACAATCCTCTCAAATAACTGTCAAAAGTCGCAGTTGAAAAGGATTGTAGGCCTAAAAGTATTGCCTTCAATTTTTTGACAATGAAATGAAGATTCCTCTGTTCCAGGGATCATGTTCTGGAAACTTCTATGTCCCCCATAAGGGTTCCCCAATCTAGACTAGAGGCATCTGAGTAAAAGTTTAGGTGAGGGCTCAAGAGGAAGGAGAGACTTTCCTTCAAAGTCTTCCTTCAGACAGCCACCATCACAGGTACTTCTAGATCTCTGGAGTTACAGGAAACAAACGAGTCCAGATTATTTCTCCTGTCTCAGCTGGCTTTCAGGAAGAATTACAGCACTCTCATATGGAGTCTTCCTAACCTGACGAACTGCTCGATGGAAGCAAGTTCCTAAAAGGTTCATCTACTGGTTGGCTGAACAAGACAGGAGAGAGAGAAAGCTGCACAAACTGTCTGAAGGCAGGACTTGACTCTTGGGGGACAGAGAACTCCAAAAATCCAAGAGTTGATCATCATACCTAAATAAAGAATTTCCTTAGTCTAGATCAGCTGGGACTTTTGAAGGTTGATGATTAATCTTAAATCTTGAGTGAGGAGAAGGGTCTTCTGTGCACTTCTCTTTAAAAGGGGATCGAAGAAGCGAATTATCCAGATAGTACAGGGAGATGTTTATACCAATAAGGTGGAGGACACTGCAAGAGGGGCAAGAACTCATAAAAACTTGAGGAGCTGTAAAGAGGCCAAAGCACAGAGCTCAAAACTGAAACACACTGTCCTGGAAAATGATCCTGATGTACAGAGGAGGAGGAGGAGGAGGAATCTGTTTACACAAACTTGTTACAATATAGCCTAATGCTTTCATCTCTATTTGCTGTAGATGACAAATGCAAAACCAAAAACAAACATTATTGCTAATGCTGATTCACACCATCTGCACAAGGATGTGGGATGAAGAATTCTGACAAGAATGTAAACTTTACTCCAATGCCACCTGGGGAGAAACAGGTAATTACAGAGACAGCCTCAGCAGGTTAGCCAAGTGTCACTTCTTTTTAATTTTGAATGTTGATTGCACCTAAGGGCATGATGATATAAGCTAAAAAAAAAAAAAAAAAAAAAATTACTGCATTAAAGGCCTTGTCTCTCCATAGCTACCCTCACAGCATTTCTTGAATACACCTTTTTTCATAAAATACTATTTTCATTCTATTCCCTTCTATTTATGTGAACCCACCTACCCAAACCATATGTTATGAACCACACATACATAATATGATAACCCAGCATAAAATGTAATTATGTTAGAGAGAAAAACTACACTGCAACCATCTCCCTCCATAAAAATTCAATGAATTAACTTGTAATAAAAACCTTGAATGATGCTAACTCACAAAATAAACTGACAATCAAATAATCTACACATGTAATGGTCACCAACTCAAAAAAACAGTAATTATAACACTCACCATCTGGTGGGGTTGCTGCGTCCCGGAGACAGGCACTGGTTGAGGGTCCTGGTTTCCTTCCTCAGAAAATGATTCTAAAATAGGAAACCCTGTACCCATATCACCAGTACCAAGCCACTGAAAAGAAAACGAAGGTAATTTTTAAGTTTTTACAGGACTGCTAACCCATGGGAAACGTATGGCTAGATTACATCAATTACAAATGGTTTTCATGTCTTGAATGATACAGGTTAATAATTTGTGTAAGACAGCTGAATAATTTTACACCAATTCTTCAAGGTTTTTCAAAAAGTATAATAGTATATAAAATATTTTTAAAAGAAATATGTTGATGTCCATAAGTTATCCTCCTATTGTTAGATTGTCAGCAGTTTAAAATATATATATCAAAATTCTGTTTGAACTTACTATGAATACATACACATACTTTGTATATATAAAATTTAAATTTTGTTAAGGAAGCCAGCCTTCCTCACAATGATATACAACTGCTCTATACTATTACAATCCTCACTGAGAATTGTACCGAGGATAAAATGTCCTCTGTCCCATCCTCAAGAGAGGAACCTATGTCTAAGATTCCCAAGACTGGGACATTCAATCAGCAAATGTCTCATGGTCAAATGCATCATACAATCATCACAGACAGGAAGATTTTCACCAGACATCAAGAGCCCATGAGTAAGTCATTATGTCCAATCCCAAGCCTGCACATCATTTCTTGTCTACCTGGAATATATGGATATAACCAAGGACATACTGATGACATAATGCAGTGCATTTTTTATTCATTAAAACATTTTCTCAAAGGGACTGCCAAACCTTTATAATTTTTTTTATCTACTAGAGGACATAAATCCTGATATGGTAGTAAGCATCTCCAAGGTTCTGGGCTTTACCTATTCTCTTCACTAAATGCAGCCATTCCAATCCAGTGTTCCCACCTTATTCATGGGGGATGCGTACCAGACATCCCCTGTAAATAGCTAGAATCCGTGAATAGTTGAAAGCCCTATAAAAATACTTAAAACTGCCCATTTTCTTATTCAAAACTCAAGAAAAAACCCCTAACTATGTTTATACCTGTTTTTTAAAATAGTTTTTATCATAAAAATCACAATTTTTTAAAGTAAATCGTATTTTTCCTAACTATACAAACCTAGGTCCTTTACAATAGGAAATACTTGAGGCGTACCCTGGACATGCCGCTGAATTTTCAAACAAAGGGGTTCAGTAGTTAACTACCTGTCCAGTCATTGGTAGTCTCTCCGACCAGATGTAAACATTCCAATTTGCTTTTGGCCCAGGTAACAGATTGAGTGGCGGTATGAGGTGGACACTAAGTGTAAAGGACCTAGGTTTGTATAATTAGTAAAAATACAATTTACTTTCAAAAATTGATTTGTTCCTACACGATATACAAACCGTCGGTCCTTTACAATAGGAAGACTCACTGATTGGGGGGAGGAATCCGAGTGAACTCCAGTGAACCGACTGGGGTTCAGCCTACCTGGGTACCTCCCCTGGTCGTTATGAGCAAGGAATAGGATCCAGCCACTGACTTCTGATCGGAGTTATGGAACTGCGAGATCAGAGTCAGTCTTCTGGGCTTTTCTAATTAGGGAGAGATGCGAGTTGCCCTTATGGAAAAGCAAAGAACCATATGTCGGTGACTATAAGGCAAATACAAGTTATAGGTTTGTCTTATGTTGAGGCCCCCTTCCCTGCCTTGTAGGGGAAGGGTGGAAATTGCTTCTATTTCTAACACTAGGAATAGATAGGTTATTCTAAGGAGTGTCTTACCTGCATCTATGCTCAGTCCAGCATGTAACGTTCTGCATCACTCATTAACCAGAGGAAAAGAATAGGATGAAAGGGATGAAGAAGAGCCAGTCACTCTATATTCATACTCAATCATACCATACAACGAGACGAGATGCATCTCTGTCCTGTTAGAGGAGCTTGGTTAGCTACACAACTTGTTGAGCAGCCACTACCGGTCCCAATGAAAAGGTGTCCAAGGACCTGTGGGTAATATCCCAAAAGTCATGAGAGGTGAAGGTAGCCTGGCTTGCCAAGACCCCGCACTTCAAGACCTGTTGAACCGACAAGTTCTTACGGTATGCGAGGGATGCGGCAATGCCCGACCTCATGAGCTCTCAAACGAAGTGTACCAGTGTCATCGTCAGCAGCAGAGTATGCCTTCCTGATTGTCTCACGAAGCCAGGAGACAGGGTTCTTGGACACCTCTTTCTTGGAACCACCAGTGCAAACGAAGAATCGTCAACACTCAGGCTGGAGATGGCGGATCCTCTTCAGACGGCGCCATAGTGCTCTAACCAGGCAAAGTAGCATCTCTTCTGGATCATCACCAACAGAGTCATTCAGGGAGGGGATGGAGGACTCTAAACTAGCTCCAGGGATTGGTGGATTCCGAGTTTTCGCTATGAAATCCGGGATGAAGTTGAGCATAACCGATCCCCAACCTCTTGAGTGTTTGACGTCGAAAGAAAGACCATGCAGTCCTTCTCTCTTTGTCCAATGCCAGGGCCAGCAAAAAGACTGTCTTGGGGGTCAGATCCCTGTCTGAGGACTCTCAAAGTGGCTCGTACGGGGAACGAGTCAGGCTCTGTAGTACAAGAGTCACATCCCACACAGGAGGCACAAGATCCCTGGGTTGGCAAGACCTATCAAAAGCTCCTCATGAGAAGGTGTATCTCAAAGGAAGACTAGATAACCCCACCCTTCAGCTTTAAGACCAAGGCCAATGCAGCTCTATAGCTACAGCTGAAACGGAGCAGAGCTTCTCTCGGCGAAGGTAGACCAGGAAGTCCAAGACCAGCTGAAGAGTGGCTTCGACCGGAGAGATACCCCATCTACGGCACCAACCACAGAAGACGGCTCTCTTTTACCTGGTATATTGTTGCAGAGGACTTTCTGACGTATCCTGCCATCTCTGTTGCTGCTCGACGAGAAAAGCCTCTCGCTCGCAAGAGATGGTGGATAACCTCCAGCTGTGAAGACACAGGGACTACTGCCTGGTGATACCGTGTGACGTGCGGTTGACACAGCAGGTTCTGGCATGGGGGGGATCTCTCTCGGTGTCTTGGAAAGTGCTAGGAGGTCAGGATACCAATGGCCTGAGGCCATTTGGGTGCCAGCAGAATTATTCGAAGATTCTATGTGATCCACATCCTGTTGATCACGGCTCGAATCAGCCAGAATGGGGGTAAGGTGTAGACTTCTAAGCTGTCCCATGCATGTTGGAACACGTCCTCTGCAGCTGCCCATGAGTCCCGAACAATGGAGCAGATTTCCACCTTCCTGTTGAACTGGGTGGTGAACAAGTCTATAACTGGACGTCCCCATAGATTGAAAAGTCTTTCCGCCACACCCTGGTGTAGGGACCATTCGGTTCCTACCACCTGATTCTGGCGGCTGAGCTTGTCTAACACTAAATTCCTCTTGCCTGGGATGTACCTAGCTGACAGCTCACTGAGAGAGTTATTGCCCACTCGTGCACCTGCATTGTCAACTGGTGTAACTCTCGAGAGTCAAGCCCCCCTTGCTTGCTGACATATGCCACTACCGTGGTGTTGTCGCTCATCAACACCACAGTGTCCCATCACTCATTCCTAGAACTCTTGGAGGGCCAGGAAGGCTGCCTTGAGTTACAGGATGTTGATGTGAAGGCGCCTGACATGAAAGTTCCACACTCCTGCAGTCAGCAACTACTACAGGTATGCACCCCATCCCTCGTTTGATGTGTCTAAGAACAGGAGCATGTCTAGAGGGGGAGTGGCTCCTGCAGTCAGCAACTACTACAGGTATGCACCCCATCCCTCGTTCGATGTGTCTGAGAACAGGAGCATGTCTAGAGGGGGAGTGGACAGATCCACTCCTACGATGAGGTTCCTGTCATCTAGCCACCAATCCATGTCTTCCCTGACTTCCTGCAAGAGAGGAACAAGGAGGGACTGAGGATCCTGTGACTGGGACCAATACTCCCTCAGTCTCCATTGGAGAGACCAGCTTCTCCAATGACGACAGGTGACCAATCACGACTTGCCAGACCCGAGCAGATTGTTCCTATCTTGATAGGAATAGCAGCGCTGCCTCTCCAAGCCTGCTGATACAAAAGTCTGAGGGGAAGACCCTTGCTGTTACCTTGTCTATCAGCATGCCCAGATACAACGTCCTCTGCTTAGGTTCTACCTCTCTCTTTAATAGAGAACAGGTAGATGCTGCGGTAGACAAGCGGCTTGTTCACCAGGCAGTAGCAAAGGCCTCTATGCCTACATGTCCTACTGTGGCTAGATCCCTAGATCCCGACAAAATTCGAAAAGGCTATCCCTGTCCTGTAGCAACTGCAAGTGGGAGCTCGCTAGGACCAACCAGTTGTCGAGATACCTCAAAAGATGTATCCCATGCGAATGTGCCCAAGCTGAGACCAGGTTGGACACTCATGAACACCTGGGGAGCGGTCGAAAGTCCGAAGCATGGTGCCTTCAACTGGTAGACCATTTCCCCGAGGACGAAGCAGAGGTACTTGCGGGACGAGTGATGGATGGGTATTCAGAAATACACATCCATTATTTAGGTCCACTGTAAGTCGTTCCCCCTGATAGAGGCCAACACTGAATGTGAAACTGAATGTGTTGTTTCCATCTTGAACAGAGTCTGGCGAACGAATCGGCTCAGGAGAGAAAGGTGTATGACTGGTCTCCAACTCCTCAAAGTCTTCCCTAAGAGAAAGATTCGGGTGTAGAACCCGGGAGAGCAGTCCGACAAGACTTTTGCAGCGCCCTTGCTCAGCATCTTCTGCACTTCTACTAGTGCTTGGTGTTTCAGGTGATCCCACTACGTAGGAAAGAAGACGGAGACGGACCGGGCGGTTGGTAAGGGGTGGCAGAGACTCAAAGTGGGGTAGGTAACCTTCCTGAAGGACATCCACTACCCAAGTCTTGGCTCCTTATTGCTGCCAAGTTGCTCAATGGCTTGACAGGCAATCCCCCACCAATGCCAGCAGCTGGAGGGGAATGCCTACCCTAGCGTTTCCCCTTCTTCTTGCCCCTACCTCCCTTATCCAAAGGCAAGGTTGGCTGAGAGGGGCATGATGGCACTCCCTTCGAAGAGGAAGAAGAAGGCTGGGTTGTTCCTCGGGATCCCTTACAAGTGGAGGACTTCTTTGGGGCCAAAGAAGAACTAGCCAGAATCGAAGGTCTAGCCACAGTAGGACATGTAGGCATAGAGGCCTTTGCTACTGCCTGGTGAACAAGCCGCTTGTCTACCGCAGCATCTACCTGTTCTCTATTAAAGAGAGAGGTAGAACCCAGCAAAGGTCCATTCCTTAAGGCCGAAACTGAGTCGGAGCCAAGCGACCTGGTTACTCGTGAGAAGACAGCGTCACGTCTCTTGAGCACCAGGTTAGCCCACAGGTTAGCAGTCTGGTGGGCCAGGTAGGTGATAGCCCTACCCCCAGACTGACACAGTCTCCCAAAGGCAGTCTTTCCCCGGGTTAATGGCCCCAGAGAAAGCAGCGACCTTGGACACTGTGAAAGACCACAAGTCCAGCCAAGAGATTGCTTGGAGAGCTGCCATGGCGGTGTCTTCCAATGTTGCTGCCTCCTGCAGAGAGAGAAATACTCTCACTGGTCAGGTGCTTCAACGACAGACCTGGACTGAGACAAACCAGGTCCAGGTCCAGGTCCACCGGCTTGGTCGGTAGAGGCCTTTTCAAGGGTGTGTAAGAGCGTCTCTGGTGAGGTAGAGGAGGGGGAAGCAGTCTATCCGATCGGTTGGATTTCAGTGAATTCGCCTGTCCTGAAACAAAATTATTCATCTGATCCAACACTCTATCAGCCAAGACTGCCCACAGAAGTCCCGTCGAAGCCTTGGGTTCCCTCTTGGGTCCCCAAAAAGATTTGAGGCAGGAGGGGCAGTCTCCAGCAGAGGAGGTCGCCGCTGCTTCCCCGAGCTCGTTGTGCTGATGAATCAGCGCGACAATCTCTGCAATGGTCCTCTGTACCTCAGGGGTGTCCAAATCCATTGGCAAAAGGCCATCCAGTCCTTCCAGGGATCATTCCTCCCAATCTACTTCCCCGTGAGAGAGAACCCTGCCAGACCCCGAGATCCATCCTCGACGACTTGAGTGTACATTCAATGGGGTCCTAAAACCCTGACGACATAGGCTGCTGCCGCCGAATCCCATGTAGAAGACACTATGGGATTCCTATTATTCACCTTGCCCCTCCCTGTGTAGCCTAAGGAAGTAGGGGGAATAGGAGAAGCGGATTGAATGCTCTTGCTCCTCCTAGCAGCGCTGCTGCCAGGGGAAGTGAGCCACGCCCTTTCACCAACCCACAATGATGTCAAGTGTGTGGGTCTAGGAGAGCGTGATCGTAAAGACGAAGCGCTCTCCCGAGGAGAATCCATCAAATCTCGCCGTGCTGTAGCAGCGCTGGTAGCAGCACTGGTGGGAGCTGCGGACTTGCCAGCAGCGATGCTGTTAGCAGTGACACGGCTTCCTGCCTGGTGAGACCGAGCATCGTCCTCTTCAAGGCAAAACCCCTAGCAATGTGCACTGTACAGGGGAACTCCTCTTAGTCTCTCCTGATGCTCTATCCTGGGGGACGGAGGCATTAACTGTGGCTCCTGACGAAGACCCAGGTTGGTCTTCGCAGGCGGGTCTGAGCTGCAGCTCGATCCCTTCTCTCGCCCCGTGCCACTGTCACGAGGAGGAGCTGACTCCACGTTCGTGGCAGTGGATATACGACTTCCCTTGGGAGGTTGTACACTTGGAGAGACTCGCGACCAAGTCTTCTACACGGCCCCGGTCCTGCTGGCAGTGCCTTTGGAACTAAGGACTGGAGGGCAAACCTTAGTTCATGCTCCAGAGGCTTCCGAAACCCTGACTCCTGAAGGCAGTCTCTCGGTTCCCTCTCCCGAAGGAGTGGGAGAGTCGATGAGAGAGCCAAGTACTCCCCCCCCCCCCCCCCCCCCCCCCCAGGGAGGATGCAGCCCCTTAGAAGTCTCAAGGCAAGGCTTCTTAGGGGGCGGAGAGGCTACCTCCCCCTTCTTAGGTTGTGAAACTTTCGAAGGGGAAGGTGAGGAGGCGGCAGACAAAGAAGACGATGACAAAGACGAAGACGAAGACGACGACACCTTCCTCGATCTCTTCTTCAACAGATTCTGCAGAATCGTGGTCAGGGCCAACAAAGGAACATCAGCATGAGCAGGTGTGGCAGCGAGGGCATGTGCGGCAGCAGCAGGGTTGACAACAGGAACATGGCAGGGTTACGGCGTGTATTACACGGAAAGCATAATAGCAGGAATGGCTATGTAGGTCTATAGTGACAAGGGCAGAGCAGGGAACCTTAACACTGTCAGCAAAGGTAATCCAAAACCGGGTGGTGGAGGCATCAGCTAGTTGGGCGGTAGATGATGTTGCATCCTACCCAAGGAAGACATCACACTCGTGGGATGATGTGACCAAACCAGGTGTGGAGGCGCGTAATAACTAGGCTGGGTCATTGTAGTCGTGGTAGCAGAGACTACAGAGTGGGTAGTAGCACTGCTGGAAGCACGGTTTAGGTAAGCCAGCAGCGCTTCTACCAAAGGCGATCCCACAAGTACAAGGGAAGACCAAGCCTGGTCTAGTCCCGACACCTCACTTGCAGAAGTAAAAGTCAGGTTAGGGAGAGTCCCTCCTCACTCCGAAGGAGGACCTTCGGGCAAACAGACTCTAAGAGAAGCATTACCCAGGTCCGAGGCCGCAGTCCCCCTCCCCTCACCTCCCCTGACACGTCAGAGGAGGAAGAGGAGAAAGAAGCCCCAAGGGGGAGACAAAGAGTACAGGACGGTTGCAGGGAGAGAGATATGAGGAAGAAGGGTGAGCAATATTTGGAGTGGTTGGGGGCAAATTACTCCACACCGATTCAGGTTTCCTCTCGTACCTCCTTCGTCCCACAAACTTCCCCCACCGGGCAGTGGACCACAAGGAACACGCTGCACACGCTATATGTCCATTACACTCGCGCCCTCGGCATGTAGCACAAAGGGAGTGAGGACCTACATCGAACGAAGTGCGGATCTTCCCGCACTTCTTGCCATCTACCCGGGGTAGCGGCAGTTGGGGGTAGAGGGCAACAAAGGCTATAAATATCACAATTTTTGAAAGTAAATTGTATTTTTCCTAACGATACAAACCTGAGGTCCTTTACATAAGGAATTACTATTCAGCGCCAGTTGGACCGGTCGTAAGATTTACTAACAAGGTAGTTCGGCAGTAACTGCTTGTCCGATGGTCAGGAGTCCCGCCCGACTGGAGGTAAACATATCACTTTCCTTTAGGCCCAGGAACAGAGTGAGGGGTGGCATGAGGTGGGACTATATGTAAAGGACCTCAGGTTTGTATAGTTAAGAAAAATACAATTTACTACTTTCAAAAATTGATATGTTCCGACACATTATACAAATCAGCGGTCCTTTACATAAGGAAGACACTTATTGGTGGGAGGAATCTGAGTCTTGTGAACAGACTGGTGTTCGCCCAATGTGAGTTCCCTCTCTGGTCGTAAGAGCAAAGTGGGGGAATCTAGCCTCTGTCCAACTGATATGAGGGAGGCAAGCGTACCTCTTATGAATAGCAAGCAAGAACTAAGTCCTAAGTAAGAAGCCAAATATAAAGTATGGGGGTTTGTTTCTTACTGGTGTCCACTTCCCCCCTTGCTAGGGAAGGGACGGATAAACACTTTATCCCTAACGAAAGATAGAATGGAGCTCGGTTACGTAGCTTACCTGCATCGTCGTCCTGTCCAGCGTTGTGATGACCGCTACCCTCTGCCCGCAGGGAGAGGGAAGAAAAGAGGAGGAAGAGGACCCAGTCACTCTCTCATTCACTCTCAATTCATGCGATATCACAAGGACGAGATGCTACCTTGTCCTGTAAAGGAGCTGGGTAAGCTACACAACTTGCTGAGCAGCCACCATGGGTCCCAAGGAAAAAGTGTCCAAGGACCTATGGGCAATATCCCAAAGGTAGAAGGAGGTGAAGGTGGTCTGGCTAGACCACAACCCTGCCTTCAGTACTTGTGCGACAGACAAGTTCTTGCGGAATGCAAGGGTTGGACCAATGCCTCTTAACTTCGTGGGCTCTCAGACGAAAGGTACTGATGTCGGCAATCCTGTCTGAGTCGTACGCTTTACTGATTACCTCACGGAGCCAGAAAGAAAGTGTTCTTAGACACTTCTTTCTTGGTCACCCCGGTGCTAACAAAGAGGCGTCGACACTCAGGCCTCAGGTGTCAAGTTTTCTTCAGATAGTGCTGTAGCACCCTCACAGGACAAAGCAGCATCTCTTCCGCATCATTACCAGTGAAGTCCTCGGGGGACGGGATCGTGAAGGACTCAAACCTGTCGTCAGGAAAGGAAGGGTTTTGAGTCTTCGCTATGAAATCTGGGACACAATCGAGCGTAACTGATCCCCATCCCCTCGACTGTTTAACATTGAAGAAAGACCGTGAAGTTCTCCCACTCTCTTCACCAATGCCAGGGCCACCAGAAAGACGGTCATGAGAGTTAGATCCCTGTCTGACAACTCCCAGAGAGGCTTGTATTGTATACGAGTCAAAACTCCTTAGGACAAGAGTCACATCCCACCCCGGGGGCCTGAGTTCCCTGGGTGGGCAAGACCTCTTGAAGCTCCTCCTTAGGAGAGATATTTCCATGGAGGAGGAAATATCAACTCCTTGCAGCTTAAGGACTAGGGCCAGGGCAGCTCTGTATCGTTTGACTATGGAGACGGAGAGGAGCTTCTCTGGGTGAAGAAAGATGAGGAAATCCGCTACCTGCTGAAGAGTAGCTCTGAGTGGAGACCCCCCCCATCTACGACACCAACCACAGAAGACGGACCACTGTCTGAGGTATCCAGCCAGCTCTGTTGCTGCTCGGCGAGAAAAGCCTCTCGCTAGCAAGAGATGGTGGAAATCCGCCAGCCGTGAAGAGACAGGGAATAAACTGCCTGGTGGTACCGTTCTACATGCGGTTGACACAGCAAGTTGTGCCGTGGGGGAATCTCTTGCGGTACCTTCGAGAGAAGAGCCAGCAGGTCCGGATACCAAATGGCCTGAGATTCGCGGTGACTAGCACCCTGCTGATCACCTTGCGAATCAAGCAGAATGGGGGGAAAGGCGTAGACTACGTGGCTGTCCCACGGGTGTTGGAATGCGTCCTCTGCAGCTGCCCTATGGGTCTGGCACAACTGAGAAGAAAACCTGAAGTTTTCTGTTGTGCCGGGTGGCGAACAGATCCACTACTGGACGCCCCCACAGGTCAAAGAGCCTTTCCACCACGTCTGGGTGAAGAGACCATTCGGTCCCAACCACCTGATTCTGGCGGCTGAGCTTGTCCGCCACTACATTCCTCTTGCCTGGAATGTATCTGGCTGACAGCTCTACCAAGCGAGCTATGGCCCACTCGTGCACCTGCATTATCAACTGGTGCAACGGGAGGGACACAAGGCCCCCCCAATTGTTGCCGTATGCCACTACCGTGGTGTTGTCACTCATCAATACCACTGAATGTCCCATCAGTCGTTCCTGAAACTCTTAGAGTGCAAGAAACGCAGCCTTGAGTTCCAGGAAGCTGATGTGAAGGTGCCTGTCGTGATGGTTCCACACTCCTGCAACCAGCAACTCTTCCAGGTGTGCGCCCCAACCCTTAGTCAATGCGTCTGAGAAGCAGAAGCATCTCTAGAGGGGGAGTGTGCAGGAGCACTCCTATTAAGAGGTTCTTGTCGTTTAGCCACCAGGCCAGGTCCTTCCTTACTACCTCCGTGAGAGGAACTAGGAAGGATTGTGGATCCTTTGCCTGCGACCAGCACTCCTTTAGTCTCCACTGAAGACACCACAGGTGAAGATGCCTGTGAGAGACTAACTTCTCTAGTGACAGGTGACTGATCACAACTTGCCACTGCTGAGCAGACTGACCGTCTTGCTGCCTCCCTGAACCAGCTGATCCGTGAATCTGCGGGGATGACTCGTGCTGCTACCCAATCAATCACCATGGCCAGGTACTTTTTCCTCTGCTTGGGGTCGAGATCTGACTTCTCGACATTTATCAAGATCCCCAGATCGCGGCATAAGTCGAGGAGTCGATCTCTGTTCTGTAGCAATTGCGAGTGGGAGCTCGCCAGGACCAGCCAATCGTCGAGATACCTCATCAGATGTATCCCGACCGAATGGGCCCAAGCCGACACCAGAGGGAACACTCGCGTGAACACCTGTGGGGCTGTTGAGAGACTGAAACAAAGTGCCCTGAATTGGTACACCGTCTCATCGAGGATAACACGGAGCTACTTCCTGGAGGACTGGTGGATGGGTATTTGGAAATATGCATCCTTCAGGTCCACTGAAAGCAGGAAATCGTTCTCCCTGATGGAATCGAGCACTGAGTGTGCTGTTTCCATTGTGAACCGAGTCTGGGGAACGAAACAGTTCAAGGGAGAGAGATCTATCACCGATCTCCAGCCCCCCGTAGACTTCTCCACCAGGAAAAGTTGGCTGTAGAAACCCGGTGACTGATCTCGCACGATCTCCACAGCTCCTTTGATAAGCATGGTCTTAACTTCTTGTTTCAGTGCTACCTTCCTGGCAGAACCGGGGATGTACGTCTGAAGGTGGACCGGGTGTGAGGTAAGGGGTGGCCTCGACTCAAAGGGCAGTAGATATCCCTCCAGAGGGAAATCTACTACTCAGGTCTCGGCTCCGTAGCACTGCCAAGTTGCCTAATGACTCACCAGGCGTCCCCCCCCCCCCCCCCCCCCCCCCCCTTCAAGCAGCAAGTGAGAAGGAATGCCGTCCCTAGCGATTCCCTCTCTTCCCCTTACGCTTAGCCCCTTTCCCGCGAGAGAAAGAGGCTTGAGAGGAGGGCTGACGCTTACTTTTTGAAGCGAAAGAGGAAGGCTGGGTCTTACCTCCCACTACCCTTAATGGTGCTGACGTCTTAGGAATGGAGGAAGCGCTAGCCAAGCTCCGAGGCTTGGCCGCAGTTGAACAAGACTGCCCAGTAGTCTTTGTAACTGCCTGGTGTACTAAGCGTTCGGTGTCCTCAGCTCTCGCTTTTTCACCGCAACGTCCACCATCTCTCTGGGGAAGGGAGAAGAGGAACCCAGCAATGGTCCATTGAGTAGACCCAACGTCACATCTCAACCGGCTGCTCTGGTTACACGAGTCACCACTGAGTCCCGTCTCCTCAGAACCAGGTTGGCCCACAGGTTGGCTGTCTGGTGGGCAAAGTAGGAGATAGCCCTACCTCCAGACTGGCAGTTTCCAGAATGCCAAGTCTTCCTCGGGAACGACAGGTCCCGAGGAGGCTGCGACTCTGGACACCATGAGGGACCACAAATCCAGCCAGGAGATGGCCTGGAAAGCTGCCATGGTAGTAGATTCCAGGGCTGATGCCTCTTGCTGTGAGAACCAGAGGTTCTCAGACAGCAGGTGATGAAGAGACACTCCCGGAGTTAGCCAAGCTTTCTCCGGATCAACCTGCTTGTTCAGCAACGGGTCTACTGAAGGCACGTAGAAGCGCCACTGACGAAGCAGAGGAGGGGGGAAGCAGCTAGTCCAAGCTGCTGGACCTGAGTGAGTCCTCCTGTCTGGAGACAAGGGTGTTTACCTGATCCAACACACTGTCGGCCAAGGAAGACCAGGGTAGCCCCACCATCCTTCTGGGTTCCTTCTTACGACCCCAGAACGACTCCAACCCCGAGGTCGTTGTGTTGACGAATCAGTGCAATGGCCTCTGCAAAGGACCTCTGTATCTCAGGGGTGATTGCGTCCTGAGGCAATGGATCATCAGATCCATCCAGGCCGATCACCTGCCGAGACACTCTTCCTTCAGGAGGAAGAACCTCACCAGACCCCTCGTGGTCTCCTCCAACCACTTGCGCGTACAATCTGCTTGATCCAAGGACTGAGCCAGGCTTGTAGTAGGTTCTCGTGGCCAGACCATAAGGAGTGCACTCCTCACGGTCACTCCTGTTTGCCTCGCTCCTCCCGGTGTAGCCCAAGGAGGTTGAAGGGACAGGTGAGGAAGACCTGACGCTCCTGCCCTGCCTACAGCAGAACTGGCAGGCTGGAAGGACTTCAGGCAATCGCCAACCCACGGTGGCAATCGAGCTGCAGGTCTGGACCAGCAGTCTCCATGCAGGGAAGCACTGGACTGAGGACAGTAGCGTCAGTCTCGTGCATCAGGGGAGCTGCTACCAGTCGTGCGAGCTGTCCGGTCCCGGTGGGAGCGACGGTCAGGTGACTGGTAGCATCCGCTAACGCGGTGAGAGCGAGCACCGTCGTCACGACGTGCCACGGTACCAGAAGCAGCCAAGGCTAGTCCTGGTGACCGGGGGAACCTATTCCCCGCCTCGCCATGTGGACAGTCTAGTGGGACCGTCATGTCAACCCTGGAACTGGGGGATCGCTGCGAGAGCGATCGCCGGCCTGGCGATAGTCACCTGAGCGACTCTTACCAACCTTCCGCTCCGTGCCTGGATCCTGACTGTGAGCATGCTCAGTTGTCTGGTTCCTGGCTGCACATCAACAGTAGGTGACCGTGCACTCGGTGACGCTCGCTCGCGAGTGCCCGAGACTGTTCCCAGTCTGGAGGTAGAACCTCTGAAGCCGAGAGCAGAGGTACCAGCAGTAGTTGGTACCTCCATGGTCCCCGTCTTCTTCTTCCCTGAGGAAGGAGAGACGGGCCCCGTTCCCCCGGGAGGACCAGCAGAAGACCCAACTTAGTGGGACAGACCCTTAGAAGTCTCTGAGTGAGGCTTCTTGGGAGAGTGGGGGAGGCCACCTTCTTCTTCCTCAGCTATGGGGCCTTGGAAGTCGAAGGGGAAGAGGCGGAAGAAGACGACGACGAAGACGACGACAACTTCCTCTTCTTCCTGGACTACTACTTCTCCAGCTTCCTCAGGACAGCAGACAGGTCCTCCATCCAGGATGAAGCTGGGGCAGTTGCAGTGGCAACAGGGCCCATCTCCACCTGTCTGGAGGGACCTGCGGGAGCAGCAGCACTTCTGTATAAAAGGGGAAATGTACAGGTTCATCAATTTTAACTTCCCATGGAGACTGAGAGTTTGGGCGACAGCTTAAGAATGCTGATGACTCTTTTTTGGGTGGTGTGATGTTAAAGTTCCATACCTAAGCATATCAGTGCCATGAGAGCTTGTCCAAGGTGACTTTGAAAACTAGCTGCAACCAGTTACCTGGGGCATTGACGAAGTGTGTGAATTCATGTGTAATGTGTACGTGTACGAGCTATGTCTGTTCTTAATGGCATGTATTAGCCAGAACGATGGAGACAGTTATGGGGAGAAAAGGCAAGATGCCGGGATAGCTCTGCGAAAGTTATCTGTTTCTGTGTGTGATATTCCAGGCTGCAATGGGTAAGAGTTACTGTGCTTGACCCAAAGATGTGGCTTACTGTATTTTGACATTTTGTAAAGATGTTCTATTTCATCTAATCTTTTGACTTTGTCTTTACAATTGTGTATGCTCACTAGCGTGTTCTCAAGTCTTTTAAACAGGCGGATCTAGTGGAGGGAACTAAGTGTCCTGTGTGGAAGGGACTATATTTTGGAGAAGAGATAACTGGTGTTTGACTATTACTGATTAAGACTATTATTTACTGGGGGTTATCTAAGTTACTTGAACTGAGTTATCATTCCATTGATTATCCTGTAAGAATCTGAATTATTCAATTAATACTTTGCTTGAATAAACTTATATTTTTGTAGCTCCGACTCTGATTTGATGACCTGATGGAATGGAGAAAGAGAGAGAGAGAGAGAGAGAGGAGGAGACGAAGAGAGAGAGAGAGAGAAGACGAGAATGTAGTTACCAAAGGTTAAGGTATTACAGTAAGCCTTCCACTCTTGGCTTAACGCTTAACAAATGTGAAACGAGACTCTGGTGGTCTTGTAAGACTTCCATGGGCAGGAACGGAGGCAGCTGGTACGGCGACAGCTACAGGAGGACGATCCAAGGGGGAGCTCTTTGGGAACTCAAAGTCAGGGGGCTGGGCGAGGAGAGCAAAACCAGGTGGAGGAGGAACCATCTCCCTCTGGGGCACGTACGGCAGCGGAGCTTGTACCGCTGCCAAAGGGGTGACCGTAGTCATGTGCTGGGTGTACACCAGGTGCGGTGGAGCAGCATAACCTGGTGTTGAGACAGTCGTAGTCGTCCTCGTTTCCACCCCGTGAGTGACCGGGGCTGCAGCCAGATGATGAATCAGCCCCTGAAGACTCGGAGTGCCTGGAAGACTCAGAGATTGCCACACCTGCAGATCTCACCTGCGGAGGCAGACACACCTGAAGAAGCAACAGTCGGGTTAATGGGGGGGGGTTCCTGTTCGCTCAGCAGGGTAATGATCTCCCCCTGAGCGGACAGAAGACCCCGAGTACAACTCCAGGTCGGGGTGTCGCCCTCCTTCCTCTTTCCTCTGCACTCGACAAATCAAGCGAAGAGGCGGAGCGGGACACATCCTCCGAAGGGGAGAGAACCATACAAGGGAGCTGACTAGGAGGGAGAAAAGAAGACGACGTGTCGGTCACCAGAGGTGTCGAGGGAGAGCTTTCTGACGACACCTTGGCGGCTCTACGCAGCTTCCTGCTCTTCTAGTACAACTCTCCCTGCTCCTCCGACCAGGAGACACAAATATCACAAGTAATGGACCGAGAGCATTCACGCCCTCAGCACCTAGTGCATAAAGGATGAGGGTCCACAGCATCACTGGACCTAAAAGCCCCACACTTACGGCCTCCCACTCCAGGCACACTCTCCGGTTGGATGGGGGGCGAGGGGGCTTCTCCACTTCGTGGGACTGCATGTTGTTCAGCGATGCAATACCACAATAATGAAAACAAAAATAATAACCAGAGTACTTACAATGACTTTCACACTGGTATTCTAAAGAAACGGGTAGAAAAGTAAGCAGCTTGATACAATCTCACGACAGAGGCGGGCAGAGGCGAGCACACGTCTTCACCCAATGGCGGTCGAAAGCAAAGTGATATGTTTACCTCCAGTCAGGCGGGATTCCCGACCATCGGACAAGCAGTTGCTGCCGAACTACGTACCTTGTTAGTAAATCTTACGACCGGTCCAGCTGGCGCTGAATAGTAATTCCTTATGTAAAGGACTGATGGTTTTTATAACGTGTCGGAACCACTAGGGTTTGGTGGAAACTCACAACCACACAAGCAATCCACAATTATACAGAGAAAAATAAGGCAAAATCCCACCCGGATAGAAGATGGAGAAAACAGCGTAATCAACAGGCGGGCAGAGAGCGGTGAACACACCTTTCCACTGGTAGTTAACTACCGAACTGCTTTGTTTGAGAATTCAGCAGCCGTGTCAAGGCTACGCCTCAAGTAATTCCTATTGTATAGGATTGACGGTTTGTATATCGTGTAGGAATAAAGTGCATTTTATGATGAAATTTATATAGTTTTACAACAAAAAGTTCATTTTATGATAAAAGTCAAAAGATTCTAACGACTGAAGAAAACTCCTCAAGTCACAATATATGGTACCTATACAATCCTTTATCAGAAGTTCTAAAAGCTGAAAAGCTCTAAAAACTGAAAACATTTTGTGGAGAGTTAAGCTTCAATTCATAAGGTTGGTAGTTTGGCATGCTAACGGCTGACCTTAGCCTTGTATTGCTACTCAGATTATTTTTTACTAAATCCCATGAAATGACCTTAGAAAATTCCAAGATTCTCTCTCTCTCTCTCTCTCTCTACTGCTAATTTGAGTCTCTTTAAACAATAGGTTATTAGTACATATGCACTTTAAACAATAGGTATTAGTACATATACACACGGTATGCTTGTGTGCATGCTGATAATGATTTAAAAAATGTGCAGTACATAAATCTTTGAAAAAAGTTGTCAGATATGTAATCTATGAAGGTTATGACCAGCAGGTAAACAAAAATGGATTAACATTTCTCAGGAGATTAAAGGGATTAATTTGTTTTGAAAATATGTCAATGCACTGTTAGTTAATATCTTCTGGAAAAAAAACTTTTGTTGCAGAAAAATCTCTGAACCAACAATTTTGCACTCAAAGTAATGAGAAGGAATTCATTCTATTTTTCAAATAATCTGTATAATAGATGCACTATTAAAAGCTATGTAATGTATTCAAAACATACACATACATCATCATCAACCTCACATGAGCAGATTTTTCTTTCTCAATTAGAATACAGCTAAAACCTGATTAGCTGGCTGGTTGCCATGGAGATCTGTTATCCAATGACTGGCCTCTACTTGTTCTTGTGTGACAGCACTAAATTTGACTGCTGATGGCAAAAATTACTCAATAATTTGCTTTATACAATTGTTACTTCTTGTAAACAAGAAATTAACAATAATTTTAACATTCATGTAGTGATGTGAAAAGTCCTACTCAGGGTATTGTTGTGATCAAATGTGTGACTGCAAACTAATAATGACACAGTGACAATACAGAACAACCCTCTCCAAGATCAATATGATGAAATGCATTTTATAGTCTTACTTATCGTTAAAATTCAAGTTGAATTACAATTCAACTGAATAATACCTTGCTGTTAATGTCTCCCTACTAGGCATGTTTAATTCCCTGACAATACAATTTACTCTAAGAACAAATGGTTGAGGGTGCTTGGGGTGATTTTCATAAAACTGCCTATGTATTTAATTTCTTATAACATATGAGGCACCTGGAGGTAAAGAGGGGACATTGCTAAAACCTGATTTTGAGTAAAATGCGTTTTAAGTTGAACCATCAAACGGAAATTTTTTTTACATTTTAAAAAACTTCTTTGTTCACCATAAATACACTTAAGAGCCATTTCATTGTAAAACCATAAACAAATTTTTTATGAATTTTTAGATTGGCAATTTAAACATAATAAACATTTACAGTATTTTTCCCTTGGTTCCCAATGTAAATGGTTCATAGATTATTGTCAAATAATTACTACAAACACTTAGATCCCTGTAATCTTAGGGACTTTGTACTCCACTATCACTAGATGACATTTTCACTATGTAAAACCACCAAAATAATGGCAAAAAAAGAGAAATCACTTTGTTTCTCCACATGGTGTCAGTCATTAAATACTACCATGCTGGTGTGCTACGCGGGCTGTGGTTGGTTGAGCGCGAAACTATAAACACGGCTGGATGAAAGGGAGCTGCTCATTGGCTTGTGCACCATGGCCATGTTCGCCCTTTACTTCCCTGAGGAAGTACATGAAACCAAGAAATACATGTGAAAACCTGTGGACTACCAAACCTCTGTTCAATGGTTTTAAGGGTCGATATTGCTAGGCCAGTATGTGTAAATCAAAGAAAATATATCTCTGTAATTTTCTAAGACTAACTCAAAATCGCTGATCTGGCGATGTCGCCCCTTTACCTCCGGAGGCCTCATATATAAGTTAAAGACTTAGGGTGCCTTTCAAATCTGTACCAGCTCCAAACCAGCAGATGGAAGACCCAGAGGCATCTCACCAGCATCTGTACAAGCATGCTCTCAATGGGAGATAATTTAAATGCTTCTGTACATAATCTTACTCCTCAATGATGAATTGAATTGAGCATTTTAAGGCTATCTGGCTTTGCTGAAGTGTATACTTCACACCAAAGTTAATTTTGAAAAGACTAAGACTTTGAATAATCTCAAAATCTGAATAGGGTTAGCACAAAATGAAGTGTGAGACAGAACTTTCAGCACATTCACTACTTTCAAATTCTGTCTTAATATATATTTCAGATGTGAAATCCAGGGCAGCTTGCTATAAAAAATAAACCCAAAAAACCTTGTTACACTAATGCATGGAATTCTCTGCTTGTGTATGAACAGATCTGGATTAGGATAGAACCCTCTAATGTGGCAAAAGTCACTTTACTATATTAACCCTTAATCGCCGAGCCGGTATTTCCAAAAGGGTCTCCCGTATGCTGGCGGCGTTAGCAAGTGAGCGCCAAAGCGGAAAAAAAAAGTAACAGCACGCTTGATTTTCAAGATTAGAGTTAATTTTTGGCTCCTTTTTTTGTCATTGCCTGAAGTTAATATGCAACCATCAGAAATGAAAAAAAAAATTATCATATATAAATATTGGAATATATGACCGCAAAAAAAAATTTCATATATAATTGTATACAAATTGCACTGTGGGCAAAACGGTTAAAGCTAATGAGTTAACTATTTTTTCGTTGTATTTTACACTAAATTGCGATGAGTTTAGTATATAAAAAATTGTAAAACAATCAAAGCAACACAGAGAAAATATTATCACAATATGATGCATGAATTCGTAACCCCCTGACAAAAAAAAAAAAAAAAAAAAAAAAAAAAAAAAAAAAAAAAAAAAAAAAAAAAAAAAAAAAAAAAAAAAAAAAAAAAAAAAAAAAAAAAAGATAAAAAATTCACCATAAATCAAAATATTGTCCTAGAGACTTCCCGTTTGTTGCAAAATGAAGGCAATTTATTGAATATTACTAGGCCATAGGTGTTGTAGCTTACAATTGCAGTTTTCAACCATTTCGGTCGAGTTGAAGTTGACAGATGGTCAAATTTTTTCTATTTATCATTTATATGAAGATATTTCAAAACTGATAAAAGCTACAACCATGGGTTGTTTTTCGTTGTATTCTACATGAAATTCTACACATTTTCGTATATAAAACTTTATGTAACGGCTAATATAAAAAGGTGCAAACATTGCAAAAATCGGTTGAAAAAATTTCTGACGTAAGGAAAATGTTTTTTTTTCATAAATTCACCATAAATCGAAATATTGTGCTACAGACTTCCAATTTGTTGCAAAATAAGTTAATTGATTGAATATTACTAGACTGTAATAGTTTTATCTTACAATTGCGTTTTTTGACCATTTCGGTCGAGTCAAAGTTGTCCAAAGGTTGAAATTTTGGCACATTGTTATTTATATGAAAATATTTCAAAACTGATAAAAGCTACAATCATGGGTGGTTTTTTGTTGTATTCTACACAAAATTGTGCATATTTTCATATATAAAACTTTATGTAACGGCTAATATAAAACGGTGCAAACTTTACGACTTTCAGACTAAAAAATTTCTGATTTTTTCGGAAGAGTTACCGCACGGACATAAGGAAAAAGTTTTTTCATAAATTCACCATAAATCAAAATATTGTGCGAGACTTCCAATTTGTTGCAAAATGAAGGTAATTGATTGAATATTACTAGAATGTAATTTTAACATACAATATGACAATTTGTCCAAAATTGCATTTTTCCTAACTATACAAACCTGAGGTCCTTTTACAATAGGAAGGTACTAGCGGCAGCTGGATAGGTCGTAAGCTTTCGAACAAGGGGTTCGGTAGTTAACTGCTTGTCCGACAGGCGCGCGCGCGCGACTGGTAGGTAAACAAATCACTTTTGCTTTTGGCCCAAGCAAAAACTGCAGAGTGAGGGGTGGCATGAGGTGGGGCTATGTGTAAAGGACCTCAGGTTTGTATAGTTAGGAAAAATGCAATTTTGGACAAAAATTGTCATTTGTTCCGACACGGCATACAAACCTTCGTCCTTTTACAATAGGAAGACTCACTTCTTGGGGGGGGGGGGGGGGGGGGGTGGGAGGAATCTGAGTCTTTTGTGAACAGACTGGTGTTCGCCCAACCTTGGAATGCCTCCCTGGTCGTAAGAGCGAGGAGGGATCCAAGCCTCTGTCCGATTGATCGGGGTGTGCACCGCAGGATCAATGGTCAGACCTCTGGACCAAGTACTAAGAGAGAGGCAAGCGTTATCTCTTCGTACAGCAAACAAGAACAAGTTCCTATTTGCAAGAGGCAACATAACGTTATGGTTTGTCTCTTGTTGGCATCCACTTCCCCCCCTTGTAGGAGGAAGTGGTGGATATTCGCTCCCATCCCTAGTGAAAGGGATAGGATGGGGCTCTGTCGAGTAGCTCACCGGCATCTCGTCCTTATCCAGCAAGGTGATGACCGTATCCCCCTACCCACAGGTAGAGGGGTAGAAAAAGATAGGAAGAGAAGCCAGTCACTCTCTCATTCACTTATCTATTCTTACAGTCACACCAGGACTCGATGCTGTTCAGCCTGCTAGGGTCTGGGTAGCTAGACAACGTGTTGAGCAGCCACCACGGGTCCTAAGGAAAACGATCCAAGGACCTGTGGGCAATATCCAAAAGGTAGAAGGAGGTGCCAGTGGTCTGGTTGTACCAGACCCCTGCCTTCAGTACCTGCGCCACGGAGAAGTTCTTGTGTAACTCGAGGGAGTGTACTTCTAGGTCATCTTGGTGCTGACGAAGTCTTCAACACTCAGCCTGGGATGTCGAGTTTCTTCAGAAAGCGCGGTCGCGCTTTCACAGGACAAAGCAGCATCTCCTTCGCATCGAAGGCGGTGAAGTCCATTAGGGAGGGGATGTGAAGGACCCTAACCGATCGTCAGGAACCGAAGGGTTCAGAGTCTTCGCTACGAATTCGGTACGAAATCGAGCGTCACGAATCCCCATCCCCTGGATGCTTGACTTCGCAGGAAAAGTCATGCAATTACCTCAGAGGAAAAGAAGGGAATGGTCGTATGACCTATCCCTCTTCTCGACTTCGGTGATGTCCTGTACCCATACTGGTCTATCCGTCTGCCGCGACGTTGTTGTTCTCGGTAGTGGATAGGACACCGACACTCAATGGTGGGTGTCGATGGTATGGGTACTGTGACAAGCCGTTAGGACGAAGAAAAGATTGTTATGGAACAACCGAACTAAGTCCACAGCGAAGTTCGTAACAGACTTGGGCGCTCTGACAGCTGCCTACTGACTGCGTTCGGTAGGAGGCAAGTTGTCCAAGCACCCGAGCAAGTCACGTGACCTTCGCCTTAAAAGGGTTATGCCAAGAGACTAAACAAATAATTTGTTCGTCACCGATGCCAGAAGGCAAGGTGATGACTCTCTTAAGGCATGTGCCCAACAGGCGAAAGTCAATTGCCTTCTAGAGACAGAGGTCCTTGATGGCAAGATATCTCATAGTATAGTTGATTCTCGGGTAAGGAGAAAACAACACTATGTGACGTTGAAGACGAAGGTGTACAGAAAATGCAACCTACGTCTTCACAGCTGAACCGAGAGGAGATTCTCAAGATTCTGAACCTGTGCTACAAAGACTGAGAACGCTAACCGCTATTAAGATTGCTGTCCGGTGAGGATCGTAGTTGCAATAAAAGCGGAGCGCTTCCAGTAATGAAGACAGGGAACTACTGCCTGAAGAACTGCTTCTCATGGGCTGAACATTTGGAAGTAGAGCTGTCAGGTCGGAGAGTAGGCGATGTCTTCTGACATATCTGTTAATTCGGGGCGAGCAATGAAATTGCACACCTACGAATACGAGATATTTTGAAGACAAACTCAGATGTCTGCAAAAATCATTCGCATTATCGCAGTGCGATGCAGCGGTTGACTAGTACAGACTTCTGTTACCGTGCGGTAAACAGAAAGATGAAAGAGTCCAAGAGATATCTCTGTTGAAAATTCTCGCAATGTCGAAGGCGATGAAATCGAGCGTCACAGCAGTAGATGGTCCTTCATTATTGCGAGAATCCCGTTAATCAGCGACCTAAGTCCATGATTGTTGGGCAGAGATACGGTTCGGTAGTCAATCCAACCAGGGGAGAGAGAGACGTAACCGACCGTGCATCTCCGAGACCTAGCTGATACTGAGCCGCTATCAGGCAGTTCAATACGCAGTAGCTCTCGGTGACTCGTCATCCTGAGTTGCCAGGTAATCCATTATTCACGAAGGAATGCGTTCGGCTAGAACCATCGAGCATAAAGAATACGCTCGAGCAATTATATTTAACGAAACGGATTTCGGTAAATACAAAAGCTGATTTGGTGTTGTCATGACAATACCAAGTATCTAAAATCGAAACTGATAACTGCTGGGAGGTTGCAGGCAACCCCGAGTTGCAGTTCAATTAAGATACAATTCGTCTCGGTCACAAACCGTAGAGTAACTACGGTATGCGCTACCCCACGGACAATTCAACTGTTAAAGAATCATGTCGCGAGGGTAATATACGTAGTATATTTGTAGGTTCTGTACCACGACCTCCATCCTAAAATCTTTTCCCCTCGAGGAATGAGAATAAGGATTGGAGATCGACCGCCTTCGTTCTCTAGTCAAGAGAGTGAAGGAGAAGTCTTTCCCAAAGGAAAGCTTCAATGGTGAACAGAATACCGAAGACGATAGTTCAAGCCAAACTGGAAGTTCCCGTCCGTTCTTCTCTATTCCAGGTTAAGCGCCTACTGTGAGATACTCTTCAGCAGCAGTCTTCTTCCAAATGCTAGAAATTACAGGAATTCGAGCATAAGCGAGGTTCCCGATTATCGTGTAACAATTATCGGGGATTCTCGCTCACTTTGGACCGTGGTCTCGCCTAAGTGTTTGGAGATCGTAAAAACTCGAACACTCTTGAGTGCGCTAGAAATTCCGTAGAATTCTAAGCACTCTGCGAAACCCCCACCGAATTCGTCAAACGATATCGGCTGGTGGTCCTCTCGATTCCAGTAGAAATCGAGAAAGGGGCAGGATCCCTCCTCAATGACCGGGGCTTACGTCAGGTAGGACCCGAAGGTCCCCCCGGTAGCGCAGCCCCTAACGTGGGATCTTACAGAGAAATCTCTGTAGGATCCCTCCCCTTTCCTCGTAGCCGTAAGGAGAGAGGGAATGGGGGAGGAATTGGATACTGGCTCGCCTTCCCAGCGGAACTAGCAGTTGGAGAAGAAAAGGAGCAGCCATCGCCTTACGGCGATGGCTCTCAGAGCCTGGGAAAACGTATCGTCAGGAGAAAACGTTTTCCCGAGGAGGGTTACGAACTCATACTGTAGGTAAGTGTCTGCCGCCACTGTGAACGTCGTCTGGGTGGGGCTGATCGACACCTGACAGGAGAGAGCCGATACCGCTCCGACTCATTCCAGTCCTCGTCGAGGTCGAAACCTCAGGAGGACCGAAGGGGTATTTAAATACGGTGTCCGAAGACACGTAGAAACGCCTCTGTCGCAGTAGAGGAGGTGAAGTAGCTTGTTCGACCGGCCAGAACTGGGAGAGCCTTCTTGTCCGGAGACGAGAGACTACCTGGTTCAACACAGTCGGCAAGCTCCGATCACGGCAGACCCACCGTCGATTTGGGTTCCCTCTCGGGCCCCAAAACGACTCGAGCCGAGACGTGGCTCTGCTGGTGGAAGCGGCGATCCTTCCCCGAGGTCATTGTGCTGACGAATCAGCGCCGTAACCTCGGCAAAGTTCCTCTGGATCTCGGAAGTCACAGCATCTTGCAGAGTGGGACCGTTAAGCCCTTCGAACAAGAGCATATTCCGAGAACCTTCCTCCTAAGAAGGGGGAACCGCGACAGCCCTCTCGGTCTTCCCCATCCACTTGCGCATACGTCCTGGCCGGTCCAAGAACCGTGCCTGGCACGTAGGGCGTCGTGGTGGGATCATGAGGGGCGCACCCCTCACGATCACTCCTCAATACCTCGCTCCTCCCGGTGTAACCCGAGGAGGTTGAAGGTACGGGAGAGGCAGACCTGACGCTCCCTCGTTGCTCGCTGGCAGAACCAGCAGGCTTGGAGGGCTGCAGGCGATCGTCAACCCGCGGTGGCGATCGAGCTGCAGGCCTGGTCGAAACCGTCTCGCTGTGGAGAACGGCTGGACTGAGCACAGCGGCCCCGATCTCGAGTGTCAGAAGAGCTGGTGCTGGTTGCCGTACCCGGTCGCTTCTGTGAGAGCGACGGTCAGGCGACCTGCAGGCTCCACTGTCACAGTGAGACCGGTGCTTGTCCTCACGGCACGTTCACGTCGCTTGGTTCCAGCCGTGGCTGGCACCGGCGAACGGGAGGACCTCTTCCCAGCCTCAGCCCGTGGTCGGTCGTGGACCGTCACGTCCCCGGGTAGCCAGCTGTTCGCCGCGAGAGTGAGAGCTGGTCTGGTGAGAGTCGCATGAGCGGCTGTCACCAGTCTTCCGCCCCGTGCCGTGAACCTGACGCTGAGCGGACTCAGAGGTCTGGTTCCTGGCTGCACGGTCGCTGGTAGACGACCGTACACTCGGTACCTCCCGCGAACGAGAGGCCGAGACGGACCCTGATGCAGTGGCAGAACCACTGACATCAGGCGAGGAAGTACCGGTGTTAGCCGGTACCCCTCTGGTCCCCGTAGTCTTCTTCCTTGCGGAAGAAGAGACGGCCCCGCTCCCGAAGGAGCAGGAGGACCAGCGGAAGGAACCCTCCCGTCCCACCGAGGTGAGACGGGTCCCGAGAAGCTCCCGAGGGAGACTTCTTAGGAGGGAGGAGGCAACCTTCTTCTTCCTCGGCTGTGAAGCCTTAGAAGTCGAAGGGGAAGAGGCGGCAGCCGACGACGATGAAGAAGATGAAGACGACGACGACGACACCTTCCTCCTCTTCTTCGTCAGCTTCCTCAGGACAGACGTAAGATCTGCTATCCAGGGCGGAGCCGGGGCTGCTGTAGCCGAAGCCACAGGGCCCGGACGCACCTGTACAGACAGACCAAAGTCTGGGGTAGTACCACCACGAACCGGGTCGACATCAGCAGTATGGGCATCTCAGGAACATCAGGCACAGCCAGCACAGCATCGGTAGGGACAGCCAGCGCAGCAACGGGCAGGGACAGCCAGCGCAGCAACGGCAGGGACAGCCAAAGCGCAGCAACTGCATGGACAGTCAAAACCAGAATCGGCAGGTACGGCAAGGTAGCACCGGAAAACTAGGAAGTGGAGCAGCAGCCAGCAACATCCTGGTACCGGCGGCAGGTCCAGGGGCGAGCTCTAGGGCAGCGGAAGTGTGGTCGCTGCAGCGCGGCAACCACGAGCGGCGGCGGCACGCCCCCCTCTCGGTACGGCGAACGGCACTTCACAGCGGCTGTAGGCAAGACTGTTACCACGTGAGGCGAGTACACCAGGTGAGGAGGGACGTCGTCACCTGGTTGCGTGGTCACCACTCCATGGGTGACCGCAGTAGGCCCAGACATAGAACCGCAGCCCCTGGACACTAGCACGCCCTGCAAATGGAAGGACGCCCATACCTCACCAAGGTCCACCCTCGTGGCAGTAGCACCTGCGGAAATAACAGTAGTAGCGATTAGTGGGGGGGAAGTCCCCTCGCGCGGGGGGGTGAGCCCTCTCCGAACGAGTGGAAGACCCCTAATACAATTGTACATCGGGCACGAGCGCCCTCCCCCGCGCTCGACGGATCGGGCGAGGAGAAGAACGCCGATAACCTCCCCCCCCCCAAGGGGAAGGGCCACTGTGGGAGCTGAGCGGGGGGGGGGGGGGGGGGGGGGTTCTCGTTCCCCACCCCCGCACAGTACCCATGTACCCAACAACAATATAAGAGCCCGAGAGCAATCGTGCCATCGGCCAGAATGCAAGGGCATAAGGATCAATTCCCTGACTGAGCGGAATTTGAACCAAATAAATATTGATGCAATCAATAATAAGGGATAAAATGAAAATGCATCTTGCATACGATTCACTTCACAATGAATAAGGGCTCGGATCGAGCGCATTTGCGCCCTAGGTACCGAGCGCAAGGGTGAAAGGATCAATTCCTTACCTTTTGGTTTATCAAGGTTTTCTGGAAACCTTGATCCATAATGAATTGATGCAATCAAAAATATATGAAAATGAAAAGACTACTGCGTTTGCGATTTCACTTCATACAAATAAAAAGGGGAAGGATCAATTCCCGGGAATAGCAGAAACATTGATCCCAGTAAACAATGCAATCTCAATAAAAAATGAAAATGAAAAAGAACTGCACTTGCGATTTCACTTCATTCAAAATAAAAGGGGGAAGGATCAATTTCCGGGTAAGCTCGGAAACTGATCCAAAATGAGTATTGCTACAATCAAACTAATATATGAAAATGAAAAAGAATACTGTACTTGCGATTCCACTTCCATACTAAATAAGTTTCCGTGCCGAGCGCATTCGTTCGGCAACGGGCATACAGGTCAAAAAAATATAAATGAAAAGAGCACTTACTTACGATTTTCATCTACACATTTCCAACCCAATCTACGCTCGGAGCGAGTGCTCCCGCCCTCGGCACCGAGCATACACAATACGAGGATCATTTCTGGGAAAATGAATTCCCGCACTTACGCCCTTCAGTCCCGGCACTCGGGTAATCGGAGGGCGTGGTGACACCAAGATCCTTAATTCACAAAGAATTCAATGAAATGATTGTACTTACAATTCAGTTTCACTAGATAATTAGAAAAAGAAAAACACAATCATGCGAAAGCAAACGACGATGAAGCGGGCAGAGAGCGATGATACACGTCCACACGCCAGCAGGCCGAAAGCAAAAGTGGTTTGTTTACCTACCAGTCGCTCCGCGCTGCGCGCCTGTCGGACAAGCAGTTAACTACCGAACCCCTTGTCGAAAGCTTACGACCTATCCAGCTGCCGCTAGTACCTTCCTATTGTAAAAGGACCGAAGGTTTGTATGCCGTGTCGGAACAATGCATTTTTTTACCATTTCGGTTGAGTCAAAGTTGACCAAAGGTTGAAATTTTGGCACTTATCGTTATTTATATGAAAATATTTCAAAACTGATAAAAGCTACAACCATGGGTTGTTTTTAGTTGTATTCTACATAAAATTGCACACATTTTCATATATAAAACTTTATGTATCAGCTAATATAAATCGGTGCAAACATTACGACAATGGGACGAAAAAATTTATTATTTTTTCGGAAGTTACCGCGCAGACGTAAGAAGTTTTTTTTTTTAAATTCACCATAAATCAAAATATTGTGCTAGAGACTTCCAATTTGAATAAAAGTAAATGATTGAATATTACTAGAATGTAATAGTTTTAGCTTACAATTGCGGTTTTCGACCATTTCGGTCAAGTCAAACTTGACCGAAGGCTGATATTTTAGCACTTATCCTGATTTACATGAAAATATTTCTAAACTAATAAAAGCTAAAACCATGGGTTGTTTTTCGTTATATTCTACATGAAATTGCGCACATTTCCATATATAAAACTTTATGTAATGGTTAATATAAAACTGTGCAAACATTACGACAATGGGACGAAAAAATTTATGATTTTTTCGGAAGAGTTACCACGCGGACAAAAGGAAATTTTTTTTTTCATAAATTCACCAAAATCGAAATATTGTGCTAGAGACTTCCAAATTTGTTGTAAAATGAAGGTAAATGATTGAATATTACTAGAATATAAGAGTTTTAGCTTACAATTGCATTTTTTGACCATTTCGGTAGTCAAAGTTGACCGGTTGAAATTTTGGCACTTATTTATATGAAAATATTTCAAAACTAATAAAAGCTACAACCATGGGTTGTTTTTAGTTGTATTCTACATGAAATTGCACACATTTTCATATATAAAACTTTATGTAACGGCTAATATAAAATAGTGGAAAAATTATGTCAAAGTGACAAAATAATTTCAGAGATGCGTCGCTGATGCTTTTTAGTGTGAGAAGAAAGAAATTCGCACTTGCGCGCCTGGGTAATGATTGTAAACAAAACAACAGCTTGATCCATGAACTCCCAGCATCCCTCAAGGTGCGTGATACAAAAGTTTTCGCCAAGTAGACCTATAACTATACAGGCAGTCCCCGGGTTACGATGGGGGTTCCGTTCTTAAGACGCGTCGTAACCTGAAAACCGTTGTAAGCCGGAACGACGTTCTTTAAAACATGTCCACTGGGAAAATTTCACTAATTTGCAATTTTTCTTAGGGCCGTATCTAAAATTATCACTAATTTACTTTTTTCATGTGCAACACTGTGTATTCACAAATTACTGTATATTTTCATTAAAATACAAGAGAGAGAGAGAGAGAGAGAGAGAGAGAGAGAGAGAGAGAGAGAGAGAGAGAGAGAGAGAGAGAGAGATTACATAAAACCATTAAATTCGTTGACCATTGTATGGCATTGTTAAGCTCCGAGTGTCACTGGAGTTATGAGGTAGGGAAATTGATACAGAAAAAGACAAAGGGAAGAATTTTCTTTTGAAATTAGTTATCGTATTATTACTACTTCTATTATTATTATTATTTGAAAATATAATAAACACGTGCATCTACCATAAAAATTCTCTCATCTCAGTAAGAAAGAGGAATTATCCTTACAAGTGAAATGGAAAGGTCATTTTCATCTCTTTGAAATACGACCATTATGAATTTTGTAATTAAAGTTTTATTATTATTATTATTAAAAAAATAACTGAAATTATCAATAAACATTTTACATACTAGTACCATAAAAATTCTTTCATCTCGGTAAGAGAGAGAGAGAGAGAGAGAGAGAGAGAGAGAGAGAGAGAGAGAGAGAGAGAGAGAGAGAGAGTTTATCTCTCTCTGTTCTCTCAAAAAATACTTATAACGATTCCAGCGAAAGAGAGGGAGGGAGTTACCACTATGACACATTATTATCTTGTGTGGCAAAAGAGAGAGAGAGAGAGAGAGAGAGAGAGAGAGAGAGAGAGAGAGAGAGAGAGAGAGAGAGAGAGAGAGAGAGAGTTAACCTTAATTAAAAGTGACATGGATAGATTAGTATGTACTGTATTTCTTTAAAATACTTCACATTTTAATTTTGTAATTACAGTTATTATTATTATTATTATTTGAAAGTATTAAAAACAAATAGTACAAGTACATAAAAAATCTTGAGTCTCAGTAAATGAGAGAGAGAGAGAGAGAAATTTCATGAACACTTGATTGCAACACTGCAGCTCTTCCCCCTCCTGGCTGTCACAGAACTTGATATATCTGACAGTTTTAGTACCTGGATCTCGAGAAAAGGTTACTGAAAGAAGACTGGGATTTCCTTCATTCTTCCATAATTTTTTAAATATAAGCTAAAATCTTACTGATTCACTATGGTATTTTCTTTAATGAATTGATATTATTGCTGTATAAATTAATATTAATATTTGAAAATAGTAAATCATTTATTTATCATAAAAAAAAAACCATACATCTTTGTAGTAGAGAGAGAGAGAGAGAGAGAGTGAGAGAGAGAGAGCGAGAGGAGAGAGAGAGAGAGAGAGAGATGAGAGAGAGAGAGAGAGGAGAGAAATTATTATTTTTATTATGTGATATCATTTTAGCTTATTAAACTTACTAATACAGTATTAATCAAAATTAATATTTGAAAATTAGTAAATCATTTTTGTATTATAAAAATGTATTTAGTCATGAAAATAAACATCAAAATACACTAATTAGTTATTATTTTTGTCGGAAAATACAAAGAGAGAGAGAGAGAGAGAGAGAGAGAAACTGTGCTAAACTATAAAGGATTCTTATCATAGTATGGTTTTTTAAAAGCGTTGTTAACTCAGAGTGTCGGAAGCGTCAGCGTCGTAACCTCGGAACAAGCGTCGTAACCCAGGGCGGATTTTTCAAAGAATATTTAAGAAAAAGTGTCGTAACCTTGGGACGTCGTAAGCCGGACCCGTCGTAACCCGGGTACCGCCTGTATTTCCACGAATTTTTTAAATAAACTTTTTTGCGTCGACATTTCATATGTCAATTCGGCACCCAACAGACAATTTTTCGTCAACGTTTCATACGTCCAATCGGCGTTTAAGGGTTAACCCTTAAACGCTGAGCCGCTATTTACCAAAGTGTCTGTCGTATGCCGTAGGCGTTCAGGAGTTAGCGCCAAAGCGGAAAAAATTAAAAAAAAAAAAAATCACAGCACGCTTAGTTTTTAAGATTTTAGAGTTCATTTTTGGCTTTTTTTTTTGTCATTGCCATAAGTTTAGTATGCAACATCAGAAATGAAAAAAAACATTATCATATATAAATATGTATTAGAATATATGACAGCGTGAAAAAAATTTCATATATATATATTTGCATACAAATTGCGCTGTGAGCAAAACGGTTAAAGTTAATGAGTTAATTTTTTTTTTGTATTGTACACTAAATTGCGATGATTTTTGTATATAACAAATTGTAAAACGATCAAAGCAACACAGAGAAAATATTATCACAAAACGATCCATGAATTCGTAACACACAGACGTAAAAACAAGTTTTTTTCAAAAATTCACCATAAATCGAAATCCTAGACTTCCCGTTTGTTGCAAAATGACATTATTATTATAAGATATATTTTTAAATATACTTACCTGGCAGTTATATACATAGCTATATTCTCTGACGTCATGACGTCACGACAGATTTTCAAAACTCGCGGCAATCGCCAAAAGGTGGTCAGGTGATCGTTACCTGTACGCCCTCTAGATAGTTACCTGGAAACCTCAGATTTTCTCGCCCTCTAGTCTCCTGAGGGGAGGTGGGTGGGTTTCTGATTGTATATAACTGCCAGGTAAGTATATTTAAAAATTTATCTTATAATAAAAATGTCATTTTTAAATATGTAACTGACCTGGCAGTTATATACATAGCTGATTGACACATTTGGAGGAGGGTCAGAGACAGCAACATTGTTGTAAAATAATTACATATAAGGTAACTTTTGACTCTTACCTGCTAAGGGAGCTGACTTCAAAAGTACTGCCTCTTTTGTCTGCTCTCCTTAGGAGCTCCAGCTTAGGGATGTGACCTTGACCTGTGTAGCTGAAGAGCTCAAAGGGGTTTGTCGACGGGACGTGACCTCTATGCAACAAAACCACCTATGCCCTTGATATGGGCTTAACCAGGCAAAAGACCACCTAACCATTCAAAACTTAATACAAAAAATTAAAAACACATATACACTAGACTGTTGAAGGTCTCCCCGAGCCTTCAACAGACAACCATAAAAAACATCAAGGGCTTAGCATGTAGGATTAGAGGCATCAACTCCTTCACCTATCACTGAGCCGGTGGCTACAAACGGTCCAAGGGTTCTGCAATCTTTATAGACCGTTTCTATCTGTTTAAGATAGAATGAAGAAAAGATGGAGTTGCTTCTCCAGTACATTGCTTCTAAGATGGCTTTTAGGGACTGGTTCTTCCTAAAGGCCATTGAAGTCGAGACTGCTCTAACTTCATGAGCTTTCACCTTTAGTGCCTTGTACAATTCTTCATTGCACTCCATGTGAGCCTCCTTTATCACGTCTCTAATAAAGAAGGCCATAATGTTCTTTGACATGGGTCTCTTGGGGTCTTTGATGGAGCACCATAAATTGACAAAGGTCCCTCTGACTTCTTTGTATCTTTGCAAATAAACTTGCAGAGCTCTCACCAGACAAAGAGTTCTTTCTTGCTCCTGGCCTGCAAAGTCTCTAAGGCTAGGTATCGTAAAAGATCTAGGCCAAGGGTTGGCGGGCGTCTCGTTCTTGGCTAAGAATCCTAAGGTGGTAGAACAAACTGCTTTAGATTTACTAACTCCCACCTTTTTGTCCATAGCGTGGATCTCCCTTACCCTCCTTGCTGTAGCGAGAGCAACCAGAAAAAGCGTCTTCCTGGTTAAGTCCCTGAAAGAGCTTTCCTGGATGGGTTCGGATCGAGGGGAAGACATGACATCATTTCCATTGATGACATCACTCCCAGTTGTCTCCACTGCGCTGCCTCGCTCGTCTGTGTTGTCATCGTTTGCTGCCGTGACGTCATTTCTGCCATCCAATTTGTTGCATCTCCCTTCCACGTCATCGGTCCCTTCTCTTGCTGATCCATCTGAGGCTTTATGCTAGGCAGTAAGAATTCTTAGGAGATTGGAAGCTGTTTTAGAAGATAGGTTTGTTGCCATGTCAGCTGGGAGAACTGGAAGAAAGCGTGTTGTGTCGGCCCTGGCTCCTGTGTAGAGATTGTGTAAGGAGCCAGTGCGGTCTTCCTCTCCTTCTCCCCCATCTCTGCCGTGTCGGCGTATCAAGCGTTGGAAGGCTAAGGACTTTGCCCCTTCTTTGTCTGCGAGTGAGAAGCAGCACGCCTCTGTTCCTGCGAGTGTTGGTGTTACTGAGAGTGTTAGTGTTTCTTCCCCTGTACGATCTGCAGTGGCTGCTTCGTCCTCTGCATTGAGTCGCGAGCGTTTTGCAACCTCCCGCGTTTGTGCACATGTTGCAGGTGCTTCTGCTTCTCCTTCTCCAGGGCCTATTCATCGCCATAAGGATCTCAAGGCACCTGTCAAGAGGTCGAAGGTTGTGAAAGCAAAGTTGGTGCAGCAGAGTTTTTGCCTGCCCCTCTCCCTGGTGCTTCCAGGGGTTCAACTCCGAGGGATTCTCATTCTATCAAGAGTGTTCGCAATTCCTCACCTATGCACGTAGTGTGTGTATACATACACACATATATATAGGAACATATAATTGATTCACATTCATTTCCATCAATATATAAAGCAGAATAGATGCTAGTATAACCTTTTTTCAGGATGAAACAGACTCTAGGGTAAGTTGGGAAAATGCTTTAGGCAGCATCTTGCCAATCATGCGTCATGCGGTACCGAAGGGTTAAGCTGCTAAAACGGAAATTGACAGTAAAAGGTTTGAAAGGTGTTACAGGAGGAAAACCTCACAGCTGCACTATGCAACAATTGTTAGGAGAGGGTGGACAGTAAGATGGAAGAAAGAATATGAAAGGAGGTACAGTAAAAGGAATGAAAGTCGTTACAGGTAGGGGTCGATGGGACACTGCAAAGAACCTTAAGTAATGCCTACATTGCACTGAATGAGGTGCACTGATGGCACTACCCCCCCATGAGGAATATATTTACCATAACTTCAGCCTTGTGTTCTTAACTTTGAAAAAAGTGACATTGGACCCCTGATGGATTTAGAAGTTGTTGGTGGATGAAAAGCCAGATTTAGAAGTTGTTGGTGGGTGAAAAGCCAAAGACAAATTTGCTGGCATTGGTCTGAGTTCATGGGGTCCCAAGGAAGGTTTTATGAAAGTTTCAGGCAAATGGTCCTTACTCGGAATAAACATGAATTTGAATCCCCCTTTGGAAGTTGCTGGCGGACATAAAGCCAGCCTTGACATTGCTGGCACTGCTCATTCTGTGTTCAGGAGACTCCAAGGAAGGTTTATGTAAAAGTTTCAAACATATGTTTTACACTCAAAAATTTTATTTGTCTCTTTCCCAGTTTCTAGGGTTGACTTTTTATATCTAATTCAGTTCTTTTTTGAGATTTTGGGGGTAGACACTACTTGCCTAGGAAGTCAAACCTTTTTTGTTCAAAACTTGGAATAAAAACCCTGGGCTCCTGCTCTCAAAGGTACTGGGGTTAATTATTCCAATTTCAATCCATTTGAACAAGAAGAGGTATGAAAACTATATGATTGTCAACAGCTCCTTAAAAGTATGTATGAAACAGTATGATACAAGACACATACGTGTTCAGTATCTAACATGTCAACTGAAACCTTAACCATACATGTACCACTCAGAGGTATGAAAACTATGATTGGCAACAGTTCCTTAAAAGTATGTATGGTACATGTCTTCAGTATCAAACAGGGAGAAATCTTTAAAATAGCAAAGAAATTCTTATTTCAGTGACTCCCTCTAATCTAGAACAAAGGTGTGAGTCTTAAATAACTTTGTAAGTCTACAGCAACCATAGGGAATAAATAATTTTTTAAGTCTATAGCAACTGTAGGGAAGGTCTTCAAAAATGGAGAAATGGGATGCAAGGATAAAATAATAATAATAAAAAAAAACACACACACACAATCCCTCCCGGCACCCTTAAAAAAACACTTCCTTGTGGAACTCCTCCTTGGTTGAATAAACCATACATTGTTCCTCCAACTTGAACCTGAAGTAACCTCATTTTTAAAAATGGTGTGGTAAAAAAATTCATAATGAACCCCCAGAATGCCATACTTCCACGCTGTATCATAAGCCTTCTCAAGATCTAAGAAACCAGTATGTGATGTTGATCGCTAGCAAACGCATCACATACTGAAGATTCCATTTGAACCTATACATCAATTGTGGAGTATAAACTTTGAAAACCACAATGACCAGGAAACATTTATACCAAGCTCCAAGTACCACATAAAATGTGTTCATCATTTTTTCAAGACCTTACACAACGCAATGGGACAATAATTTTGTCCTGAATGGATCTTTCCCTGCTTTTCACGAATGGCAGACTAAACTAACACCTCCCATAGCTAAAAGATACACTGTATTGTCCATTCCTTGATGTATTAAAATCAATTTCGACCAGTTCCGCTACCCATCTTTAAGGTGAATAGGGTCTGTCTTCATTTTTCCTAGCAACATTAACAAAATGTTTTGGCAAACTAATTTGCCACTAACCAGGGATCTGTTACTTCACAACCACTATCTTGATAACTGGAGGATGACAACAAGTAAATTTGCCTGCTATTTCTGTAACTGCCTTCCAAACTAATGTCATGGGTGTTTTCGAACGTGGAGAAGATATGAAAATTGTCCAAGATTTCTTTCGTGCCTTTTTCATTTCCCTTTTTCAATTAAACATGGCAGTATTCAGATTTTTGTCTGCAGTATCTAGTGAAAGCTGACCTCATAGTTCTATGAGTTCTCTGGCATTTACGAGTCCACCAGGGAAGTGGTTGGCAGATAAATATGCCTCAAGTCCTAGGTTTTTATTGAAGATTCTCTTGGAACATAACTATTCAAAAAGTCAAGAGCATCATCTACACAGGGAAACTCATTAGCTGAGTCATCTATTGTGCTGCATTCTTGGAAAGTTACTCAATCAGCTTAACCAATCTTCCATTTTGGTAACCTTGAAAATGGAGCATTTGACACTATATTCATTACTATTAGAAAATGGTCACAAGTATATCTATTATTTATCAGTCCCCAATTAAAATCAGTAAGGTGGTCACCACTACTGCATATAGATAAATCAATTGCTGATAATGTGCCTGTTTGATTGTGAAAATGTGTATACTTTCCATGTTGAGGATTCCAACATTTTCACTTTCTATGATGGGACACAGGCAATTTTATCTCCCAAAATAACAAAGGAACAAGGTGGCTGTTGAAATAGGGATTTAAATTCATCCATGGGGAAGACTTCACTAGGTGATAGATTGGAGAGAACTTACTGTACATTTTCTTTGCATATGGATCTGCACACCTATCTCTTGCAACGAAGACTGGATACCAATAAGATTTTGCGGGGTGTCACCACAACCATACCAAACTACAACCCCCCCAGGATTCCTATGGTTATATTAAAGGTGAAATGATAGGCCTATACTGTCGTGGGCTGGGACATATATTATTACCAATCATGGTCTCCTGCAAAGCTATACATACAGGAGACACTTCTGATACTAGTTCTTCCCAATTACCTCTTGACCCTTAAACGCCTATTGGATGTAATATATGTCGACCAAAATTGTCTGTCGGGTGCTACTTGGACATACGGTACGTCGACTACAAAAAGTTTTTTTTTAAATATTTGCGGAAAAATAGTTAAGGCCTAGTTTGCAAAAAATTTGAAATCACGCGCTTTAAGGGATGCTGAGAGTTTACAGATCAAGCTGTTGTTTTGTTTACAATCGTTACCCAGGCGGGCATGTGCAAATTTCTTTCTTCTCGCGCTAAAAAGCACCAGCGACACATCTCAGAAATTTTTTTGTCACTTTGTCGTAATTTTTGCACTGTTTTATATTAGCCGTTACATAAAGTTTTATATATGAAAATGTGCACAATTTTATGTAGAATACAACAAAAAATAACTCATGGTTGTAGCTTTTATCAGTTTTCAAATATTTTCATATAAATAATGATGTGCCAAAATTTCAACCTTCGGTCAACTTTAATTCGACTGAAATGGTCGAAAAACGCAATTTTAAGCTAAAACTCTTACATTCTAGTAATATTCAATCATTTACCTTCATTTCGCAACAAATTTGAAGTTTCTAGCACAATATTTTGATTTATGGTGAATTTTTGAAAAAAACTTTTTCCTTACGTCCGTGCAGTAACTCGGCCAAAAATCTCGGAAATTCTTTTGTCACTGTCGTAATTTTTGCACAATTTTATATTAGCAGTTACATAAAGTTTTATATATGAAAATGTGCACAATTTTATGTAGAATAAAAAAATAATAATGCATGGTTGTAGCTTTTATAGTTTTGAAATATTTTCATATAAATCACAATAAGTGCCAAAATTTCAACCTTCGGTCAACTTTGACTTGACCGAAATGGTAAAAAAAAACCTAATTGTAAGCTAAAACTCTTACATTCTAGTAATATTCAATCCTTTACCTTCATTTTGCAACAAATTGGAAGTCTCTAGCACAATAATTTGATTTATGGTGAATTTTTGAAAAAAAACATTTCCCTTCTGTCTCCGCGCGGTAACTCTGCCAAAAATCTGATATTCTTTCGTCAGTTTGTCGTAATGTTTGCACCTTTTTATATTAGCTTTTACATAAAGTTTTATATATGAAAATGTGTGCAATTTCATGTAGAATACAAGAATAAATAACTCATGGTTGTAGCTTTTATCAGTTTTGACATATTTTCATATAAATCACGATAAATAGAAAAAATTTGACCTTTGGTCAACTTTAACTCGACCGAAATGGTTGAAAACTGCAATTATAAGCAAAACACTTACAGTATAGTAATATTCAATCAATTACCTTCATTTTGCAACAAACGGGATGTCTCTTAGCACAATATTTTGATTTACAGTGGTCCCCCCATATTCGCGGGGGATGTGTACCAGACCCCTCCGCGAATAGTTAAAATCCGCGAATGTTTGGAACCCCCTCTAAAAATGCTCATAAACCCCTATCCTAAACATGCAAATACCAAAGTATCCCTTAAAGACCATCCTTCATCAAATATACATAAAATATCCTATTATGGTTCATATAATCTTTGAAATATTTTTATATTAAACTATTTTAAAGTAAAATCTTACATTTTATGTTTATACATAAATACATACTATGTACGTACTGAATGACTTAGTTACGTATGTGAAAATAATTCAGTCCCCCCATAAGTATTCAGTCATGCACGTTTTCTTTCATACTGTTACTATTTGAGACATCCATTTTCTTTTTACAATAAAACAATGGAAATGTGAAGTCACAAATACCAAATGTCTATTTAAAGTATTATCCTACATCAAATATACCATTGAATTGGTATTATTAATATCATTTTAAAGTAATCTTAAACATTTTACCATTAGAAATATATAAACAGCCAATAGCAAGATAGAGAGAGAAGGAGAGAGAGAGAGAGAGAGAGAGAGAGACGAGAGAGAGAGAGAGAGGAGAGAGAGAGAGAGAGAGAGAGGGTTGTCTTATTTAAAAGAGTGAAGTGGATAGATTATTGTACTTCTTTAAAATACTATCACATATGAATTTTGAATATAGTTATATTACTATTATTATTATTATGCAAAAATATAAACATACACATGTACCATAGAAATTCTCTCATCTCAGTAAAAGAGAGAGAGAGAGAGTTTACATTATCGTAAGATATGGCAGCACAGTTGTTGGACCCCAGCCAACTCGGCTTGCTACTGGAATTCTGAGAGAGAGATGCGTGGTAATGAGCATTTTCTTTCATTCTTCTTACGTAATTCTTTTTATTTATAAACTAAAATCTTGCTAATTCACTTTAGTATTTTCTTTATTGAATTTATATTCATACATCGCTTTAAGAGAGAGAGAGAGAGAGAGAGAGAGAGAGAGAGAGAGAGATTATCGTAGTATTTGTAAAATACTTTCACATATGATTTTTGTAATTACAGTTATTATTATTTGAAAATATTAATAAACATATTACGCATATATGTACCATAAAAATCTCTCATCTCAGTAAAAGAGAGAGAGAGAGAGAGAGAGAGGGGGGGGGGGGGGTGGAAATTTCATGCCCACGTGATGGCAGCCACAAATCAGCTCCTTCCCCCTCCGGTCACTTAACTTGATACGTATATCTGAGTTTTAGTACCTTGAGTTAGAGAAAGAATCTGACTGGGATTTCCTTCGTTCTTCCATAATTTTTTAAATTTATAAGCTAAAATCTTACTATTTCACTATGGTATTTTCTTTAATGAATTGATATTATTGCTGTATAAATTAATATTAATATTTGAAAATAATAAATCATTTATTTATCATACAAAAAACATACATCTTTGTAGTAGAGAGAGAGAGAGAGAGAATTATTATTTTTATTATGTCATATCATTTAAACTTATTAAACTTACTAATACAGTATTAATCAAAATTAATATTTGAAAATTAGTAAATCATTTTTGTATCATAAAAATGTATTTAGTCATGAAAATAAACATCAAAATACACTAATTAGTGATTATTTTCGTCGGAAAATTCCGCGAATGGGCGAGTCCATCCGCGAATAATTTCTAGATAGATTCCAAAGAAAAATCCGCGAATGTGTGAGTCCGCGAATCCGGAGAACGCGAATACGGGGGGAACACTGTATGGTGAATTTTTGGAAAAAAACATTTTTACGTCTGCATGTTACAAATTCATGCATCATTTTGTGATAATATTTTCTCTGTGTTGCTTTGATCATTTTACAATTTGTTATAATATACCAAAATCATAGCAATTTAGTGTACAATACACAAAAAAAATTAACTCATTAACTTTAACCGTTTTGCTCACAGTGCGTTTTGTATACAATTATATAGGAAATTTTTTTTTGTGCTGCCATATACTCCAATATTTATATATGATAATGATATTTTTTTCATTTCTGATGGTTGCATACTAAACTTCAGGTAATGACAAAAAAGGAGCCAAAAATGAACTCTTATCTTAAAAACTAAATGTGCTGTGATTTTTTGAAAAAAACTTTTTTTTCCGCTTCGGCACTAACTGAACGTCGCCGGCATACGACAGACACTTTGGTAAATAGCGGCTTGGCATTAAAGGGTTAATCTCTGAAAGTTCCAGAGATAAATGATTTCTACTTTGCTTTACAGACTGTTAAATTGGATCCTCTTTTAAGTGCTTTCACTGTCAATTTATGGCTGCCTTTCTTATCAATTTCAGGAACACCAGATAAAGCTGGTGCTGCCTGAGGAGGGGTGTCAGGCAGATGATGGTGCATCCTCTGAAGCATCAGAAGCAACAGTTACAGATGGTGCAAGGTCCAGGGAGACACTAGTGATTAAATATCAGTTTAGTCAGTTATTTCCTTTTTATTGTTATTGTTATTTTCTGCATTGTCGAAATATGGTCGATGTCCAAAGTATGGAAATATATGGTTGATTTTAGAAGGTGTCTCTTGATGTATTTAAGTTGTGTTGTGAGGTCATAGAGGAAAAGATGTGGCGGCATCGGGTGGAATGTAAACAATGACAGAGTGGAGAAGGAGACACATGGGATGGTTGTTTGGTTGGTAGGAAACTCTGTCTGAAAGGAGTTTTTAGGTTGTAAGTCTTGTTGGGATGTTGAAAGGTTTAAGCTAGAGTATACTGGGACCAGAGAATGTGAACAGGTGGGTAGATTGCACATTTGTGTTCAAAAGGAAAGATTAGGCTGGGAAAATATTCAAAACTAGCACCATATGGCAAGCTTGCCTTGTAGCTTCTGCTTACAAGACCTCAAGATGTCCAAATTTCTTGACAATGAAAACATCTCCTAGGTCTTGGGTATATTGCTTAACCTTGAAACGTATCCAGGCTGCTTTTATTATATTAGATAATCAAGTAGAATTGAATGTATAATTAAATCTAGAAGTGGAACTAAAGCTCCATTAATCTTTTTCATTCTTTCAATTCTTATCACACCTTGACCTTTTAATTCCTCTACCAGCTTCTCCTTCGAGTATATCATCAGTTGGGGTGCATACGCCATTTCCTTGGAGTAATTCCTAAAACCATGTACTGCATCTACTTTCACTCCTCTGAGATGCAATAATGCCTTTAATATTTCTCTTTCTTTTGCTGTCATTTCCTCAACCTTCAGATAACTTAGGTTCTCAGCCTTAACACTTTGCAATGTCTCTGTACACACTGAAAAATATTGCAACTAAAATCTTCAAAATTAAAAGTCAATTGATCATAAGAGGTTTCAAATATTTCCTATTTCACATAAACTTCTCGTCAATTTTACTCTGCTCTGTGCTGGAGCATAGGGTTTCAGTGTAATTACTCTGGGTTTCCTAGCATTTTCCAAACAAAGGTAGTTAGAGGAGGTTGCAGCAGTTGTGTCAACTGTGCCTAACCAGTATTATCAGAGGGCCCAGGGGTACTTGAATCTTTAGTTTCACTAGCCATAAAGATAGAGAAAAAAAAAAACCTGAAAACCTTAAAAAGATATCATCAGCCTTTCATGGAGTTCATTCTTCCACCAATGTTACAAGTGAGAAATGACTTCCAAATATCCACCCATTACCCTACCCCACAGGGGATGGCACAACACAATTAGAGTAGCCCAAGTGTAAGCCAAACACACTTGCTGGACCAAGGGTATCATGGGCAGATTGGATAGAATGCAGAGTCCTATTCCCAGAACCAGACACACCTGGAATCCTATCCCAGTCCTGCAGAATAGTTCCACCCTTGAGCTATCAACCTACTATCTCTCAGATCCAAACATTATCGGGTAGTGATGATCCTACCACAGTTCCCACTATCTAACTTGGGATATAAACCATGCTATATCTTTTCCCATTTATCAGGTCCAATAAATTCTACCAATGATGACAAGTTCCATAATGCTTACTACAAAATTTGTGTTAACCCTTAGTGGATGGATAGCTTCTCAGGAGTAGTATTAACAGGTTTGGGGTGGTGGACAGATTGATCCCATAGAGAAGCAATATTAAGCACCATCAATTAGTAAAGAATCGGACAGGAAAGAGGTGCCAATACTTCTATGGCCCAGAAATTCACTATTGGCAACTCTTACACTGGCTAAAATCATGAATCTGGCGTCTCAGACTTCAGTTCTGCTTCTGACTTCAAGGGAAAATGTACTGCGTCTCTGTCTCGCATGACATCTTTTTGTAAATTTGCTCATAAATATACCAAGGGGTTGCTGTTGGTTTTTGTTCTTAACTTTTAAGATAATATGTTGGTTGTAAATACAATTTTGTAAAGAAAAGTGCAAAGAAATATTAGAAAATATATGTAAAAAAGAATTACTGAATCTTTGTTCTTGGTAAATTTACGCAAACATTTTTATACTAATATACTAAGAATTTGTTAATTATTTTATTTCTTATTTGTTTTGATATTGTGTGAGCTGTAATTATAATTTTACAAAATAAAATTATTTATTAGAAATAACATATATAAGTTAGTAAAATTTACAATGGTTTTGTAAAAGAGGCCCCACAAGGTTGTAAATAGTTATTTTAAACTTCTCCTGAAAGGTAGGAAAAATTTTTTTTTTTCTCTCTTTCATCATGTGCATTTGCATATCTTCTTTTCAATTGATATTTTTTTATCTTTTCTTTTTATTTTTGTAAATTGGCCAACCTCAAAGTTCACCCAGCCTGAGGAGCTACATATTAATTTTTTTATCCATCCACTAAGGGTTAATATACATAAAAATGATACTTTTTACAAGGGATCCTTAAGTAACCTCTGGTGTTCAGTCAAGAATCCCTCCCGTCCACTTTCCAAGAACAGCCTCTCGTTCTTCATCAGAGAACTACAGTGGTACCTCATTTGTTGAATGTTTATGTCAAACTTTCGGTTTTTCGAACAAAATTTCCTTGAAAATTTTGTATCGTTTGTCTAACAAATGCTCGTACTTCGAATTGACTTATTATCTAGTTTATATACTTGTATTCGATGGCCTACTAGGTCTTGCATGTTAAGCTGTATTAAAAAATGTTTCATTTACAATATATAGTTTAATAATAACCATATTCGACAAATTAATAAAAGTTTAAAGGCATTTAATATAAAATTTAACTTTCAATACAACATTTAGCATAAAAGATATATAAAATCGTAAGTAACCGAGGTGACGTCCCGCCCAGCTGAGTTGAGACAGAACGAGGAAGCGTTGATATGTTGAGGAGAGAAGGAGAAGAGAGAGTTAAAATATTACTGTATGTGCGTAAAAGCAACAATTCACATAAAAGGGAATTTCCCAATAAATTTAACGTAATGGTAAAATATGAAAACGATCAAAAAGCAATACTGAAAAAAATAAATAAATAAATAAAAGTCTTAATTAAGCCAGTGTTCAGTGCCCCGAGTGAGACGGTGTAGTTGAACAATATTAACAAAATAGTAAATGAAAGATACACAGCTTACTTGAGGTAGAAGGAAGGAGCATTTATATTTCTGAAGAATAATGAATGAATGATTTTAAGTTATCGTGCGTCATGGTATTACTCAGGAGAGAAGAGACAGCAAAATCTTTACTATAATATGTACGTAAAACCAGTACCAATTCAAATAAAAAATAAAATGTTATTTTACAATAAATTCAACATAATGATAAAACATGAAAAATGCAATACAGTAAAAAAAAGAAGAAAAAAAAAAAAAAAAAAAAAAGCTTGCTTGAGTCAGTGTTCGGTGCGCTGACGCTGAGAGAGAGAGAGAGAGAGAGAGAGAGAGAGAGAGAGAGAGAGAGAGAGAGAGAGAGAGAGAGAGATAACGGCTCTGCTTCCCACTGACTTATTGACTAACAGCTGAGCTGGGATGATTATTCTCCCATTTCTTTCACTTACACTCTATCTGCCCAAATCACTTTTATTTCTGTTACAATAAAATACCAATCTAGTGACAATTGCTTTTCACGATTTTTTACTACTGTAAAAGTAACTCAGCTCTGTAATAAACAAACTGGCTCCGCTTTCAGTTTCTGTATGCCTTCGATTGTTTGTTTAAACGGGTTTCTTGTGAAAAGTTATTTAATCTCTCTTTCCTTTTCTTGTATTCTTGACTTATTACTTATTTGTTTGCAAAATCCTCATGTTTGTTTTAAAGTCTGCCGTTTGCCAACAGTAAGTTGATGTATTGTGGCATAATTAATCTCTTTTGTGCACTTAGGATCCAAGCGTAAACACGCTGATTACTCCTTCTCTCTTTCAGACACGCAATCGGACACAGACATTATCGATTCCTTTGATTATTCTTGTACCTAATAAAATTGATTTTACTATCAACCTTTGCATACTCTGCAACCTCCGGCGCCATTTTTACCAAACAATTCGTAAATCGTGCACAAAATTAAAATTTTGAAAATTTTACTTCATATAATGTACTGTTTCATTACTTTACACTTGTAATTTAACTTTTTAACACATTAACAATAGAAAAAATGTGAAAAAGGGGGACTTTTTGGGTTGACTGGAACAAATTATTTGTTTCATAATTCGAACAAATCGAACTTCGAACAGCCTTCTGGAACGGATTAAATTCAAATTACGAGATACTACTTTAATATCCGAAGCTCATTCCCGGATACAGGAGGAATCGCTTCCATTGCTTAAAGTGAGAGCTCATGAGGTCAAGAGCTGTGGCCACCTCTCTCCTTTAAACATAACTTGTCTCTCTCGGCAATACTTCAACCAACCTTTTGAAGGTGCAAGTCGATATTTGCGTTACACATTATTTGAAAGAAGTAGAAACGGTATTAAAAAGTTGCAGTACCCTTGAAAACTCTTCTCTCTTTGTAACCCACATGACACAATCGTCGAAATCTCTCTCATAAGGGTTTTATTACTTCTCTTGCTTATAGAAATGGAATTGTGTGAATTCACTTCACGGTACAAAAATCCTAAAAGGAAATAAGTAACAAAGAACTTTGATATTACTTGGACCAGAACCACACTCGCATATCAAGATGTTTATTGGCACACCGAATGCTTTGTTGGAAACTGTTACACTTATATAATTTTATATTTCCAAAAATACACAATAAAAATATGCTAAGAAATACAAAATATGTATACTGGTTGGCATGATACATCTGTGATACGACTATGAATTCAAAATATTGAGATACATAGATATATATTACTTTGATTTTATATTTTCTTTACAGAACGAGCCAGCTCTTATTGTAGAAAATGACTAAGTTTTAGTAGGATGCTAGTGTAAATTTCTCTTCCTACTATCAGGATTTGGCAAGTCATACAGACATTGTGAGAATTTGTCATTCAGTATTGCTAACAGGATAATATACATTAATACACATTTACTCTGATATGATATTTTTTGAGAGAACGAACCAGTTTTTATCATAGATAATGTGTATTTTAGTAAGAAAGTAAAGTATATTTCTCACTTCCACCTAAAAAGTCATACAGAAATTTTACAATTTTTTGCTCAATGCTGCTCACAAGCCAGTATACGCAGTGAACAAATTAACTAGTGGAAACCCGTCAGTAGCTAAAAATCGATAATTCCTCAAAAATTGGCAGTCAGCGCGCTCCTTAACCCTCTTACGCCGATTGGACGTATTAAATGTCAACATAAATTGTCTCCCTGGTGCAGATTGGACGTATTAAACGTCAACATAAAAAAGTTTTTTTAAAAATTCGCTGAAAAATACTTATAGGCCTACCAGCCGAAAACTTTTGAATCACGCGCCTTGGGGGATGCTGGGAGCTCACGGATCAAGGAGTTGTTTTGTTTACAATCATTATGCAGGCGCGCAACCGCGAATTTCTTTCTTATTGCACTAAAAAGTATCAGTGACACATCTCAGAAATTATTTCGTCACTGACATAATTTTTGCACCATTTTAAAATGACAATTTGTCCAAAATTGCATTTTTCCTAACTATACAAACCTGAGGTCCTTTTACAATAGGAAGGTTACTAGCGGCAGCTGGATAGGTCGTAAGCTTTCGAACTAGGGGTTCGGTAGTTAACTGCTTGTCCGACAGGCGCGCGCGCGACTGGGAGGTAAACAATCACTTTTGCTTTTGGCCCAAGCAAAAAAACTGCAGAGTGAGGGGTGGCATGAGGTGGGACTATGTGTAAAAGGACCTCAGGTTTGTATTAGTTAGGAAAATGCAATTTTGGACAAATTGTCATTTGTTCCGACACGGCATACAAACCTTCGGTCCTTTTACAATAGGAAGACTCACTTCTTGGTGGGAGGAATCTGAGTCTTTTGTGAACAGACTGGTGTTCGCCCAACCTTGGAATGCCTACCTGGTCGTAAGAGCGAGGGAGGGATCCAAGCCTCTGTCCGATTGATCGGGTGTGCACCGCAGGATCAATGGTCAGACCTCTGGACCAAGTACTAAGAGAGAGGCAAGCGTATCTCTTCGTACCAGCAAGCAAGAAACCAAGTTAGTACCTATTTGCAAGAGGCAACATAAGTTATGGTTTGTCTCTTGTTGGCATCCACTTCCCCCCCCCTTGTAGGAGGAAGTGGTGGATATTCGCTCCCATCCCTAGTGAAAGGGATAGGATGGGGCTCTGTCAAGTAGCTCACCTGCATCTCGTCCTTATCCAGCAAGGTGATGACCGTATCCCTCTACCCACAGGTAGAGGGGGAGAAAAAGATAGGAAGAGAAGCCAGTCACTCTCTCATTCACTTATCTATTCTTACAGTCACACCAGGACTCGATGCTGTTCAGCCTGCTAGGGTCTGGGTTAGCTACACAATGTGTTGAGCAGCCACCACGGGTCCCAAAGAAAACGATCCAAGGACCTGTGGGCAATATCCCAAAGGTAGAAGGAGGTGCCAGTGGTCTGGTTGTACCAGACCCCTGCCTTCAGTACCTGCGCCACGGAGAAGTTCTTGCGGAACTCGAGGGAGTGTACTTCTAGGTCATCTTGGTACTGACGAAGAGGCTTCAACACTCAGCCTGGGATGTAGAGTTTCTTCAGAAAGCGCCGTCGCGCTTTCACAGGACAAAGCAGCATCTCCTTCACATCAAAGGCGGTGAAGTCCATTAGGGAGGGGATTGTGAAGGACTCTAACCGATCGTCAGGGACCGAAGGGTTCTGAGTCTTCGCTACGAAGTTCGGTACGAAATCGAGCGTCACGGCTCCCCATCCCCTGGATGCTTGACTTCGCAGGAAAAGTCATGCAATTACCTCAAAGGAAAAGAAGGGAATGGTCGCATAACCTATCCCTCTTCTCGACTTCGGTGATGTCCTGTACCCATACTGGTCTATCCGTCTGCAGCGAAGTGTCTCACATTCTCCTATCCCTATGCAGTGAAGTTCTTCTTCTCGGTAGTGGATAGGACACCGACACTCAATGGTGGGTGTCGATGGTATGGGTACTGGGACAAGCCGTTAGGACGAAGAAAAGACTGTTATGGAACAACCGAACTAAGTCCACAGCGAAGTTCGTAACTGACTTGGGCGCTCTGACAGCTGCCAACTGACTGCGTTCGGTAGGAGGCAAGCACCCGAGCAAGTCACGTGACCTTCGCCTTAAAAGGGTTATGCCAAGAGACTAAACAAATAATTTGTTCGTCACCGATGCCAGACGACGAGGTGATGATTCTCTTAAGGCATGTGCCCAACAGGCGAAAGTCAATTGCCTTCTAGAGACCGAGGTCCCTGATGGCAAGATATCTCATAGTATAGTTGACTCTCAGCTAAGGAGAAACAACACTATGTGTCGTTGAAGACGAAGGTGTACAGAAAATGCAACCTACGTCTTCACAGCTGAATCGAGAGAAGGATTCTCAAGATTCTGAACCTGTGCTACAAAGACTGAGAATGCTAACCGTTATTTCATTGCTGTCCGGTGAGGATCGTAGTTGCAATGAAAGCGGTCGGAGAGTAGGCGATGTCTTCTGACACATCTGTTAATTCGGGGCGAACAATGCACAATTGCACACTTGCGAATACGAGATATTTTGAAGACAAGCTCAGATGTCTGCAAAAATCATTCGCATTATCGCGGTGCGATGCAGCGGGAGACTAGTACAGACTTCTGTTACCATGCGGTAAACAGAAAGATGAAAGAGTCCAAGAGATATCTCTGTTGAAAATTCTCGCAATGTCGAAGGCGATGAAATCGAGCGTCGCAGCAGTAGATGGTCCTTCATTATTGCGAAAATCCCCGTTAATCAGAGACCTAAGTCCATGATTGTTGGGCAGAGATACGGTTCAGTAGTCAATCAAACCAGGGGAGAGAGAGACGTAACCGACCGTGCATCTCGGAGACCTAGCTGATACTGAGCTGTTATCAGGACAGGCAGTTCAATACGCAGTAGCTCTCGGTGACTCTTCATCCTGAGTTGCCAGGTAATCCCTTCCACGAAGGAATACGTTCGGCTAGAACCATCGAGCATAAAGAATACGCTCGAGCAATTATATTTAAACGAAACGGATTTCGGTAAATATAAAAGCTGATTTGGTGTTGTCGTGACAATACCAAGTATCTAAAATCGAAACTGATAACTGCTGGGAGGTTGCAGGCAACCCCGAGTTGCAGTTCAATTAAGATACAATTCGTCTCGGTCACAAACCGTAGAGTTAACTACGGTATGCGCCTACCCCCCGGACAATTCAACTGTTAATAGAATCATGTCGCGAGGGTAATATACGTAGTATATTTGTAGGTTCTGTACAACGACCTCCATCCTAAATTCTTTTCCCTTCGAGGAATGAGAATAAGGATTGGAGATCAACCGCCTTTGTTCTCTAGTCAAGAGAGTGAAGGAAAAGTCTTTCCCAAAGGAAAGCTTCAATGGTGAACAGAATACCGAAGACGATAGTTCAAGCCAAACTGGATGTTCCCGTCCGTTCTTCTCTATTCCTGGTTAGTCGCCTACTGTGAGATACTCTTCTTTCAGCAGCAGTCTTCTTCCCAATGCTAGAAACTACAGGAATTCGAGCATAGGCGAGGTTCCCGATTATCGTGTAACGATTATCGGGGATTCTCGCTCACTTTGGACCGTGGTCTCGCCTAAGTGTTTGGCGATCGTAAAAAACTCGAACACTCTGAGTGCGCTAGAAATTCCGTAGAATTCTAAGCACTCTGCGAAACCCCCACTGAATTCGTCAAACGATATCGGCTGGTGGTCCTCTCGATTCCAGTAGAAATCGAGAAAGGGGCAGGATACCTCCTCAACGACCGGGGCTTACGTCAGGTAGGACCCGAAGGTCCCCCCGGTAGCGCAGTCCCTAACGTGGGATCTTACAGAGAAATCTCTGTAGGATCCCTCCCCTTTCCCTCGTAGCCGTAAGGAGAGAGGGAATGGGGGAGGAATTGGATACTCGCTTGCCTTCCCAGCGGAACTAGCAGTTGGAGAAGAAAAGGAGCAGCCATCGCCCTCAGAGGCTGGGAAAACGTATCGTCAGGAGAAAACGTTTTCCCGAGGAGGGTTACGAACTCATACTGTAGGTAAGGGTCTGCCGCCACTGTGAACGTTGTCTGGGAGGGGCTGATCGACACCTGACAGGAGAGAGCCGATACCGTCCTCCGACTCATTCCAGTCCTCGTCGAGGTCGAAACCTCTCAGGAGGACCGAGGGGGTATTTAAATACGGTGTCCGAAGACACATAGAAACGCCTCTGTTGCAGTAGAGGAGGTGGAAGTAGCTTGTTCGACCGGCCAGAACTGAGAGAGCCTTCTTGTCCGGAGACGAGAGACTACCTGGTTCAACACAGTCGGCAAGCTCCGATCGCGGCAGACCCACCGTCGGTTTGGGTTCCCTCTCGGGCCCCAAAACGACACGAGCCGAGACGTGGCTCTGCTGGTGGGAGCGGCGATCCTTCCCCGAGGTCGTTGCGCTGATGAATCAGCGCCATAACCTCGGCAAAGTTCCTCTGGATCTCGGAAGTCACAGCATCTTGCAGAGTAGGACCGTTAAGCCCTTCGAACAAGAGCATATTCCGAGAACCTCCCCCTTAAGGAGGGGGAACAGCGACAGCCCTCTCGGTCTCCTCCTGTCACTTGCGCGTACGTCCTGGTCGGTCCGAAGATCGTGCCTGGTACATACGGCATCGTGACGGGATCGTGCGGGGCGTGCCCCTCACGATCACTGCGCTGTGTGCCTCGCTCTTCCCGGTGTAAACCGAGGAAGTTGAAGGCACGGGAGAGGAAGACCTGACGCTCCCCTTCGCTCGCTGGCCGAACCAGCGGGCTTGGAGGGCTGCAGGCGATCGCCAACCCGTGGTGGGGATCGAGCTGCAGGCCTAGTCGAGTCGTTTCCCTGGGGAGAACGGCTGGACCGAGAACAGAGACACTGATCTCATGTGTCAGGGGAACTGCTGCTGGTTGCCGTACCCGCACATTCCCTGTGGGAGCGACGGTCGGGCTACCTGCAAAGACCACTGTCACGGTGAGACCGGTGCCAGTCCTCACGGCGTGTCACACCACGGCTGGCCGTCACGTTAGCCCAGGTAGCCAGCTGATCACCGTGAGAGCGAGAGCTGGCCTGGTGGGAGGCGCCTGAGCGGCTCTCACCAGCCTTCCGCCCCGTGCCGTGAACCTGGCGCCAAGCGAGCTCTGGCGCCTGATTCTTGGCTGCACGGTCACTGGTAGGTGACGGTACACTCGGTATCTCTCACGGACGAGAGGCCGAGACGGAACCTGGTGTAGTGGCAGAGCCCCTGACACCAGGCGAGGAAGTACCGGTGTTAGCCGGTACCCCTCTGGTCCCCGTAGTCTTCTTCCTTGCGGAAAAGAAGAGACGGGCCCCAGCCCCGCCTTCCCGATAAGGTAGCAGGAGGACCAGCGGAAGGAACCCTCCCGTCCCACCGAGGTGAGACGGGTCCCGAGAAGCTCCTGAGGGAGACTTCTTAGGAGGGAGGAGGCAACCTTCTTCTTCCTCGGCTGTGAAGCCTTAGAAGTCGAAGGGGAAGAGGCGGCAGCCGACGACGATGAAGAAGATGAAGACAACGACGACGACGACACCTTCCTCCTCTTCTTCATCAGCTTCCTCAGGACAGAAGTAAGATCTGCCATCCAGGGCGGATCCGGGGCTGCTGTAGCCGAAGCCACAGGGCCCGGACGCACCTGTACAGACAGACCAAAGTCTGGGGCAGTACCACCACGAACAGGGACGATGTCAGCAGGTATGGGCATCTCAGGGACAGCAGGCACAGCCAGCACAGCATCGGCAGGGACAGCCAGCGCAGCAACAGCAGGGACAGCTAGCACAGCAACTGCAGGGACAGTCAGCACAGAATCGGCAGGTACAGCAGGCAGCACCGGAAACACAGGAGGTGGAGCAGCAGCCAGCAACATCCTGGTACTGGCGGCAGGTCCAGGGGCGAGCTCTAGGGCAGCGGAAGTGTGGTCCCGGCAGCGCGGCAACCACGAGCGGCGGCGGCACGACCCCCTCTCGGTACGGCGAACGGCACTTCACAGCGGCTGTAGGCAAGACTGTTACCACGTGAGGCGAGTACACCAGGTGAGGAGGGACGTCGTCACCTGGAGTCGATATCGTTGTCGTGGTCACCGCTCCATGGGTGACCGCAGCAGGCCCAGACATAGAACAGCAGCCCCTGGACACTAGGCACGCCCTGCAAATCGAAGGACGCCCATACCTCACCAAGGTCCACCCTTGTGGCAGTAGCACCTGCGGAAACAGTAGTAGTGATTAGTAGGGGGGGGGGGGGGGGGGGGGGGGGGGGGGAAGTCCCCTCACACACCGGGGGGTTGGAGCCCCACACCGAACGAGCGGAAGACCCCGAATACAATTGTACATCGGGGCACCGAACGCCCTCCCCCACGCTCGACGGATCGGGCGAGGAGAAGGACCCAGATAACCTCCCCCCCCCGAAGGGGAAGGGCCATCTGTGGGAGCTGAGTGGGGGGGTGGGGGATTCTCGTTTCCCACCCCCGCACAGCACCCATGTACCCAACAATAATAAAGAGCCCGAGAACAATTGTGCCCTCGGCACCGAATGCAAGGGCATAAGGATCAATTCCCTGACTGAGCGGAACTTGTACCAAAATAAATATTGATGCAATCAATAAAATAAAGGAATAAAATGAAAAAGAATCGAAATTTGCCATTACGATTCACTTCACAATGAATAAGGGCTCGGATCGAGCGCATTTGCGCCCTCGGTACCGAGCGCAAGGGTAAAAGGATCCATTCCCGATTATGAAACGGAAACCTTGATCCATGATGAATTGATGTAATCAAAATATATATGAAAATGAAAAAGAATACTGCGCTTGCTATTTCACTTCATACAAAATAAAAAGGGGAAGGATCAATTCCCGGGTAAGAGCGGAAACATTGATCCAAGTAAATAATACAATCCCAATAAAATATGAAAATGAAAAAGAATACTGTACTTGCGATTCCACTTCCATACAGAATAAGTTTTCGTGCCGAGCACATTCGCTCGGCAACGAGCACACAGGTCAAAAAAATATAAATGAAAAGGGTACTTACTTACGATTTTCATCTAAACATTCCTAACCAAAATATAAGGCTCGGAGCGAAGCGCTCTCCCGCCCTCGGCACCGAGCATACACAATACGAGGATCATTTCTGGGAAATATGAATTCCCGCACTTACGCCCTTCAGTCCGGCACTCGTAATCGGAGGGCGGGTGTGAAACCAAGATCCTTTAATTCACAATTGAATTCAATGGAAATAAAGTTGAAATGATTGTACTTACAATTCAGTTTCACTAGATAAATAGAAAAAGAAAAACACAACCATGCGAAAGCCACGACGATGAAGCGGGCAGAGAGCGATGATACACACGTCTACACGCCAGCAGGCCGAAAGCAAAAGTGATTGTTTACCTCCCAGTCGCGCGCGCGCCTGTTGGACAAGCAGTTAACTACCGAACCCCTTGTTCGAAAGCTTACGACCTATCCAGCTGTCGCTAGTAACCTTCCTATTGTAAAAGGACCGAAGGTTTGTATGCCGTGTCGGAACAATTATCCGTTACATGGAGTATTATATATGAAAATGTGCACAATTTCATGTAGAATACAACAAAAAATACTCATGATTGTAGCTTTTATAAGTTTTGAAATATTTTCATATAAATAACAATAAGTGCCAAAATTTCAACCTTTGGTCAACTTTGACTCTACCAAAATGGTCGAAAAATGCAATTGTAAGCTAAAACTCTTATATTCTAGTAATATTCAATCATTTACCTCCATTTTGCAACAAAGTGGACGTTCTCAGCACATATTTCGATTTATGGTGAATTATGAAAAAAACTTTTCCTTACGTCCGCGCGGTAACTCTTCCGATAAATTTTTTCGTGCGATTGTCGTAATGTTTGCACCATTTTAAATTTGCCATTACATAAAGTTTTATATATGGAAATGTGCGCAATTTAATGCACAATACAACTTAAAAAACCCATGGTTGTAGCTTTTATCAGTTTTGAAATATTTTCATATAAATAACTATATGTGCCATATTTTCAACCTTAGGTCAACTTTGACTCTACCAAAATGGTCGAAAAACACAATTGAAAGCTAAAACTCTTATATTCTAGTAATATTCAATCATTTACCTTCATTTTGCAACAAATTGGAAGTCTCCAGCACAATATTTTGATTTATGGTGAATTTATGAAAAAAAAAAAAAAATGTTACGTATGTCAGCGCCGTAACTCTTCCGAAAAAAAAATCAGAAAATTTCATTGTAGAACAACAAAAATTAATTGAAGTGTAGCTTTTCTCATTTTCAAAATATTTTGCATTAAATACGATAAATTGAAAAAAAAAAACCACGTTTCGTTAACGTGATCTCTACTGAAGTCAAAAAAACAAAATTGTAAGCTAAAAACTCTACAGTCTAGTAATATTCAGTCATTTATTTTCATTTTGAAACAAATTCAAAGTCTCTAGCACAATATGACAATTTGTCGAAAATTGCATTTTTCCTAACTATACAAACCTGAGGTCCTTTAACAATAGGAAGTAGCTAGCGGCAGCTGGAACGGTCGTAAGCTTCGAACAAAGGGGAGAACGGTAGTTAACTGCTTGTCCGATCGTCTGGGAGGTAAACAAATCACGTTTTGCTTTTGGCCCATGCAAAATACGCAGAGTGAGGGGTGGCATGAGGAGGGACTATATGTAAAGGACCTCAGGTTTGTATAGTTAGGAAAAAGGAAAAAATGCAATTTTCGACAAATTGTCATTTGTTCCGATACGTAATACAAAACCCTCGGTCCTTTAACAATAGGAAGACTCACTTCTTGGTGGGAGGAATCTGAGTCTTTTGATGAACAGACTGGTGTTCGTCCATCCCTGGAATGCCTCCCTGGTCGTAAGATGCGAGGGAGGGATCCAAGCCTTTGTCCGATTGATCGGGGTGTGCACCGCAGGATCAATGGTCAGACCTCTGGGCGAGTACTAAGAGAGAGGCAAGGCGTATCTCTTTGTACCAGCATTGTAAGAACTTTTTCCTTTACATGAGCAAATGTAAAGTAATGGGTTTGTCTCATGTAGGCATCCACTTTCTCCCCCTTGTTGGAGAAATTGGTGGATATACACTCCTATCTCTAGTTAAAGAGATAGGATGGAGCTCTGTTGAATAGCTTACCTGCATCTGACTCCCTTCCAGCAAGGTAACGACCGTATCCCTCTGCCCACAGGTAGAGGTAGAGAAAGATGGTGAAGAGAAGCCAGTCACTCTCTCATTCGCACATTCATTCTCCCAGTCATACCAGGAATCGATGCTGTTCTGCCTGCTCGGTGCTGGGTAAGCTTACACAACGTGTTGAGCAGCCACCACAGGTCCCAAGGAAAAAGTATCGAAGGACTTGTGGGCAATAGCCCGAGGTAGGAAGGCGTGAAGGTGGTCTGGTTGGCCCAGACACCTGCCTTCAGGACCTGCGCCACGGAGAAGTTCTTACGGAACGCTAAGGAGGGTCCGATACCTCTGACTTCGTGGGCTCTCGGTCGGAGCGTACGGATGTCGTCGCTACCATCAGCCTCGTACGCTCTCATGATCACCTCACGCAGCCAGAAAGAAAGCGTGTTCTTGGAGACTTCTTTCTTGGTAACCCCAGTGCTAACGAAGAGGCGTCGACACTCAGGCCTGAGATGTCGAGTTCTCTTCAGATAGCGCCGTAGCGCCCTCACAGGACAAAGAAACAGCATCTCATCTGCATCGTTATCGGTGAAGTCCAGAAGGGAGGGGATCGTGAAAGACTCGAACCTGTCGTCAGGGATCGAACGGATTCTGAGTCTTAGCTACGAAGTTCGGGACGAAATCGAGCGTCACAGATCCCCAGCCTCTGGTATGTTTAACATCATAGAAAGGCCATGTAGTTCCCCCTACTCTCTTTGCCGATGCCAGGGCCAGCAAGAAGAGGGTCTTGAGAGTCAGATCCCTGTCTGACGACTCTCGGAGTGGCTCGAAGGGTCTTCGAGTCAAACTCCTAAGTACGAGAGTCACATCCCACGCAGGGGGCCTGAGTTCCCTGGGTGGGCAAGACCTTTCGAAGCTCCTCATTAGCAAGGAGATCTCGAACGAATTCGAGATGTCCAGTCCCCTCAGTTTTAGGACGAGAGCCAGGGCGGCTCTATATCCCTTAACTGTGGGTACCGAGAGGAGCTTCTCTCGGCGAAGAAACACAGAGGAAATCCGCTACCTGCTGAAGAGTGGCTCTGAGAGGAGACAAACCCTGTCTACGACACCAACCACAGAAGACGGCCCACTTCCCCTGGTACACAGCTGCAGAGGACTGTCGGACGTGTCCAGCCATCTCTGTTGCTGCGCTACGAGAAAAGCCTCTCGTTCGCAAGAGATGGTGGATAACAGCCAGCCGTGAAGTTGAAGGGACTGGACTGCTTGGTGGTTACCGTTCTACGTGTGGCTGGGCTAGAAGGTTGTGCCAAGTGGGTAGCTCTCTCGGTGCGTCCGCAAGAAGAGCCAGCAGGTCGGATACCAAACGGCTTGCGGCCGTTTGGGAGCCACCAGGATCATTCTGAGATTGGGAGTGACCAGCGCTCGACTGATCACTTTCTGAATCAGACAGAAGGAGGAAAAGGCTTGTTAAGCGAAGAGGTTGTCCCAGGGGTGTTGGAGAGCGTCCTCTGCAGCTGCCCATGGGTCCGGCACAGCTGAGAAGAAAACCTGAAGTTTTCTGTTGTGCCGGGTGGCGAACAGGTCTACGACCGGTCGCCCCCACAGGTTGAAGAGCCTTTCCGCCACGTCTTGGTGTAGACCATTCGGTCCCTATCACCTGATCCCGCACGGCTGAGCTTGTCTGCTACTACATTCCTCTTGCCTGGAATGTAGCGTGCTGACAGCTCTATCGAGTGAGCCGTGGCCCACTCGTGCACCTGCACCGTCAACTGATGGAGCGGAAGAGACACTAGCCCCCCCTGCTTGTTGACATATGCCACTACTGTGGTGTTGTCGCACATCAACACCACTGAGTGTCCCACCAAGCGGTCCTGAAACTCTTGGAGAGCGTAGAACGCCGCCTTGAGTTCCAGGACATTGATGTGAAGGTGTCTTTCGTGATGGTCCCACACACCTGCAGTCAGCAACTCCTCCAGGTGTGCGCCCCATCCCTCGGTCGATGCATCTGAGAACAGAAGCATCTCCGGGGGGGGAGTGCGTATGGGCACTCCTCTTAAGAGGTTCTTGTTCGTCGAGCCCACCAGGCTAGGTCCTGCCTCACCTTGTCCGTGATAGCCACGGGAAAGTAAGGAGGATCCTTGGCCTGAGACCAACTCTCCCTTAGCCTCCACTGGAGAGACCGCAGGTGAAGACGCCCGTGAGGGACTAACTTCTCGAGTGACGACAGATCACGACTTGCCATTGCTGTGCTGCCTGTTCCTGCCGAGACAGGAACCGGCCGGCTGCCTCCCTGAATTTGCTGATACGCAAGTCTGCGGGAAAGACTTGCCCTGCTACCGTGTCTATCAGCATACCCAGGTACTTCATCTTCTGCTTGGGTTCGAGATCGGACTTCTCGTAGTTTATCACGATCCCCAGATCGTGACAAAACTTGAGGAGTCGATCTCTGTCCTGTAGCAACTGCGAGCGGGAGCTCGCCAGGACTAGCCAATCGTCGAGATACCTCAGAAGACGTATCCCGTTCGAATGGGCCCAAGCCGACACCAGAGTGAAACACTCGCGTGAACACCTGTGGGGCGGTTGAGAGACCGAAACAAAGTGCCCTGAATTGGTACACCGTCCCGTCGAAGATGAAGCGGAGGTACTTTCTGGAGGACTGATGGATGAAATCGTGAAATCGTTCCCCCTGATCGAGTCGAGCACCGAGCGTGCCAACTCCATCGTGAACCGCGTCATGCGAACGAAGCGGTTCAGGGGAGAGATGTCTATCACCGGACGCCAGCCCCCCGATGCCTTCTCCACTAGGAAGAGGCGGCTGTAAAAGCCCGGTGACTGGTCCTCCACGATTTCTACAGCTCGTTTCGCCAGCATGGTCTTGATCTCCTGTCGAAGAGCGTTGTCCTTTGCTGATCCCCGGACATAGGTCTGTAGGTGGAACCGGATTGGAGATGAGGGGGCCGAGACTCGAAGGGTAGTAGATATCCCTCCCGAAGGACGTCTACTATCCAGTTCTCGGCGCCGTAGCGCTGCCAAGTCGCCCAATGGCTCGCCAGGCACCCCCCACTTCCGGCAGCATGGTTGAGGGGGAACGCCGTCCCTAGCGTTTCCCACCTCGTTTTCGACTTCTTTCCAGCACCCCCTCGGGGAAAGGAGGGCTGGGAGGAGGGCTGGTTGCGGCCTCCTCTAGCAGAAGTTGAAACTACAGGAGTCTTCACACGGGGTTTGGACGGTGCAACCGTCTTCGCCGCCGTGGAAGCGCTAGCCAAGCTCTTTGGTTTGGCCGCAGTCGCTCGAGATTGCCCAGTAACCTTCGAGACTGCCTGGTGAAACTAAGCGGTCACTCTCGTCAGTGCGCCGCCTTTCCTCCGCAGCAGCGTCCACCATCTCTCCAGGGAAGAGAGCTGGGAACTCCTAAGAGGTCCATTTCGAAGCCCGAGTGCCGCTTCACGCCCGGCCACCTTGGTCACTCGGGTAAGGACTGCGTCCCTACGTCGAAGAACCAAGTTGGCCCACAGGTTAGCAGTCTGATGGGCGAGGTAAGAGATTGCTCTTCCTCCAGACTGGCACAGTCTCCTAAAAGAAGCGTCGTCTTCGAGAGCAGAGTTCCCAGAGCCGGCCGCTACTTTGGATATTGTGAGGGACCACAAATCCAAACCAGGAAACTGCCTGGAATGCTGCCATAGCGGTAGATTCCAGGGCAAGTGCCTCCTGCTGCGAGAAACCATAGGTTCTCCGACAGGAGCTGCTGCAGGGACACACCTGGAGTCAGCCTCGCTAACTCCGGGTTAACCTGTTTCGGCAGTATCGGGTCTTCCGAAGGCAACGTAGAATCGCCTCTGCCGCTGTAGAGGAGGAGGAAGCAGCTTAGAAGACCGTCCGGACTTTAGCGAGTCCTCCCGTCCTGAGACGAGATTCTCCACCTGATCCAGGACCGAGTCTGCAAGCTCAGATCGCGGTAACCCCACCATCATTTTGGGTTCCCTCTTGGGACCCCAAAATGATTCGAGCCGGGACGTGGGCTCTGCCGGTGGTAGCGGCGATCCTTCCGCGAGGTCATTATGCAGACGCATCAGCTTAATGACCTCCGCAAAGTTCCTCTGTATCCTCGGGAGTTACAGCGTCTTGTGGAGTAGGACCGTCCAGTCCCTCCAGCAAGAGCATATCCCGCGATACTCCTCCTTCAGAAGGAGGAACAGCGACGGAGACCCCTGACGGTCGCCTCCAACTACTTGCGCGTACGTTCTGGTCGGTCCTAAAACCGTGCCTGAGCCGTTACGGCAGTCATAGCTGGGTCACGAGCGGCGCACCTCTCGTGATCGCTCCTCGGTACCTCGCTCCTCCCGGTATAGCGAGGAGGTTGAAGGGTACGGGAGAGGCAGACCTGACGCTCCCCCCGCTCGCTCGGTGGCAGGAACCAGCGTGCGTGGAGGGCTGCTGCTGATCGTCAACCCGCGGGTGACGGTCGAGCAGCAGGCCTAGCCTTGCCGCTCGCCTGGGGCGATTGGCTCGGCTGAGAACGTCGAGACCGATCTCTAGCGTCAGGCGAGCTGCCGCTGGTCACCGTCTCCGCGTCCCATCGGGAGCGGCGGACGGGTGACCTGCTAGGCTCTCTGTCGCGTCGAGACCGGCCAGCGTCCTCTCGGCGCTGTCAAGCCGCTGGTACCAGCCGTGGCTGGTACCGGCGGCCGGTGGGGACTCCTTCCTCGCCTCAACCCCTGTGGCCGGTCAGCGACCGTCACGTCAGCCCGAGCAGCCAGTTGATCGCTGCGAGAGCGTCCACTGGCCTGGCGAGAGTCGTGTGCACGACTCTCGCCAGTCTTCTGCTCCGCGCCGCCTGTCTTGACGGCGAGCGAGCTCGGGCGTCAAAAACTTTGGCTGGACGGTCTTCTTTGGAAGAGCGTCCACTCGGTGCTTCTCGCGAACGAGAAGCGGCCGAGACGGAACCTGGTTTAGCGGCAGAACCGCTAGCACCAGGTGAGGACGCACCAGCCGAGGCTGGTGCACCTCTGGTCCCCGTCGACTTCTTCTTTGCAGAAGAAGCGACGGGCCCCGTTCCCGAAGGAACAGGAGGACCAGCAGAAGAGCTCCCCAGCTCGCCTGAGCGAGCCGGGCCCTTAGAAGATCTCGAAGGAGTCTTCTTAGGGGGGGAGGAGGCAACCTTCTTCTTCTTCGGCTGTTTAGCCTTAGAAGTCGAAGGGGAAGGAGAGGCAGCAGACGACGAAGAAGACGACGAAGACGACGACGACACCTTCTTCCTCTTCCTCTTCTTCTTCGCCAGGCTCCGCAGGACAGACGTCAGGTCTTCCATCCAGGAGGGAGCCGGGGCAGTTGCCGAAGCAACAGGGCCCGACTGCACCTGTCCGGAAAGACCTGAGACTGTGACAGCACCACCCACAGCAGGAACAACAGGAACAGGTCCGTGAACAGCAGGAACGGCAGGAACATCTGAAAGTGAATGAGCCGCAGGCCCCTGATCTGAAAAGGAATGAGCGGCTGGGACGGCAACAGGTACGGCAGGCACGGCAGGTACCACAGGAGAGCCAGGCGTCCTGTCGGCAGCTACCGTCATCCTCGGCACTGGCGGCAGGTCCAGGGGGGTACTCTTTGGGCAGCGGAAGTCCGGGGTCGGCAATACAAAGAATCCTCCAGGTGGTGGTGGCACCGTCCTCTTTGGCACGGCAGGAATGGGTTTTTGGATCGCAGCCGTGGGTGTCACCGACATGATATGTGGTGTATACACCAGATGCGGTGGCATCTCATATGCTGGTGTCGAGATTGTGGTTGTTGTAGTGGTCACCGCACCATGAGTGACCACTGCCGACCCCGCCAACCGCTGAATCAACCCCTGTATGCTCGGCACTCCCTGCAGTCCCAGCGACTCCCACACCTGTCCCAGGTCGTCCTTCGCTGATGGCACACCTGCGGAAGCAACAGTCGGGTTAGTTAGATGGGGTTTCCTCACTCCTGGGGGGAGAAGAACCCCCCCCCACCCCCCCCGAGCGGACGGAAGACCCCGAGTACAACTGGACGTCCGGGTAGCGGGCGCCCTCATCCACACTCGACGGATCGAGAGAGGAGAAGGACTCCGCTACCCCCCCCGCAGGGGAAGGCGCGAAACATGGGGGCTGGCCGGGGGGCAGGAAAGAGGACGAAGTGTCCGTTACAAAGGAGTCACTGGACTTTCCGATGACTTCTTGGGCGGCCTAAGTCTCTTCCTGCCCTCGTACAGCACCACTGCGCCTCGGACCAATCATACATATTACACAGGGCTCGTTGCGGAGCACTCTCGCCCCCGACAACGAGTACAAACGTCGTGAGGATCTACATCGACAAACGATTCTAAACAAATCCCCACATCTACGCCCTCCAGCCCGGGACACACTCTACGGGCGACCGGGGGGCGTGGTGATATCTCCATTTCTTCTTCACTCATTGCAATGACCAACAAAAGAAATGCAAAAGTACTTACAATCACTCTGATTATTTACAGAAAGAGAGGGCAAATACTCAAACTCAAAGCAAACGACAAAGCGGGCAGAGCGATGACGAGCACGTCCTTCCCACACACGGCCGAAAGCAAAAGTGATTTGTTTACCTCCCAGCCGCGCGACGATCGGACAAGCAGTTAACTACCGTTCTCCCTTGTTCGAAGCTTAACGACCGTTCCAGCTGCCGCTAGCTACTTCCTATTGTTAAAGGACCGAGGGTTTGTATTACGTATCGGAACAAATTTAGATTTATGGTGAATTACAAAAAACAACAAAAAACTTTCCTTCCCTCCGCGCGCGGATTCTCCGCCGCAAATATCCAAAATGCGTACGTCGCATTATCGTTATATCTGCTCCGTTTCATATAGTTTTATATTTGGAAATGTGCGCAATTACTTGTAGAATACAAAATTAAATAATTGAAGGTTGTAGCTTTTCTCATTTTTGAAATATTTGCATATAAAAAAAATATATTAAAAAAATTCAACATTCAGTAAACTTTAACTCGTCAGAAATGGTCGAAAACTGCAATTTTAAGCTAAAACTCTTACAGTATAGTAACATTCAATCATTTATCTTCATTTTGAAACAAAATGGAAGTCTCTAGAACAATATTTAGATTTATGGTGAATTTTTGAAAAAAAAAAAAAAAAATTTATGTCTGCGCGTTACGAATCATGCATCATTTTGTGATAATATTTTCTGTGTTGCTTTGATCGTTTTACAATGTGCTGTATACCAAAATGATTGCAATTTAGTGCACAATACAATGGAAAAAATCAACTTGTTAGCTTTAACCGTTTTGCTCACAGCGCGATTTGAATACAATTATATATGAAATTTTGTTTTCAAGCTATCATATACAGTGGTCCCCCCGTATTCGCGGGGGATGCGTACCAGACCCCCCCGGCGAATAGATAGAATCCGTGAATGTTTGGAACCCCCCTCTAAAAATGCTCATAAACTATCTTGAACATGCAAACACCAAAGTATCCCTTAAAGACCATCCTTCATCAAATATACATAAAATATCCTATTATGGTTCATATTAATCTTTGAAATACAGGCGGCCCACGGTTAACGGCGCAATCACTCAACGGCGAATCGGTTTTACGGCGGTCGTAAAAATATTCATTAAAAAAATAAGGCATTTTAAAGGTATCTTTACGGCACAAATTTCAGTTAACAGCGCCGCTAGCGCCGTTGTCTAACGAGTCCATACATTTGTAGAAATGCCGTTCAGACCATAAAGGTTATGCAAATTATATTAACAAATTTTATGGAGTTTTATTACGTAGGTATTAGGGTAAAATATATGCCTCTGACGCTGTTCTATGCCGAAAATACAGTAATACCTTGGGTTACGAATTTAATCCGTTCCAGAACCTGCTTCATAACCTAAAAAATTCGTAACCCAAATGGATTTTCCCATAAGAATGTTATAAAAAGCAAATAATGCGTTCCACCCGACCATGAATAACATTTCAATTCATATTTTTCCATTTATTTTTGTTCACTAAGGGTTGAAAATTCGTGTAGGAATTACATAAAATTATAAAATTGAAGAATGAAATTAAATATAAACACTAGATTTAATATGCATGCACAGTAAAACCTGAACTTTACCTTTGGCGAGTGTGGCTGCTGGCTTGACGGAGACGGGAGGAGGGGAAGGGTGAGAGGAGAGGGTTAGGGCTTGGGGGGGAAATCTCCCTCCGTGAACACTTCTGGAAGACTTTCTGGTTCTTTCTCTAGAGAGCACCGTTCACTATGATCACTAATTTTACGCTTACGCAACACTATGTTGTCTTTCACAATTTTGAAAAAAATATTCTATGAGCAAATTCTACATCGTCGAGAATATAAGGCCGTTGTTTCGTCAATACTGTGACACCTTTTGATGCTTTACTGGCTTTTAATTTCTTCCTTTTTCTTCAAAATAGTGCAGATCGTTGATTGCGACCGCTTGAAGAATGCTGCAATGTCTTTCACGCACTCGCCTTTATCATGCATTTGGATAATTTCCTTCTTCATTTCGACTGTAATCATCTCCTTCTTCTTATGCTTTCCTTCTTGCTGCTTGCCTTCGTCATCTTGGGAGCCATTGTCTTTTAGTATTTGGGTAATAGTAATGTATAAGCACTATTACGGAAACACAACACGTGCGCAAAATCACTAAGCAAATTTGAGAGCGTATCACGGGACAGATGCGTTCAATCTTACCGCCAGCGAGATATTGAAAGAGTTATGGTTTAAAAAGGGTCAAGGGATGCGTAGGAGGAAGTCACGTGACCCTCGTTAAGTTTTGGCCGAAAAAATGCGTTCGCAGATCCCACGCTCATCCAATGTAAACAAAGCAGGCGTTAAGTTTTGGCCGAAAAAAATGCGTTCGCAGATCCCACGCTCATCCGATGTAAACAAATCAGGCGGCCTCCCATGATGGAAATTCGCGCATTCGTATTCCAGCGAAATTCGTATTCCAGAATGAGGTCGTCACTTCGTAAGTTAAAAAATTCGTATACTAATCGGTTCGTAACCCAAAGTATTACTGTATTGAGTTACATAAGTGCAAATTTAGCTATGGATTTGTCGATTCATAAATGTTCATGCTTTTGTTTAAAATGTGTATGAAAATGTATTACGTGAAAGGCATTTTTATTTCTGTACAGAAATATGATACAAAGGCAGCTTTTGAAACTGCCCTTCACGTTATCAAATACGATATTTTTTCATGTTCTTTCTTGTAAGCCGCCGCCTGCCGCTCTTCCGAAAATATAGATTTAAAAAAAAGTGCAAATTAGCGATCGATGTGTCGATTTATAAATGTTTATGCTTTTATGTTTAAAATGTGTATGAAAATGTATTACGAATAGGGTATTTTTATTCTGTGCAGAAATATAATAAACAGGCAGCTTTTGAAACTCCCCTTCAAGTTATCAACTACGTTGTTTTTATTCAAGTTCGTTCTTGTATGCCGCCGTCTGCTGCTCTTCCGATAATATCGAGTTACATAAGTGCAAATTTAGTTATGGATGTGTCGATTCATAAATGTTCATGCTTTTGTTTAAAATGTGTATGAAAATGTCTTACGTGAAAGGCATTTTTATTTCTGTACAGAAATATGATACAGAGGCAGCTTTTGAAACTGCACTTCACGTTATCAAATACGATATTTTTTCATGTTCTTTCTTGTAAGACGCCGCCTGCCGCTCTTCCGAAAATATCGATTTAAAAAAAAAGAAGTGCAAATAGCGATCGATGTGTCGATTTTATAAATGTTTATGCTTTTATGTTTTAAAATGTGTATAAAAATGTATTACGAATAGGGTATTTTTTATTTCTGTGCGAAATATAATAAACAGGCAGCTTTGAAACTCCCCTTCAAGATATCAACTACGTGTTTTTTTTTCAAGTTCGTTCTTGTATGCCGCCGTCTGCGCTCTTCTAAAATATCGAGATAAAAAGAGTGCAAATTTAGCGATCGATGTGTCGATTTTTTCAAATGTTTATGCTTTTATGTTAAAATGTGTAAGAAAAGAATATTATCGTAAAGGTATTTCATTTTTGTACAGAAATAAGATACAAATTAAGGCAGCCTTTGTAAACTATGCTCCACGTTGTCAGGGGATGGTTTTTCATGTTTGTTCTTGTTCGCCAGTTCCGAAAAATGCATTGCGTTATTTTATTAATTATTGCATCTTTTCCATAAATCCTTTAAAAAGTTATACATTATTTCACTGTATCAAGAATATTGTATGTATTCTCGTATTATTGTAATTTTAACCCTCTTACGCCGATTGGACGTATTAAACGTCGAGTCAAAATGTCTCCCGTATGCCGATTGGACGTATCATACGTCGGCTCAAAAAAAGTTTTTTTTAAAAATTCGCGGAAAAATACTTATAGGCTACAGCCGAAAACTTTTGTATCACGCGCCTTGGGGGATGCTGGGAGTTCACGGATCAAGGCGTTGTTTGTTTACAATCGCTACGCAGGCGCGCAAGCGCGAATTTCTTTCTTATCGCACTAAAAAGTATCAGTGACACATCTCGGAAATTATTTCGTCACTTTGACATAATTATTGCACCATTTTAAATTATCCTTTACATGAAGTATTATATATGAAAAATGTGCGCAATTTCATGCACAATACAACTAAAAATACTCATGATGTAGCTTTTATCAATTTTTGAAATATTTTCATATAAATAACGATAAGTGCAAAAATTTCAACTTCGGTCAACTTGACTCTACAGAAATGGTCGAGAAACGCAATTGTAAGCTAAAATTCTTATATTATAGTAATATTCAATCATTTGCCTTCATTTTGCAACAAATTGGACGTCTCTAGCACAATATTTCGATTTATGGTGAATTTATGAAAAAACTTTTTCCTTACGTTCGTGCGATAACTCTTCCAATAAATTTTTTCGTGCGATTGTCCTAATGTTTGCACCCTTTTTAAATTTTTTGCCGTTACATAAAGTTTAGTATATGGAAATGTGCACAATTTCATGCACAAATACAACAAAAAGACAACCCCTGGTTGTAGCTTTTATTCAGTTTGAAATATTTTCATATAAATAACGTTAAGTGCAAAAAATTTCAACTTTCGGTCAGCTTTGACTCTACCGAAATGGTCGAAAAAAACGCAATTGTAAGCTAAAACTCTTATATTCTAGTAATATTCAATCATTTACCTTCATTTTGCAACGGGACTTGGAAGTCTCTAGCACAATATTTTGATTTATGGTGAATTTATGAAAAAAAAAAAAAATACGTTCGCGCGGTAACTTTTCCGAAAAAATCAGAATTTTTTTGTGGCGATTGTCGAAATGTTTGCACCATTTAAAATTAGCTGTTTCATAAAGTTTATATATGAAAATGTGCGCAATTTCATGTAGAATACAACTAAAAATGATTGAAGGTTGTAGCTTTCTCTTTTTTTCGAAATATTTGCATATAAATCACGATAAATAGAAAAAAACCACGTCGGTCAAATTGACTCTACCGAATAGTTGAAAAACGCAATTGTAAGCTAAACTCTTACGGCCTAGTAATATTCCGTCATGTTTCTTCATTTTGAAACAAATTTGAAGTCTCTAAAACAATATTGTGATTTATGGTGAATTTTTGAAAAATATATTTACCTTCACTCCGCGCGCCGATTCGCGGCCGCAAGTCTCCGAAATACGTACATGGCATTATCCTAATATTTGCTCCTTTTCATATTAGCCTTTTTATAGAGTTTCATATATCAAAATGTGCGCAAATTCATGAAGAATACAATAAAAAATATTGAAGGTTGTAGCTTTTTCCATCTTCGAAATATGTGCATATGAAAAAAAATATATATATTAAAATTTTCGACATTCGGTCAAATTTAACAATCGTCCGAACAATGGTCGAAATCTGCCATTCTAATCTAAAACTCTTACAGTATCGTAATATTCAATCATTTGTCTTAATTTTTGAAAGAAACAAATTGGAAGTCTCTAGAACATTATTTAGAATTACGGTAAATTTTGAAAAAAAATTTTTATTTTTTTTGCGTCCGCGCGTTACGAATTCGTACAATCTTTTGGTGAATATATTTTTCGGTGTTACTTTTATTGTTTTACAATGTATTATATATCAAATGATCGCAATTAGTGTACAATACAACGCAAAAAAAAGTAACTGGTTAGCTTTGACCGTTTTCTGCACAGCGTGATTTGAATACAATTATGTATGAATTTTTTTTTTTCGCTACCATATATCGCATTATTTACATATGATAATGATATTATTTTTCATTTCTGATGGTTGCATTCTAAACTTCAGGCAATGACAAAAAAAAGGAGCCAAAAATGAACTCTTAATCTTCAAAAGTAGCGCTTTTCTGTAAATTTTTTGAAAAAATTATTTTTTCCACTTCCGCGTCACTCCAAACCAGGCCCGGCATACGGGAGACGTTTTGATTTTTAGGGCTCCGGCTTAAGAGGGTTAAAATACTACGGCAAACTTAAGCCCGTATTCCGCGGAGCGGCCAATGTTGTGGTTTGAAATCAGCTTGCTGAATACGAGTTTGTTTCACCATAACGCAATTCTGAGCGAATGCTCTTGCTTCTAGTTAGCATAAACGAATATCTATATACTTGACTTATATGAAACAAAGTTATTTTTCCTTATACAGCGTGTTTTTAGGTGGAAATATTTATTGAATATGGTCTGTTGTGAATGTGAACACTACTATTTTTTTGTTAACAGATTACGTTGGCGGCATGTTTATTGGCGTAAAAAATTACGTGATTCCGTTCGCAATAATCCTTTATATCATCGTAATACGAACTTTACGTTGTTTATCTTATATCGGCGGGAAACCAACAGTAAAATGTGTTCTTTCAAGCACAGTAGTTTTGATGAAATGATTTTATCCCAATTTATCTACAGTTGTGTGTGATGGCAGACGTTTACTGCAGTTCATCCTTGTTGCCGATGTACGATAATAGTCATTAGCAGATTGAACAGTTTTCTCAGCTTCAGTTATAACTAGGTTTAAATTTAACGGTTATTTCCCGGTTGATCTTTAATCTATATTGATCTCTGATCTATAGCGAATAAAGTTATTACATTAAGATCTCATCTCAGTTCTATTCTATACATAACGCCATTTATAACAAATACGGCAATGTTGCACTGTAGTACGATGACGAAATACAAGCCAAACAGATGTTATCCAGTTCGGTTGTACTTAGAAAAAAAAAAAAACAAAAAAAAGTAGTTTCTCGTTCGGTTGTTCATGGCTGTACACGTTCACGCAACGAGTATAACATTAAAACCACACTTTCATCATTCTCTTTTGCTGTTATTGAACTTATGTAACTAGAAGATGGATAAAGTTAGGCCATTGTAATTTGATCTCTCATAAAATCGGACTATCATAAGACTAATGATCATAACCTGAACACTACAGCTACCTGTACACTGTATAAAGTTTATTATATCTTTACATACTCTAGACACCCACATGTACTGTACAGTAAATTCTATAGTACTATACTGCATAAATATAGTTTTACTTATTACGCCGTTGTGGGATTACGGCGCCTTTGACTGTCTAGAGTTTCGAAAGAAGGTGTGCTGCGGCCGTAGCTTTAAATCGCTCAACGTCGAAAATCGCTTGGCGTCGGTGGCCAGGAACGGAACCCCTGCCGCTAACCGAGGGCCGCCTGTATTATTAATACTATTTTAAAGTAAATCTTACATTTTATGTTTATACATAAATACATACTATGTACGTACTGAATGACTTAGTTATGTATGTGAAAATAATTCAGTCGCCCCATAAGTATTCAGTCATGCACATTTTCTTTCATACTGTTACTATTTGAGACATCCATTTTCTTTTTACAAGGGAACAATGGAATGTGAAATCACAAATACCAAATGTCTACTTAAAGTATTATCCTACATCAAATATACCATTGAATTGTATTATAATATCATTTTAAAGTAATCTTAAACAATTTACCATTTGAAATATATAAACAGCCAATAGCAGAGAGAGAGAGAGAGAGACGAAGAGAGAGAGAGAGAGAGAGAGAGAGAGAGAGAGAGAGGAAGAGAGAGAGAGAGAGAGAGAAGGTTATTGTTACTGTTTAATCTCATTAAACGTAATATTATTTTTTTAAACTAGTACTGTATAATATTATTTTACCATAAAATGTAGTAATGTCCGTTAAACGATATACTTATACATACACTTCCAGCCCAAACAGAGAGCGAGAGAGAGAGAGAGAGAGATAGAGAGAGAGAGAGAGAGGTTGTCCTAATTTAAAAGAGTGAGTGGATAGATTATTGTACTTCTTCAAAATACTATCACATATGAATTTTGAATATAGTTATATTACTATTATTATTATTATGCAAAAATATTAATAAACATACACATGTACCATAGAAATTGTCTCATCTCAGTAAAAGAGAGAGAGAGAGAGAGAGAGAGAGAGAGAGAGAGAGAGAGAGAGAGAGAGAGAGAGAGAGAGAGAGAGAGATTTACATTATCCTGAGATATGGCAACACAGTTGTTGGACCCCAGCCAACTCGGCTTGCTACTGGAGTTCCAAGAGAAAGATGCGGGGTAAGTGCATTTTCTTTCATTCTTACGTAATTCTTTTTATTTATAAATAAACTAAAATCTTGCTAATTCACTTTAGTTTTTATTTCATTATTTTTTTAATGAATTATATTATTGCTGTTTTACATTAATCATTGATATTTGAAAAAAAAATTAGTAAATCATCATCCAAAAAACATACATCGCTTTAAGAGAGAGAGAGAGAGAGAGAGAGAGAGAGAGAGAGAGAGAGAGAGAGAGAGAGAGAGAGAGAGAGAGAGAGAGAGATTATCGTAGTACGTATTTGTAAAATACTTTCACATATGATTTTTGTAATTACAGTTATTATTATTATTTGAAAATATTAATAAACATATTACGCATATATGAACCATAAAAATCTCTCATCTCAGTAAGCGGAGAGAGAGAGAGAGAGAGAGAGAGAGAGAGAGAGAGAGAGAGAGAGAGAGAGAGAGAGAGAGAGAGAGAGAGAATTATTATTTCTATTATGTGATATTAAACTTATTAAACTTACTAATACAGATTAATCAAAATTAATATTGAAAATTAGTAAATCATTTTTGTATCATAAAAATGTATTTAGTCATGAAAATAAACATCAAAATACACTAATTAGTGATTATTTTCGTCGTAAAATTCCGCGAATGGGCGAGTCCGTCCGCGAATAATTTCTAGATAGGTTCCAAAGAAAAATCCGCGAATGTGTGAGTCCGCGAATCCGGAGAACACGAATACGGGGGGAACACGGTAAAGCATTATTTATATAAGATGATATTTTTTTCATTTCTTATGGTTGCATACTAAACTTCAGGCAAGGACAAAAAAAGGAGCCAAAAATGAACTCTTAATCTTGAAAACTAAGCGCGATGTGATTTTTTGAAAAAAATATTTTTTCCGCTTCGGCGCTCACTCCGAGACCGCCTCGGCATACGGGAGACGATTTTTACTATACCCATTCGGCATAAGAGGGTTAATATAGTTGATATTGCATTATATTATAACTAAACCCTTTAAGTAATGACCACTAAATTTTAGAATTAATATGAATTTTGTTATCAGATGTCATGTTTTGTGTTGATGAAAACTTGCATATGCAAATGAAAGTTTCTTTTTATCTATTTTCTTAAGAGACCTACTAGAAGCAAATCTTTTTCCATTTCCTCAGAACGAAGTACAGAAAGTTTATGCTGCATGAAAATGTAATTATATAGATATCAGAAAAACACTTAGCCAATGCAGTTATAATTTCATTTAGCTACAATGATTTTCTACTCTTGTTTTTTTCTTTTTTTTGAGTAAAGAAAAAAAATAATTTTTACTTTCCTTTCAGTGGCATGTTAGGTGTTGGGCATTTTTGTCTACCGGCCCCCTGGCAGTTTAATGAATTTGTATGTATTTATAAATGTTTAATTATGAAATGTGGTGTATCAGTGCTCACAAGCACTAAATTCACTTCCCAAGAGGGCGCTTACAAGCAACAAGTTGCCTACCTCTGCATTAGGGTCACTCTAATAAAACATAATTAAAATGTGAACCTTAAGTGAAGGTTTAAAAAGCTCCAACTATCCGAAAAAATATACATTTCCTGCATCACATAATATAAACAACAGCAAGGGGATAATTGAAAGCTGCTTCAAGCTACTGCACTAAATAACCTGAGAAAAATAAAGAAAAAATTTGAAAGTTCATTTAGCAATTTATAATGAAATTGATGAAAAATAAAATGAAACAATCCTACGAATCAATGAGCCAAAATATCTTACCCCTTGCATTCCAGAGGGCCCCGCCAATGCCTCAACAACAGCCTCATGAAGAGGCTGTGCTTTAATAGGATCTAAGTGTTGAATAAATTTACTACTATGCTCTTCTCCGCCTGTACCAGTATCACCACCACCTGTTTGGGAACTGTAATCTGCTCCGGGATCTTCATTAGGGGTTTCATCTACGGTTTCCACAATTTCTTCTTTGACTAGAGTTTCTTCTGTAGTTTCCTGTAAACATAATAAAATCATATTTAAGTTTATATGGGCTAACTACGTATATTTCTTAAAAAGAGCCGATTTGCATAATTTGTATTTTTTTTACCCTATAATAAGTAGTTTCAAATGGCATTATTTTCACAGAAAATATACGCAACTGTCACTGATTATAAATTCCTAAGTGTTTGTGATTGGATACTCCTCTGAAGTTCTAACATAGCTTTCCTAAGCTTTTCATCCAACAAGAACAGATGATGTCTTAAGTTCTGCACAAGGACAGTCACAATGGGTTATATTCATTGTTACACAAGTTTCTCTTTGAGCAAACAAATCAAAACAAAACCTCAAGTACAATTTCTCAGAAACAACAAATCTGATAACACTACTACTACTACAAATATCATCTTCAATGATAATAATTTGTTTCATAGTTGTACAAAGTAACATTACATCTTCAATAAAAATAATTTGGTTTTGTAATTGTACACAGTAACATTAGATGCTATACTTGACTAAAGACTCAAAAAATTACTTTCCAATATAAAACAAGACACCAAGATAATGTTCAGTATGGATGCTGTCAACAATACTAAAAGTTTTGGCTTTTACCCAAAGACAAGTCTCAATACTTATGAGAAAAAACATGAAATCACTAACCTGACTTTGTACTGTATTAGCAACCTCATGCTTTACTGGGAAGTCTAATCTTTGACTAACATCCTCTCCTGGGGCTCCTTCTGAAGTGTTACTGTGTTCCCAAGTCTGTTCAGGTTCTAATCGAAGGGGTGACACTGGTGGGCTGGTCACTTTCTCCCCAGCTTGAAAGCTAGACAAATTTTCTTCACGTCGTCGTCTTTTGGGGTGGGGGCTGGTTCTGTCATCACGTGAATTCCATGAATAGTTTCTCTTCGTTTGAGGTGGTTCATCAGGCACTGCTAAACCTTTTATTTGTAATAGTTCTGCTACTTTTATTAAACGTGCTAAGTCATTTTGTGCTACTGACACAACTCCATCATACATGTAACTAAGAAGTGCTTCAAGTTCATCACATTTAACATCTTTGCCTAATAATATCACAGGATGTTTGCAAGGAGTGTTCTCAAACATTTTTTCAAAATATTCACTACATGTAGATAAAACCAATTTATGTGTTGGGTAAAACTTTCCTTCACAAGCTAAGGTCACGTCCGAGTATCTTTCCTGAAAGAGAAAATATCAATAAAACAAGGCTAAATATGTAAAATAGAGAAAAAACTTGCTTTGATAAATGTATAACAATTTTTATATAGAAAATATACCTCTATTCATAGATTCAGATTATCTGTGATGGATATTTGAAGCAATATCTTAGCTGACTTTGGCATTGATGCATGGTCCAAGATCAAATTACAACTATGCCTTATTCTGGGGTCACTGGAATGTTTGGTGGCATCATATCCTAGCTCATCCTACACATTATCCAGGGATTTGTCAAACTTTTATCTAAACAAGAGAACTGGTAGATTTGAGATAGTTAAAATGCAATGTAGGCAGCTATTCCACCTCAAACAACACTTTAGCGTGCATCCATTCTTATAAAAAAATAAAAAGCCATAAACACACTATGGAAACTTACCACTTACATACCACAACTCTGCAATTAGAGAACACATCTTTGGCAAATAATGGATAATTATAGTGAGAACTGATTATAACTATTAGTAAGAAGTTTATTTGAATTCTAATTCTGTGATGTGTTTATGACATGCTGTATCACAGAGTGCATGCACACTTTCTACTTCCTGGGTGAATTTCCCAACTTAAGGGTCTACAGTAGTCCAGTCTTTCTTCTAAAGGAAGGATTGGCTTTACTAGGAGCCTATTTTGCTTCAAACATTCATACTTAACAGGCTGGTATGTAGTGTAGAATGAGCATTATCTACCAGACTGGGTTTAAAACTTTCCTTTTAGGTTGCATTGGAGCTAGTTTAGATTATTTGGGTGATTCCATGGTATTAGAAATGTCAGCATTTATTGGAAAAAGTTATATCATTTTCCTTTATAATATCAATAACATGAAAGTTATATAATAACATCAAGTTTTATATATACATATTTACCAAGTAATTACATAGATATATATTCTACCCTAAACACAGCAGCTTTATAGAATTTAAAATCTTGGTAACATGCTATTGTTTAAGTGTAGTTGATAAGCCCTGCCCACTTACGGGTACGGATAGGTACAACGCTGCTGACAAGCTCAATTCATTTCTGCCCTATGTCCATGAGAGGGGAGGAGGGGGCCTCTGATTCTGTAATTATGTGCTAAGTATACATAAAACTTAATTTTATTAAAAAAATGTCATTTTTATATAAGTAACTTACCAAATAGTAGTTACATAACTAAACCCCCAATTTGGCAGGGGGTGGGATTCACGGACATGTTTACTTCATAAATTCAGAGAAAATAAGGAATTTCCAGGACTGGTAAGTACCCCAGGTACATAGTGCCACCAGGCTTCCCAAAAACTCAACAACCTATACCCAAGGTGAAAAGAGGTAGGGCAGAATGGATGGAATACATAATTTTGTCCAAAGGCCAAGCACTAGGACCTATGAGGTCATTCAGCACTGAAAGGAAAAATGAGAGAAGAAAGGTTTGAAAAGTGTAACAAGAGGAAAACCTCGCAGTTACAATATGGAACAATTGGTAGGAGAGGGTGGAAAACAAGAAGGAAAAAAGATAACATGAACAGAAGTACAGTAAAAAGAATGAAAGGGAGTGCAGCTAGGGGCCAAAGGGCTGCTGCAAAGATCCTTAAGTACTACCCACTACGGAGGAGGAAGGAAGGATAGAAGCATAGCTCCTATGCCTTCTCCCTTAACACCATACCAGCCAATTGCAATGGACCAAGGGTGCTGTAGTTCTCATATACTGTCTCCACTTCTCGTAACTAGTAATGCATTGCAAACACTGCTTTGCATTTCCAAGATGTTGATTGGAGGATTGATGACACAGACAAATTATGTTTAAAAGCCAATGAGGTGGCGACCGCTTTAACTTCATGGGATTTTACTTTAAAAATGCATAAAAGGTCCTCTCGAATTCTTGCGTGTGACTCCAAGACGATGTCTCTCAAAAACAACGACAACACATTCTTGGAAAGCAGCTTAGATGGATTCTTCACAGAACACAAGATGTAACTAGAGAAGCCTCTGATCCTACTGGTTCTATCTAGGTAGTACCTCAGTACCCTTCTTCTGGGCCGAGAATTTCCATCAAATTCTTGATAACGAAAGAATGTGGCCAGGGCTTCGATGGATTCTCGTTCTTGGAAGAAACCCCAAAGTGAATGAGCAGACCACATCTCCTTGGGAGAACCTGGCTCATATTAATGGCCAGCACCTCACTGACTGACTCCCTTGGCTGTTGGTAAGGAAACAAGAAAGTTTTCCTTATCAAATCCCTTAAGGAAACCAAATGAAGCAGTTCAAGAGGAGAGCCTGACAGCCACTTGAGGATAACTTATTAGTTCCAGGAGTCTGAGTTCGACTTGACTTCTATGTTCGTATTGACGGATGTAAGCAAGTCACTGAAGTCTTGATTTGATCCAAGATCTGGACCTCTATGTCAAAAACTGGAGTCCGGCATGGCCCTAAATCACTTGATGATGGATGAAGATAAGCCTCTAAAAGCTCTTAAAAAAAGGAGTAAGTCTGCTATCTGTGTCATAGAGGTTTCAGGAGAGGAGATGTTGTCTTCTACACCAACACCAGAAGACTGCCCACTTAGGTTGGTAGACTCTAGAAGAAGAACGGCATCTACATCTTGCAATAGCTTCTGCAGCCAGTCTTGAAAATTCCTTCGCTCTAAAGAATCTGTTGACAGTCTGAATCCTGTCAGAGCAGGAGCAGACAGGTCTTGATGGATACAATGGAATTGTGCCTGCATGAGAAGACTTGTCCTCTGCAGCAGGAGTCTGGGAAAGTCTACTAATAGTCTTAGGAGGTCTGGGAACCATTCCTTCTGAGGCCAGAATGGTGCCGCTAGGGTCATTGAAGAGTTGTGGTGTGTTACAAATTATTTCCCTGGCCATGTTGAACAGAGGGAGGGCATATAAGTCTAGGTTTATCCACTCCAGGGGCATGGCATCCATTGCCTATGCCACAGGGTCCAGGACAGGAGAGCAAAACAGTGGGACGCGATGGTTCTTTGACGTCACGAAGAGCTCTATTAATGACTTTCGCCACAGTTTCCACAGGTCAGTGCAAACACGTGGATGTAGAGACCGTTCTGTCTGTGACGACTGAGCTCATCCGCCAGGACGTTTTGCTTGCCCTGGATGAACCTTGTAGTCAGTGGGGTCATGTTTCCTTTTACCTGGAAGAGGAGATCCATCAATGCCTCATATAAGGAGTGAGTACCCCCTTGGTTTTTCATGTAAGATAGAGCGGTAATGATATCTGAATGGACTGCAACTGTCCTGCTGAATGTTTCTTTTGCAAAGAATACAATGCCCATATGGATCGCCTTCAACTCCCTCAGATTGATATATAGATTCTTCTCTTCTGGGGTCCAAGTCCCTAAAACTTCTTTGTCTTCCAAGAGTGCTCCCCAACCTAGGTCTGAGGTGTCTGAGTACAATGCTAGACTAGGGTTCAGAGGGAGGAGAGACTTCCCTTCCAAGTCTTTTTTCCCGAAAGCCACCATTGCAGAACCTTTATTTCCAGAGTTATTGGGAGGACAAATAAGGCGGATGCATCTTCCTGTCCCAACTTGCCTTCAGGAAGAACTGTAGTACCATCACATGCAATCTCCCCAGGGTGACAAACTTCTCGATGGATGAGAAGGTCCCTAGAAGGCTTGTCCAACTGATGACTGAACAGGACAGGAGAGCAAGGAAACAGCAAACTATCTGGAGGGACAATTGAACTCTCCTGGGAGACGGAAAAGCCTGAAAAGTCCACGAATCTATACTCATCTCCAAATAGAGAATCCCTTGAGACAGTGGCATTTGAGATTTCTCAACGTTGATAAGTAGGCCCAGCTCCTGGGCTAGAAAGAGGGTCTTTTGTAGGTACTACGTGCACTACCTTCGATGTGGAGCAAAGAAGCCAATTGTCTATGAGACACTGATACCAATAAGGTGAAGCCATTTCACTAGTGGGGCGAGAACAAGGGTGAATACTTGTGTAGCTGTGGAGAGGCCAAAGTACAAAAATAGAAAACTCTGCCCTGAAATACAAACCTGAGCTACTTCCTGGAACCTGGATGTACTGAGATATGGATATATGCATCCTGCATGTCAAATGTCACCATCCAGTCAACCTGGCACATGGAGGACAGGACAGGACTGACTGGTTTGTTTCCATGGAGAATTTTGTTTTCTAAATGTAGAAATTCAGGGGGTTGACGTTGAGGACCCGTCTCCAACTCCCGGAAGACTTACAGACCACAAAAAGGCAGTTGTAAAATCCCAGACAGTTGACATCCTCGACAATCTCCACAACTCTTTTCTGGAGATGATAATTTTGCAAGGGCTGAAAACCTACTGAGTAGGCTGTCAATACAATGGGCATTGACACCAAGGGAGGATTCTCAGAAAGGGATGAAGTAGCCTTCTTTTAGAACTAAAGACCCATTGCACTCCACTCCTGGCTTCCCATTTCTCCCAAAAGTGGAGGAGCCTGGCTCCTATAGGCACACGGAGGACATGGCTTTCGTTAACGGGAGGACAGTCTTGAAGGAGCCTTCTTGACTGGATGGGTCTTATGTATGTTGGGTGAGGTCTGGACTGGAACCTTGTTTTACTGACATAAAGGCATGTTTCCGAAGAGGGGAGACAGTCTTGAAATGAAAGGAGATTGAATCCTTGGGGTGCTTGGAGGATTGCACCAGCAGATCTTGTGTTAATTTCTTTTGAAGATCTGATGCTATCTCTTGGACTGTGGATTGTGGGAACAGATGAGAGCGATCTAAAGGCAAAAAAAGGAGCACAGACTTCTGAGGACTGATGCCTTTGGAGATGAAAGAACACTTAAGTTCTCTCTTCTTCAACATCCCCATGGAGAACAACAATGGCTTTATCTGCGCAACAATGAACTCCCAGGTGTTATCTTGAATGGAATATCATAATCTTCCCTTAATGCTTCTACAATCCAAGATTCCACCCCTCTTGCTTCCCAGTTTCTCCAAAACTGTGTGAGTCTTGCTCCTACAGGTGCACGAAGGACTGATTCATTATTCTCTGGCAGAGGATTTGGTTGTAGACTTTTTGATAGATCTTGGGGTGAAACATACTCTGCACCTCGATTTAGGCAAACATCTAGCAAATCCCCTGCCCCGAAAGGGTTGACCGCACATGGCTGGCAAAGGATGTGTACTGGAAATAGAGTCTCAAGTACGTTTAGTGGATTGTGCAAGAATCTGCAGTTCCAAGGAAACTTGAACTACCGTATCCTCTGGAAAAAGGTGCTTTTTGTCCAGAAGAGAATAAAGCAAGGGGAACTTTTGAGTGCGAGATACTCCTTTGGAGTGAAAGAGCACCAAAGTTCTCGTTTCTTTAAAATGCCTAATGTGAAAAGAAAGGCTAGTTCTGAGGATCCGTTGTCTCAAGGAGAGAAATGCCAAAATGTCCACAAAGGACTCCTCATTCATCATAGTACAATCTTTGAGTTTATGGCCCTAGCCTCCAACTGTTCAGTTAAGGAAACTTATCACTCTCAAACACCCTAAAGATATTCTTTATGAGATGATCTCATTCTGAAGCTGTAAACATTGTCTTGGATAAATTGAAATCCGATCTTCTCGCCGAGTCAATAAGTCCGGAAAAGTCTCCTAGGGTGGAGGCGGGTGGAGGCAGATACACCCAAAGGGAGAGCTTCTCTGATCTCGTAACATAGATGTCTTTTTGTTGAAAGACAAGGAGGGGTAAAATTGAAGTTCTTTTTGCCTTGACTCCTCTTCTTTTCAAACCAAAGGTTAATCTCCTTCAATGCCTTCCATGACAAAAAAGAAAGCACTAATTTAGGCAACTTCGCCAAGTCCTCTTGTTTGTCTCTCATGCAGAAAGACTCAGGTGAAGCGGGTGTCACTGGCGAGAACAAATCCAAAAAATTTGCTACAAGGTAAAACAGTAGCAATTTGTATGCCGTCAGAGAAGACTCTTTATCTTCTTCTTCCTCTTCTTCATCTGATGAAATCGGCGACAAGTTCTCGAGGTTGAACAGGAGGCACCTATAACTCTATAAAACCCAAGATGCTGTCCAACTTGTTCCGAATAGCTGAAAACAAATGATCGGGGGCAGCTATAGCATGTGACACTGTTGGTAAGATAGAAGGCATAACTGTTGACAAAGATGGTCTAAAAACTTCATACTGATGCAGCTGCTCACCTGGCTGCTTAGACACTTGTGGCAGCTCGGGCGCTGATGGACACTCGGGCGCTTGTGGACGCTCGAGTGCTAAAGGATGCTTGGAAGCCAATGGATGCTTGAGCAACAATGGATGATTAGGCGCTAATGGACACTGGGAGCTAATGAACTTTCAGGTGCCAACAAGCATTTGGGAGCTGGTAGGGTTTAATCTGCCCCCAACTTCTCTTGAATTATCGTAGGTTCCAGTGCTGTAGATAGCCAATGTGCCGATGAGTGCTCATACTCTGTACCCAAGAAGTTTCATGAACTACAGGTAAGATTGGTGGACACTACCTGTTCTTCTGCATAGGAAGTACGAACAGGTGCCAGTGAGATCGCAGGAATTTTACACTTCCCAACACTCGTGGAAGATACCGGAGGACATGGATCCGATGCCACAGAATACACCGAGCCTTTCCTGCTTGTGATCTCCTAAAGTCTACCTGAGGAAGACTTCTTCGACGAGAACCGAGACTTGAAGGATGAAACCCTCTCACTCTGGTATCCCTTTCCTTCCAGATCTTTTTTACAGGGGACTGGAAAAGGAGACACCTTAGGAGCCCTCCTTTTCACTGGATGGGACTTGTCAATGAAGCACCATGTTCACCTTCTCGCAGTCTTATGCCGAGTTGCCAGCTATTCTATTCATCTAAGGAATAGATTTTCCATTATTTGAACAGAAACTCTCAAGTTGGCATATCTAAGCGAAACAGAATTCGCTAATACAGAAGCTGATTTTGTGTTGTCGTAACATTACGCTTAATTAACCAAATGTTAAATCGGAAAACTCCTGGAAAGTTGCCGAGAAGTACCGATTAAATATACTGCGTCATCCACAATGACAGCAACCTCTCGTTTCGCACTATTCTGCCTGAGTTACCAGCTACTCTCTTCTACGAAGGAATAGGTTCGTTACTATTATCGATCATAAGAAAATTCTCAAGCAGGCATATTTAAGCGAAACATAATTCGCTACATGCAGAAGCTGAGTTGGTGTTGTTGTAACAATACCTTCAAGCATTGTCCTTACACGGAAAACTCCTGGAAGTTTGCAGGAAGGACCGATTAAATACACTTAAAATAACAGTCCTTTCGGTTGCCATCTGTAGAGGTAACCACGATATGCGTATATGACTTGAACTTTACATTAGTAATATGACGCGAAGATAAAATAGCCTAAGTATGCAGTCACTTGAACATCTAATTCTCTACTACATTCTTTCCTCCTCGACGAAGAGAGAGAGAATGGAAATCGACTGTCTTCATTCTTTTTGCCAAGAAAAGGAATAATATTATTCAAATGGAAATCCTCAAGTGAGAACCGAAGATCGAAAAGGAAAGTTCAAGCTTCTTATTGATATTTGACATAAGACTTCATGGACGTAGTCTATAAGTCTTTTTCCTGGATGAGCCTCTGACTAATGAATGAGAGCTCTTTCGAAATTTTGTTACTTATCCGCTTATGCGATAAAATGTTATTAAGAACCTGTCAATGAGAACTAACCCAATTGCATGACGGAAAGTAATCCAGGAAGGAATTCGAGCATATATTCCTCCCGATTCCCGCAGAAATCGAGGAAGGGGCAGGATTCCTGATTATAGAACTGGGCTTACGGACAGGAAGGGACCTTAATGTTTCCCCTTCCGGCAGCGCAATCCCGAAAGCAGACGAGGCGTTTTATGACACCGAAATCTGCTTACAGTTTTCCTGGAATTCATCAAGTGATGGATTCTATTGAACGCTCCTTCGTAGAAAGCGAAGGTTAGACATCTTGACGAGACCAAACTCCTTCCTCTACTTCGGACGACGCCCTCTTGAAGAGCGTTCTTGCAGGAATCCTGCCGCACGTCTTGATGCGTAGGACGCCTATCGTTCTGAAGAACGTCCTGGCAATGCTCTACCGAGCGTCATGACGTGTAGGATGCCGAGCGTCTTCAAAAGCATCCTCGCTAGCGTCCTGGCGAGCGTCCTCGCTAGCGTCCTGGCGAGCGTCCAGATGTGTAAGACATCGAGCGTCTTCCAAAAAGCTTATCAATGTTTATGACGTCGAGCGTCTTCTGAAAGGCCACCCGAAAAGAACACGTCCTGGAGAGCCGCACACTGCTCCTGAAGTGTGAGAGCACTATAGGAAGACGTAAGGCTATCGTCTCCAAGACGGCCTTAAAGACTTTCGTTACCTTCTAACAAAGACGGTGGCCGCCTGTGCAACATTTTGCGTCTTAGTAATGCAAACATGAACATATCCAGACACGCTCTCAAAAAAGGAACGCCGAGCGTTCCGAAAGGCATCGTCGCTAGGTGCTTGCCGAACGTCCTGATTGCATTCTTTGAGCGTCTTGAAGAGCGTCCGGAATAGAAGAGCGACGAACATCAAGGGAAGCGTCATAGTGAATGACGTGCGTCAACACGAGTAACTTGAGAGGCTTCCTGGCGAGGGGGAGAGCCGCTCATGAAACGCGAGCGTCCTAAGCATAAGTACGGTGATCGTCATCAGGACGAGTCTTAAGGACGTTCGCCACTCTTGACAAAAACGAGCGGCCGGCTGTGCGACATCTTGCGTCTTTGTCACGCTCATCGACACTGCAGAAGGGCATTTAAAAGGACGCCTGTGTGTTCTTGGGTATGAGGAATTCTTTGCCCTTCTCCTGTCGAAAACTAGGATAGTCTGTCCAGTGTCATCTCTGTCCGCTGACAGAGCGTCCCTTAGGGACGAGTAAGATGCGTCTTGGCGAGCTGTTTGACTATGCAAATCAGCTTGCCGGACGTCAATCTTATGAGCTTGAACAATATCCCGTTTCGTATAAAGCGAACGTCACATAAAAAAAAAAAAAAAAAAAAAACGGTTATACATAGCGCCATGAGGGAGGAGGAAACCTTAGCCGATGACAAATAAGACCTCCTTGGAGCGTCCACCAAATTGGCGAAATCTCCTTGAGAAGAAGACGGTGCTTTCAATCCTGTTTCTTCTCCTGTTTCGTACCAGATCCCAGCTCTCCCTTTCAGTCTAGATGGAAGGAAGTGCAAACGAAGTCTTCCCTTTAACCCTTCCTGAATCCATCCAATCCTGGACTCTCTAAACGCTCTCTTCGCAGGAGAGCGAAGTGGCCGCCATCTTAACGAAGCCAGGGGCCTTCCTGGCCTTCGATGAGGCAAATTGTGAAGGTGGAGCGTCTTGAAGCAAGAAAACAATCCTTGCTACAAGAGTAAAGACGTTCCTTCCTCTCGATAGAGCGTTGAATGTCTCGAAAGGCATCCTTGTGAGGGTCCTGCCTTAAGGACATTTTTAATCTCTTGACCAAGACGCTTATCGATATTAAGTCAAGCCGAAGGGACGCCAGATCGATGTGGGTTCCCCGTAACCCTCCTTCGGCTTTCGACATGCCCTCTCCCTAGTCCTGGGAGTCCGACAGAGGTCCAGGCTAGAGGCTTATGGGGCGGATCTGACGTTCCCATCCACTGACGAGAGAGCGGGATCCGTGAAGCGTCCTCTTCTCTAAAGCTTCTTAGGGGAGGGCGCGAGTCCTTCCGAGAGCTCCAACCTTGCGGGGGAGGACGCCGGGGCGGAGGACGAGAAGCAATCTTTCATGATTCGTGCACGTGCACGATCTTTGGCAGCCTTATCCTGCCGAAGGACGCCAGATCGGGGGGTGGGGGGGGTTCCCGTAACCCTCCTTCGGTTTTCAACTTGCCCCCTGCCCTGGTCCTGGGCGGAGGTTACCGAACAGAGGTTTGTTTAGACCCCATAGGGAGCGTTATAGGACCGATCTGACGCCCCCTCCACAACACTACGGGGCCAAAATCAACATCACTACACTCACAACACTGATTGGAGAGCGAGCACTTTTTCAAGCTTACTTGATGTAATCCACAATAATAGAAAAGGGCATTACTTCTCACAGAACTTCCTCTAGGCCCGTAAGCCATACCACAGGGAGGGTTAGGCAAAATAAAGTCTACTGGAGGTTAGTAGGTTCATTACTCCTAAACTTCTGTTACTGTGGAGGAAAGACCTCCTGATTCTATCACGCTCTAATTTGCGTACATACGAATCATACGTCTCTTTCGGAATCAGTCAACATTACACTAATTACATTGATCTCTCAACAAAGAAAACATGTAAACGTCATGTATACTAAACGAGTGTCTACCGAAGGTTTCGGTAGCCTCCCCTTACCTGTTGCAGACAACAAAATCTGAAACTAGGCTAACTAGATTCAGACATCATATGCAATGAAAAAATTTTAATTAATTTATGATAGCGTATGCCTAGCCACAAATCCAAGTCAATCATTCAAAAAAATAAGTAGGATACTTAAGCGGCTAATGAAGTTTCAAAATCCTAGGCGGAGTAATGGAAACAGGTGTTTTCACTACCGCGACAGAGAAAAATCTGAATAGAAAATGGGAATGATTCCTGATATCCGCCTCCCAGCGGCGGGAATGGGTACTAACCACCTGGCCACCCACTGCGTGTGCCGGGAGTTTTGAAATTCTGTCGGACTTCGGAGAATACAGCTATATATATATCTGACAGATAAGTTTCATGAACAAATTCAAAATTTAATATGAAATTACAATTTCTTGAAAAGAAATTATAAAAATGATATTGTTATTATACAATAAAGTTTTATACATACTTACCTGGCAGATATTACTTAGCTATTTGACTCCGTCGTCGACAGAAATTCGATTTCAGCGCACACGCTACCTGTAGGTCGGAGGGTGATCTACTTACCTGCCGCTGGGTGGCAGGACTAGGAACCATCCCCATGTTCTATCATATTTTTTCTATACCGCCTGTCTCCTGAGGGGAGGTAGGGTGGGTATAATTTTGTATATATCTGCCAGTAAGTATGTATAAAACTTTATTGTATAATAACAATATCATTTTTATACATTTAACTTACCTGTCAGATATATACTTAGCTATTCACACCATTGGAGGTGGGAAAGAGACAGCTAAATATAGAATCAAACAGGAATCACAACTATCGTTGTAGTAATAAATAATAAAACCTTGGTTCCTACCTGTTTAGACCGAAGACTTCATGAATAGAATCCAGGAGTCTAGACAGTCTCAAGAGCCTCAGCGAGATATTGATCTATGGCTAAGAGTTCTTGTGGTTCTGCCAGGGGGTCTTACCCTTGCTTACTTGGTAGATCCTGGAAGGACTACGTCAATGGGTGCTTATCCACTTACTTGACAAGACCTTATACAAGGAGCACAACATCGATCCCGATCACCTCAACCTATCCATGTTAGTTCTAAGATTGCAAGAAGTTATCCCTAACCTCTTGCAAACAACCACAAACTCGAATCACAAACATTCGTACAGTAAAGTACAAAAATAAAAATAAAATTAAAAAAAAAAATAATGTTTGTACAATCTAGCCAGTAAGACGTCTCTTGATTCCCCCACTGATCCAGCTAGGACGTCCGTGCGCCAGCAAGCATACTAACTCAGCAGAAAAAACCAACAATCGTCTCACAAGGTAGATCTATGTACTATCAAAATTTTTTGAACAAATACAAATTTTTCTAAGGATCGTTATGTACTCCCAGCCCCAGCACTGTATCGGCTGATACAAAAGGACCAGAGAGAAAACACTTTTCATATGTTACTTTAACGTCCTTGAGATAGTGCGATGCGAACACTGAATTACACTCCAGTAAGTCGCATCCACAATGTCTTTTAAGACATGTTCTTCTGAAATGCTAATGAAGTGGCTACCGCTCTAACCTCATGAGCCTTCACTCGGAGAGTCCTGAAAGAGTCTTCAGTGCAGTCATTATGAGCATCCGTAATAATGCTCCTCACAAAAAATGCTAATGCATTTTTTGACATGGGTCTACTAGGATCCCGAACTGCGCACCACAGGCTTTGTTTACATCCGTTTAGTTCATTCTTCTTCTTAAATAGAACTTCAAAGCTCTAACCGGACATAAAGATCTTTCTAATTCCTCTCCTACTAGATTTGAAAGTCCTTTAACTTCAAAACTCTTTGGCCAAGGTTTAGAAGGGTTCTCGTTTCTTGGCCAGAAACAGAGTCTGGAAAGAACAAATTGCCGCATCACTCTTAAATCCTACTCGAGAATCTAGAGCGTGTATTTCACTAATTCTCTTCGCAGTCGCTAACGACAACAAGAAAATACATTTTCTCGTTAGATCTCTAAACGACGCGTTGAGAGGAGGTTCAAATCTACTAGATGATAGAAATCTCAAAACTACATCTAGGTTCCAGTTAGGAGTGCGAGGAGAAAAGGTTTTAGAGGTTTCAAAAGATCTAATAAGATCGTGGAGTCTTTATCTTCTGCAATTCTCAAACCTCTGTTTCGAAATACGGCCGAAAGCATACTTCGATAACCTTTAATGGTAGAAAGAAACTGATAATTTTGATTCTTCCCTAAGGAAAATCAAGAAATCAGCTATGTTGGTACAGAGGTATCGGAAGAGGACAGTTTTATTCTTCTTACACCATCTTCTAAAACATCCATTTTGATTGGTAGACCCGAATAGTTGAAGATCTCCGGGCTCTAGCAATTGCTTTTGAAGCTTTGCTTGAAAAGCCTCTCGCTCTGACAAGTCTTTCGATAGTCGAAAGGCAGTCAGAGCGAGAGCGGGGAGGTTTTGATGGTACCTCTCGAAATGGGGTTGTTTGAGAAGATCTCTCCTGTGTGGAAGAGATCTTGGGAAAGTCCACTGTCCATTTCCTGTACCTCTGTGAACCATCTTGAGACGGCCAAAAGGGAGCGATGAGTGTTAGTCTCGTCCCTCTTTGATGCCGCAAATTTTCTTAACACCACTACCTAACATTTTGAAGGGGGGCAAAGGTCGCGTAGGCATCTAGGCCTGACCAGTCCAGCAGCATGGCGTCCACCGCTATCGCTCTCGGGTCTTCCACTAAGGAGCAAAAGTTCTCTATCCTTCTGGATAGGTAGGTGGCGAATAGGTCTATATGTGGACTGCACCACAGGGACCACAGAGCTTGACACACCTGAATGTGAAGGGTCCATTCTGTGGGGAGAACTTGGTTTAACCTGCTTAGCCTGTCTGCTCTGATGTTCTTCTCTCCTTTCACGAATCTTGTGAGAAGAGTCACTTTCTTTTCTTTTTGCCCAACTACAACAGCTCTTTTGTTATATGGAACAGAGAAAGAGAGTGAGTTCCCCCTTGTTTCTTGATATAGGCCAACGCTGTGGTGTTGTCCGAGTTGACCTGTACCACTTGACCTAACACCTCTGTCTCGAAGGCTTTTAGAGCTAGAAGAACGGCATAAAGTTCTTTGGAGTTTATATGCCAGTCTAGCTGATCCTTCCTCCATTGGCCTGATATTTCTTTTGTCCCTAGAGTCGCTCCCCATCCTTCTCTGAAGCGTCTGAGAACAAGATTAGGTTTGGGTTCCGAACTTCTAGAGACAAGCCCTCGTTCTTTTTTCTAATGGGAAAAATCCACCTCTTCAGATGATTCTTTACTTCCAGAGGAATACTGAAAGTGTCCGAAAGTTGCCCGTTCTTCCAACTCCAAAGTCTTCTTAGGAGAATTGAAGAGGGGCGAAGGTGGAGTCTTCCTAGCGAAATGAACTGTTCTAGTGAGGAAAGGGTTCCCAGAAGAACTTAACCACTCCCTCACCGAACTCCGTTCTTTTCTCTAGGAAGCTCGAGATCATCTGTAATCCCCGAGCAATCCTTTCCTGGGACGGACGGGAAAAGCCCGGAAAACCCCGAGAATCCATCCGAATCCCCAAATAGACTAAGTTCTGACTGGGGATCATCTGCGATTTCTCGAGGTTCACGAGTAATCCTAACGTCTTTGCTAGGTTCAAAGTAGACTGTAGGTCCTCCAAACACCGTTTCTCCGACTTGGCCCGGATTAGCAATCGTCGAGATACATTGAGATGTTTATCCCTTCTAAATGAAGCCATTTGGCCACGTTCCGCATCAGATAGTGAATACCTGAGGGGCGGTCGATAGGCCGAAGCACAAGGCCCTGAATTGGAAGATTTGTCCTTGAACAACAAATCTTAGATATTTTCTTGACGATGGGTGAATCGGAACATGAAAGTAAGCATCCTGAAGGTCCAGGGATACCATCCAATCTCCCTGACGTAGGGAAGACAGAACTGAAGCTGAAGTCTCCATGGAGTACTTCTTTTTCTCCAGTACCTGTTCAGGACGCTTACATCTAGGACGGTCTCCATCCCCCCGAAGCTTTGGAACCAGAAAAGGCGGTTGTAAAAACCCCGGGGAGAAAGGATCTTGCACTAGCTCTATTGCATTCTTGTCCCTCATCGACACCACCGTCTGAAGGAGAGTCTCGTTCAGTCCAGGGTCCTTGTAACTCGTCGACAAATCCTTTGGAGATGTTGCCAAAGGAGGTCTGTCTACGAAGGGAATGATGTACCCCTTCTGTAGGACAGACAGAGTCCAGGGATCTGCTTCTCTTACGGACCAGCATCCAGAAAGTATTGAAGTCTGGCCCTACTGTGCTTGGAGGACATGGCTGCTATTGCTCTTTTTAAAAGAGCGGAAGGAAGACCTCCCTCGCTTGTCGAAGGGTCTTTTCTTCGAAGTGATCGAGTTGAAGGGGCTCCACGAAAGGGCACCACTGAGTCCGAGCCACTTCTTCTGAGTCGTAACTGCAGGTCTACTTTTCTTTGTAGATTGTACAAGAAGGTCCTGCGTAGCCTTTTCCGACAAGGATCTCGCAACATCCTTCACTAAAGATGAAGGAAACAGATGTTCTGACAGAGGTGCGAATATAGAGCGGACCTCTGAAAGGAGAAACTCCTTTCGTCAGAAAGGAACTGTAAAGAGATCTTTTTTCTTTTAACATCCCAGATCCAAAAGAGCCGCCAACTCACCAGAAACCATCTTGCACAGCCTTATCCATGCAAGATAGGACACTGTGCAAAGTTTCTGGATCCAGAAAATCTGGCTCACTCGTCTTCTTAGCCAGCACCCCAAGAGACCAATCCAAGAAGTTGAAACACCTCTAAGACGTGAAAAAAATGCCCCTTAAGGTGCTGATCTAATTCTGACTACTCCAGGACGCCTTTGCTGAATTGAGAGACTGTCTTCTCACAGACTCTACAAGACTCGAGAAATCTGAATCTGCAGACGAGGGGAGCATCAATCCCATCGCCTCTTCTGTCTTATACCAAATGCCTCTTTTCCCCGTCAGCTTGGAGGGAGGAGAGCAATAAACCGTTCTCAAGTTTCCTTTTTGATAAAAGCCACGAATCTAAAGACTGGAGGGCTTTCTTCATTGAGATCGCCGGTTTCATCTTTAAGAAAGCCGAGGATTCGGGGTTTTTATTTCGGGGGTTTTGTGCTCGAAAACAGAGATCTCGGCGAAGGAGGAGCTGCAGGACTAAGAGAATCCGCAAACTCCTCTAGAAGTAACGAGGCTAAAACTTTTATAATTGGAAAGTCCCTCGTTGTTTTAGTTGAAAACTTCTTCCTCAGAAATCTCTTCAAGTTCAAGGTTAGAAGGAGATCGCTCTTTCCTGAACGATTCTCTATCAAGAGAAGCCGCTCCAGGAGAAAAGTTTCTAGTAGTGAATGACTACGAACAATACCGTCCCCATAACTAGAGAGGCCTCACTGTCTAGAAGAAGCCTCGCGTCTGGGAGGCGTTACGCTTCTGGCTGGCGTCTTTGCGACTTGCACGTCCTCGCGTTTACCTGGCGCCTCTCTCCTGGGAGGCGTCACGCCTCTAGTTGACGTCACGCGCCTTGGAGCGTCCTCGCGCTTTGCCCCGCCTCCTCTCCTCCCTGAGAGGCGTCACGCTTCTAGTTGACGTCTCGAAGCGTCCTGGCGCTTGCCTAGCGCCTCGCTCCTGGGAGGCGTCCTGCTTCTGGCTGGCGTCAACCGCTTTGGAGCGTCCTGGCGCTTGCCTGGCGACTCTCTCCTGAGAGGCGTCACGCTTCTTGTTGACGTCTCGTGCCTCGAAGCGTCCTGGCGCTTGCCTAGCGCCTCGCTCCTGGGAGGCGTCATGCTTCTGGCGTGGCGTCAACCGCTTTGGAGCGTCCTCGCGCTTGCCTGGCGACTCTCTCCTGAGAGGCGTCCTGCTTCTTGTTGACGTCTCGCGCCTCGTAGCGTCCTGGCGCTTGCCTGGCGCCTCGCTCCTGGGAGGCGTCCTGCTTCTGGTTGGCGTGACGTGACGCCTTATCTCGACGCTCGCGTCTACTTGGCGCCTCGAATACACATTGGCGTCATCGCGTCTGGTTGACGTCTCGCGATTGGAAGCTCACGCGCCTGACTGGCGACTCGCGTCTGTAAAGCGCTCGCCTGGTGACGTTTCACTCTAGCACTCGACGCTCTTGTCTGGCGTCTCGTGCCTGCGTTTGACAGGGAGAACGGATCCTGCTCGGCCTATGCAAGGCTGATGAATCCGATTCCAAATCAGAGGAAGGAACAAATTACTATGGCGGAGTCTGAACCCTCGATAGCCTAGACTTCTTAATAGGCAGGAAATCGTCTTTCCTTCTGGGAGGGTCTTTATACAGAACTCCCACAAGAGAAGTGATGGAATCCTGCATAGTGTGAAGGATTCTATTAGTCTCTTCATTATTGTCTACCCTCGGTTGTTTAATTACTGAATGGTCCTCCTCTTGAAACGCTCAGGACTAGAAGTAATCCTGGGTTCATCCAAACGTCTTTTCAGGGGGCCAGAAAAGATCCGCCGATCTCCAACCTCTTTTAGGTGAAGAATTCTCCGAGGAGGAGAAACACTCACGCAGAACGCTTTTTCTGTAGCGTTCTCTGCATTCTGTGGCGATACAGAAAAAGCCGAAGGGACGTCTGACTGTTGGGGATCCTCCACAACCTCCTTACGGCTTTCGACATTCCTTCTCCTCTGGGCTTGGGAGCTTGAAAGAGGTCTAGGCCTGGGAGCGTTGTGGAGGACAATCAAACGCCCCCTCCACTGCACTGGGACACTTATATCACTATCCACAGCACTATAATCACACTGCTTACCTTCAAGGCGCCGGTTTTATTTTGGTTTCCATTTTCCGAAGGGCGGCTTTAAGATTCGCAATCTCAGATGCCGAATCTGTGTGTTCTAATAAAGGAGCAGGTACATTAGATGGGGCAGTAAAGGAGAAGAGGGTATAATATACTGATAACCCCGCTAGAACTAGATAAAGGTTGGAAGAAGACCTCCTCACCCTGTCTCTATCTAACTTCTTCAAGTATGAGGTTAGAGATTTCCATTCTTCCGCACTCAAATCCTTGCATTCATTACAAGTATTACCAAAAGAACATTCATACATCCTGCATTTCTTGCAAATAGTATGAGGATCAATCGATGCCTTCGGCATCCTAACTTTACAACCCACATTCACACACATTCTCACCACATTTCCAGAATCAGACATCATGTTGAACCATCCAAATCAAATTCCAAAAACGGTCCACAATCGCGTATGCCAGTACAATATCAATGCAAATACGTCACCGAGAAGTCCAAACAAGAAGATCAATTGCGATGCAAAATACGAATCCAGCCGGAGATACCCCACAACGATGTTGCCAGTATGGCCGACAGAAAAAAATAAATATGATAGAACATGGGGATGGTTCCTAGGTCCTCCACCCAGCTGGCAGGTAAGTAGATCACCTGACCTACAGGTAGCGTGTGCGCGAAATTCGAATTTCTGTCGGACGGCAGAGTCAAATAGCTAAGTATATATCTGCCAGGTAAGTTAAATGTATAAAAATTCAAAATTCAACATGAAATAACAGCTTATTGAAAAGTTTACATCGAACAACTCTCTCTCTCAAACACATCTACTTCTCTGTTAATTGCTTTTTACTAGTCATTTTTCATCAAAACCTATTTCAAACAATAGAAAAAAATAAATGATCAAATTTGCATGATGTGGATGACCAATCATTTAAACACACTTTGCATATCTGAATAACTACGTATGGCGATGATGATGATACCGATCAATCATACACACGGTGCTATGACATCACACATGCGTAGAGGAGAGCCTTCCATCTTAGCTAATGGCTGAGCAGGAAATCTTTTTCTCGCATTCTCCCTTGGAGGAATAATTGTTTTTTTTCCTCCAAGCATTCCCCCCCCTTCCCTCAGATACCAGCAACCCCCCCCCCCCCCCCCCCACACACATTTAAAATATTCTTGAAAAGACAATAGATTTGATACATTTTGCGGCACATGACTCGCATACTTTGAATGGTTCGTTCAGACACAGAAAATCTATTTTTGAGAATTAGCGACTGCATAAAGGGGGAATCACACAATTTGAACACGCATAATTCGGGACCGGACTGTACTTGTTTTGATGCCATCTGGTGCTTTTCTTCCAGATTGTTGACGTGGGGGGGGGGGGGGGGGGGGGGGGGGGGGGGGGGGGGGGGGGGGGGGGGGGGGGGGGGGGGGGGGGGGGGGGGGGGGGGGGGGGGGGGGGGGGGGGGGGGCAGAATGAGGAGCTTGAAGGAGGGTAATGCAATACAGTTAGCAGGGAGGGGAGAAAGGGTAAGAGCCCTTGAAGAGGAGGCGGCGGATCAGCACAGGGCTAGAGGTGGGGTGTTGAATGGGGGCATGTGGGAGAGGGAACAGGGATGGAAAGTCTTGATATTTTGCACCTCTTTTGACAGATACAATATTGGCAATTATTGATAATGTATAACAGGAACTCCCTGGATTTTCAATGTTAGGTGGTTTTCCCTGTTCCTGTTCATCATAATACAGTAATGGCAGAAACTTCTAAAGGATGAAGAAAAGGGGTACAGGGAGCTACTTTAAGCATATGACCTAGCATTACCAGCACTCTTATGATGACTGTAAAGGAAGTAAAGTAAAAAAAAGCTCAGTCCAGAAAGCATTCATATAGTTACAGGATGGGTGTTAGGGTGAACATTGTACTGGGTACCAAACGTAACACATGATGTCACATGTGACACTCATGATTATAAAAAATACATCTGGAGTTCAGAGACTTTTGATGGTGTTACGGCATTACAACTGTGAAATAAAGAGGAGCTTAGAAGTTCCATGTGACACTAACAGCTCTGCCCTGCTGTGGTGTGCAGACCTCAGAAAAGGTAGATATTTTCTGCTATGCCTGGGGACACTGAATTGTAAGGCAGCATGAGAGAAATGGAGAGAGCTAGGCATTGCTAAATAAAAATGTCCTATAAGAAGAGAGCAGCCTTACAATGAGTGTTAGGCCTGAACTACTCTTAGCAGTAGAAACATAGAGGTGATAAAAAAAAAAAAAAAAAAAAAAAAAAAAAAAAAAAAAAAAAAAACATAGAGGTAAAAAAAAAAAATAAATAAATAAATAAATAAAAAATAAAAAAAATAAAAAAAGTGTGTTGAAGCCACATAATGTTTTTAAAAAGTTCATGGCTGGACTATGGTGGAATGACTCTATCAAGAATAAGGGATACTAGGGCAAAAAAAAAAAAAAAAAAACACACAGGACCAGGACCTACAACATTAAAGGACATGGTTTGAACAATACGAAAGAATGGATGACAAACAGCTAGCCAGAAATGTCAAAATATAACGGAAGGAGTGGGTGAGGACCCAATCATTCGATGGATAAGGGACAGATGAAGACCCAGACCTGAAGGATGCAGAAAGAGCATAGCAAATAACTCATTTTTTATACATCTATACCCAGAGAGAGAGAGAGAGAGAGAGAGAGAGAGAGAGAGAGAGAGAGAGAGAGAGAGAGAGAGAGAGAGAGGAGAGAGTAGAGAGAGAGAGAGCCATAAGCATTTACCTTCTCTCTAAGCGTAGACAATATGTGGCAAAATGTAGTTTTGTGGTTATTCCACGAAAGCGACAATAAACCATCCGTCATCTTGCACTTTCTGCCTTATCTGTAAAGAAAGGGGCATAAGATAATGGATAAAAAAAAGGCATCATCAATAAAACAACATCAATCATATAATGAGAGGGAGAGGTTGTTACACTGACAGATATCCATAGCAAAGGTCAAAATACAATTGTATAAGAATAAGGACAAAGTAATTTTAATAAAGCTGTTATTAGCATACTGTATGTTGTTATATTTTCATGAACATAGCAATCAGGCGGCATTTGCAATTTGGTAATATTTACATTTAAAAGCATCAGCTGACTGCATTTTATCATCATCACCACAGCCAATATATAGTTGCTAAATGCATTTTGGAAATTTGTATTTTTTGTAAATTATTAAAGTTGACTTAAAAATGAAAGTTACTTTATTTGTAAACTTGGTACATACATTAAATGAAGTAAAGGGTGATTTCACCTGTATCAGATGTTGCTTTTCATTCTCCAGAAATGTTTGAAGTTCATATAGTAAACATTGCACACTACCATCTATAAACAAAAATTCATACTATGTACATAAATGTTTCCTATAAGGAGGGGAAATATGACAATTTGTCCAAAATTGCATTTTTCCTAACTATACAAACCTGAGGTCCTTTTACAATAGGAGGTACTAGCGGCAGACTGGATAGGTCGTAAGCTTTCGAACAAGGGGTTCGGTAGTTAACTGCTTGTCCGACAGGCGCGCGCACGCGACTGGTAGGTAAACAAATCACTTTTGCTTTTGGCCCAAGCAAAAACTGCAGAGTGAGGGGTGGCATGAGGTGGGGCTATGTGTAAAAGGACCTCAGGTTTGTATAGTTAGGAAAAATGCAATTTTGGACAAATTGTCATTTGTTCCGACACGGCATACAAACCTTCGGTCCTTTTACAATAGGAAGACTCACTTCTTGGTGGGAGGAATCTGAGTCTTTTGTGAACAGACTGGTGTTCGCCCAACCTTGGAATGCCTACCTGGTCGTAAGAGCGAGGGAGGGATCCAAGCCTCTGTCCGATTGATTCGGGGTGTGCACCGCAGGATCAATGGTCAGAGCCTCTGGACCAAGTACTAAGAGAGAGGAGCAAGCGTATCTCTTCGTACCAGCAAACAAGAACAAGTTCCTATTTGCAAAGAGGCAACATAAAAGTTATGGTTTTGTCTCTTGTTGGCATCCACTTCCCCCCCCTTGTAGGAGGAAGTGGTGGATATTCGCTCCCAATCCCTAGTGAAAGGGATAGGATGGGGCTCTGTCGAGTAGCTCACCGGCATCTCGTCCTTATCCAGCAAGGTGATGACGGTATCCCTCTACCCACAGGTAGAGGGGGAAAAAAGGATAGGAAGAGAAGCCAGTCACTCTCTCATTCACTTAATCTATTTCTTACAGTCACCAGGACTCGATGCTAGTTCGCCTGCTAGGGTCTGGGTTAGCTAGACAACGTGTTGAGCAGCCACCACGGGTCCTAAGGAAAACGATACCAAGGACCTGTGGGCAATATCCAAAGGTAGAAGGAGGTGCCGGTGGTCTGGTTGTACCAGACCCCTGCCTTCAGTACCTGCGCCATGGAGAAGTTCTTGTGTAACGAGGGAGTGTACTTCTAGGTCATCTTGGTGCTGACGAAGAGTCTTCAACACTCATCCTGGGATGTCGAGTTTCTTCAGAAAGCGCGGTCGCGCTTTCACAGGACAAAGCAGCATCTCCTTCGCATCGAAGGCGGTGAAGTCCATTAGGGATGGGGATTGTGAAGGACTCTAAACCGATCGTCAGGAACAGAAGGGTTCAGAGTCTTCGCTACGAATTCGGTATGAAATCGAGCGTCACGAATCCCCATCCCTGGATGCTTGACTTCGCAGGAAAAAGTCATGCAATACCTCAGAGGAAAGAAGGGAATGGTCGTATGACCTATCCCTCTTCTCGACTTCGGTGATGTCCTGTACCCATACTGGTCTATCCGTCTGCAGCGAAGTTGTTGTTCTCGGTAGTGGATAGGACCCCACCGGACACTCAATGGTGGGTGTCGATGGTATGGGTGGGGTACTGTGACAAGCCGTTAGGACGAATAAAAGATTGTTATGGAACAACCGAACTAAGTCCACAGCGAAGTCGTAACAGACTTGGGCGCTCTGACAGCTGCCGACTGACTGCGTTCGGTAGGAGGCAAGTTGTCCAAGCACCCGAGCAAGTCACGTGACCTTCGCCTTAAAGGGTTCTGCCAAGAGACTAAACAAATAATTTGTTCGTCACCGATGCCAGAAGGCAAGGTGATGACTCTCTAAGGCATGTGCCCAACAGGCGAAAGTCAATTGCCTTCTAGAGACCGAGGTCCTTGATGGCAAGATATCTCATAGTATAGTTGATTCTCGGCTAAGGAGAAACAACACTATGTGTCGTTGAAGACGAAGGTGTACAGAAAATGCAACCTACGTCTTCGCAGCTGAACCGAGAGAAGGATTCTCAAGATTCTGAACCTGTGCTACAAAGACTGAGAACGCTAACCGCTATTCATTGCTGTCCGGTGAGGATCGTAGTTGCAATAAAAGCGGAGAGCTTTTCAGTAATGAAGACAGGGAAATACTGCCTGAAGAACTGCTTCTCATGGGCTGAACATTTGGAAGTAGAGCTGTCAGGTCGGAGAGTAGGCGATGTCTTCTGACATATCTGTTAATTCGGGGCGAGCAATGAATAATTGCACACCTACGAATACGAGATATTTTGAAGACAAACTCAGATGTCTGCAAAAATCATTCGCATTATCGCGGTGCGATGCAGCGGGGTTGACTAGTACAGACTTCTGTTACCGTGCGGTAAACAGAAAGATGAAAGAGTCCAAGAGATATCTCTGTTGAAAAATTCTCGCAAATGCGAAGGCGATGAAATCGAGCGTCACAGCTGTAGATGGTCCTTCATTATTGCGAGAATCCCGTTAATCAGAGACCTAAGTCCATGATTGTTGGGCAGAGATACGGTTCGGTAGTCAATCAAACCAGGGAGAAGAGAGACGTAACCGACCGTGCATCTCCGAGACCTAGCTGATACTGAGCCGCTATCAGGCAGTTCAATACGCAGTAGCTCTCGGTGACTCGTCATCCTGAGTTGCCAGTTAATCCATTATTCCACGAAGGAATGGCGTTCGGCTAGAACCATCGAGCATAAAGAATACGCTCGAGCAATTATATTTAAAACGAAACGGATTTCGGTAAATACAAAAGCTGATTTGGTGTTGTCATGACAATACCAAGTATCTAAAATCGAAACTGATAACTGCTGGGAGGATTGCAGGCAACCCCGAGTTGCAGTTCAATTAAGATACAATTCGTCTCGGTCACAAACCGTAGAGTTAACTACGGTATGCGCCTACCCCCCGGACAATTCAACTGTTACAAGAATCATGGTCGCGAGGGTAATATACGTAGTATATTTGTAGGTTCTGTACAACGACCTCCATCCTAAATTCTTTTTCCCCTGAGAGGAATGAGAATAAGGATTGGAGATCGACCGCCTTCGTTTCTCTAGTCAAAGAGAGTGAAGGAGAAGTCTTTCCCAAAGGAAAGCTTCAATGGTGAACAGAATACCGAAGACGGATAGTTCAAGCCAAAATGACAAGTTTGTCGAAAATTTGCATTTTTCATCCTAACTATACAAAACTGAGGTCCTTTAACAATAGGAAGGTAACTAGCGGCAGCTGGGACGGTCGTAAGCTTCTGAACAAGGGGAGAACGGTAGTTAACTGCTTGTCCGGTCAGTGCGCGCGCCGCGCGCTCGGGCGGTGAAGAATCACTTTTGCTTTAGCCCATGCAAAAAGTTGCAGAGTGAGGGGTGGCATGAGGTGGGACTATATGTAAAGGACCTCAGGTTTGTATAGTTAGGAAAAATGCATTTTCGACAAATTGTCATTTGTCCGATACGTAATACAAACCCTCGGTCCCCTTTAACAATAGGAAGACTCACTTCTTGGTGGGTGGAATCTGAGTCTTTTTTGGTGACAGACTGGTGTTCGTTCCAACCTTGGAATGCCTCCCTGGTCGTAAGAGCAAGGGAGGGATCCAACCTCTGTCCGATTGATCGGGGTGTGCACCGCAGGATCAATGGTCAGACCTCTGAGCCAAGTACTAAGAGAGAGGCAAGCGTATCTCTTCGTACCAGCATTGCAAGAACTTGTTCCTGTACAGGAGCCAACATAAAGTTATGGGTTTGTCTCAAGTAGGCATCCATCCCTTCCCCCTTGTTGGAGGGGAGTGGAGGATATTTGCTTCTATCCCTAACTAAAGGGATAGATTGGGGCTCGGTTTGAGTAGCTTACCTGCATCGGATTCCTTTCCAGCATGGTGACGACCGTGACCCTCTGCCCACAGGTAGAGAGAGAGAAATATGGAGAAGAGAAGCCAGTCGCACTCTCATTCAACCATTCATTCCTACAGTCACACCAGGAATCGATGCTGTTCTGCCTGCTCGGGTGCTGGGTAAGCTTACACAACGTGTTGAGCAGCCACCACAGGTCCCAAGGAAAAAGTATCCAAGGACTTGTGGGCAATATCCCGAAGGTAGAAAGGACGTGAGGTAGTCTGGTTGCCCAGACACCTGCCTTCAGGACCTGCGCCACGGAGAAGTTCTTGCGGAACGCCAAAGAGGGTCCAATACCTCTGACTTCGTGGGCTCTCGGTGTCGAGCGTACGGATGTCGTCACTACCATGGCAGGCCTCGTACGCTCTTCTGATCACCTCACGCAGCCAGAAAGAAAGCGTGTTCTTGGATACTTCTTTCTTGGTAACCCCAGTGCTAACGAAGAGGCGTCGACACTCAGGCCTGAGGTGTCGAGTTTTCTTCAGATAGCGCCGTAGCGCGCCCTCACAGGACAAAGCAGCATCTCATCCGTATCGTTGTCGGTGAAATCCATTAGGGAGGGGATTGTGAAAGACTCGAACCTGCGTCAGGGATCGACGGATTCTGAGTCTTAGCTACGAAATTCGGGACGAAATCGAGCGTCACAGATCCCCAGCCCCTGGATGTTTAACATTGAAGGACAGACCATGAAGTTCCCCTACTCTCTTCGCCGATGCCAGGGCCAGCAAGAAGAGGGTCTTGAGGGTCAGATCCCTGTCTGACGACTCTCGGAGTGGCTCGAATGGTCTTCGAGTCAAACTCCTAAGGACGAGAGTCACATCCCACTCAGGTGGCCTGAGCTCCCTGGGTGGGCAAGACCTTTCGAAGCTCCTCATTAGCAAGGAGATCTCGAACGAGTTCGAGATGTCCAGTCCCTCAGTTTTAGGACGAGTGCCAGTGCAGCTCTATATCCTTTAACTGTGGGTACTGAGAGGAGCTTCTCTCGGCGAAGAAATACGAGGAAATCCGCTACCTGCTGAAAGAGTGGCTCTGAGAGGAGTAGACCCCGTCTACGACACCAACCACAGAACGGCCCACTTCCCCTGGTACACAGCTGCAGAGGACTGTCTGAGTGTCCAGCCATCTCTGTTGCTGCGCTGCGAGAAAAGCCTCTCGTTCGCAAGAGATGGTGATAACAGCCAGCCGTGAATTGTAGGGACTGGACTGCTCGGTGGTACCGCTCTACGTGTGGCTGGGCTAGAAGGTTGTGCCAGTGGGGCATCTCTCTCGGTTCTTCTGCAAGAAGAGCCAGCAGTCCGGATACCAAACGGCTTGAGGTCGTTGGGAGCCACCAGGATCATCCTGAGATTGGGAGTGACCAGCGCTCGGCTGATCACTTTCCGAATCAGACAAAAGGGAGGAAAGGCGTAGACGAAGAGGTTTGTCCCAGGGGTGTTGAAGAGCGTCCTCTGCAGCTGCCCATGGGTCCGGCACGGCTGAGCAAAAAACTTGAAGTTTTTTGTTGTGCCGGGTGGCGAACAGGTCTATGACTGGACGCGCCCCCACAGGTTAGAGGCCTTTCCGCCACTTCTGGGTGTAGGGACCACTCGGTCCCTATTACCTGATCCCGACGGCTGAGCTTGTCCGCTACTACATTCCTCTTGCTGGAATGTAGCGTGCTGACAGCTCTATCGAATGAGCCGTGGCCCACTCGTGTGCACCTGCACCGTCAACTGGTGTAGCGGGAGAGACACTAGGCCCCCCTGCTTGTTGACGTATGCCACTACCGTGGTGTTGTCGCACATCAACACCACTGAGTGTCCCATCAAGCGGTCTTGGAACTCTTGGAGAGCGTAAAACGCCGCCTTGAGTTCTAGGACATTGATGTGAAGGTGCTTGTCGTGATGGTCCCACACACCTGCAGCCAGCAACTCCTCCAGGTGTGCGCCCCATCCTCGGTCGATGCGTCTGAGAACAGCAGCATCTCCGGGGGGGGAGTGCGTAGGGGCACTCCTCTTAAGAGGTTCCTGTCGTCGAGCCACCAGGCTAGGTCCTGCCTCACCTTCTCCGTGATGGACACGGAAGAATAAGGTGGATCCTTTACCTGTGGCCCAACCTTTCTCTCCCTTAGTCTCCACTGGAGAGACCGCAGGTGAAGACGTCCGTGAGGAACTAACTTCTCGAGTGACGACAGGTGGCCGATCACGACTTGCCATTGCTGAGCTGCCTGTTCCTGCCGAGGACAGGAAAACCGGCCGGCTGCCTCCCTGAATTTGCTGATCCTCAAGTCTGCGGGGCGGACTTGAGCTGCTACCGTATCGATCAGCATACCCAGGTACTTCATCTTCTGCTTGGGTTCGAGATCGGACTTCTCGTAGTTTATCACGATCCCCAGATCGCGACAAAACTTTAGAAGTCGATCCTGTCCTGCAGCAACTGCGAGCGGGAGCTCGCCAGGACCAGCCAATCGTCGAGATACCTCAGAAGACGTATCCCGTGCGAATGGGCCCAAGCAGGCACCAGTGTGAACACTCTCGTGAACACTGTGGGGGGGCGGTTGAGAGACCGAAGCAGAGTGCCCTGAATTGGTACACGTCCCGTCGAAGATGAAGCGGAGGTACTTTCTGGAGGACTGATGGATGGGTATTTGGAAATACGCATCCTTCAGGTCCACTGAAAGCATGAAGTCGTTCTCCCTGATGGAGTCCAGCACGGAACGTGCCGTCTCCATCTTGAACCGAGTCTGGCGAACAAATCGGTTCAGGGGAGAGAGATCTATCACCGGGCGCCAGCCCCCCGATGCCTTTTCCACTAAGAAAAGGCGGCTGTAAAAGCCCGGTGACCGATCCACTACGACTTCTACAGCTCGTTTGGTCAGCATGGTCTTGATCTCCTGCCGAAGAGCGTCGTCCTTTGAGGATCCCAGAACATATGTCTGCAGATGGACCGGGTTGGAGGTGAGGGGTGGCCGAGATTCGAAGGGTAGTAGATATCCCTCCCGAAGGACGTCTACTATCCAGGTCTCGGCACCGTAGCGCTGCCAAGTTGCCCAATGGCTCGCCAGGCACCCCCCCACTTCCGGCAGCTGGTGAGGGGGAACGCCGTCCCTAGCGTTCCCACCCTCGCTTCGACTTCTTCCCAGCACCTCCTCGGGGAAAGGAGGGCTGGGAGGAGGGCTGGTTACGGCCTCCTTTACTAGAAGTTGAAGCAGGAAGAGTCTTTCCTCGGGGCTTCGATGGAGCAGCCGTCTTAGCAGCCGAGGAAGCGCTAGCTAAACTCTTAGGCTTAGCCGCAGATGTACGAGGTTGCCCAGAAACCTTCGTAACTGCCTGGTAACCAGACGGTCACTGTCATCAGTGCGCCGTCTTTCCACGCAGCGTCCACCATCTCGGGAAAGAGAGCGGAGGAACTCTTCATTGGTCCGTTACGTAGTCCATTTACCGCTTCACGGCCCCCGGCCCCCTTGGCTACTCGTGTAAGGACAGCGTCCCTACGACGGAGAACCAAGTTGGCCCACAGGTTTGCCGTCTGATGGGCGAGGTAGGAGATGGCCCTACCTCCAGACTGGCACAGTCTCCTGAAGTCGGGTCGTCTTCGAGGGCAGCGCCCCCGGCGTCGGCCGCGACCTTGGATACTGTGAGGGACCACAGATCCAACCAAGAGACTGCCTGGAAAGCTGCCATAGCGGTAGCTTCCAGGCCCAGTGCCTCCTGCTGCGAGAACCATAGGTTCTCTGACAGGAGCTGCTGCAGGGACACACCTGGAGTTAGCCTAGCTAGCTCCGGGTTAACCTGTTTGGGCGGTATTGGATCTACTGATGGCCACGTAGAACTTCCGCTGTCGCTGCAGAGGAGGAGGAAGTAGCTTGGAAGACCGTCCTGACTTAAGTGAGTCCTCTCGCCTGAGACGAAATACTCCACCTGTCAAGGACTGAGTCTGCAAGCTCCGATCGCGGCAGTCCCACCGTCAATTTGGGTTGGGCCCTCTCGGGCCCCAAAATGACTCGAGCCGGGACGTGGGCTCAGATGGTTGGTAGCGGCGATCCTTCCCCCAGGTCGTTGTGCTGACGAATCAGCGCAATAACCTGGGCAAAGTTCCTCTGGATCTCAGGAGTTTACAGCGTCCTGAGGAGTAGGACCGTCCAGTCCCTCCAACAGGAGCAGCTCTCGAGACCCCTCCTCCTTCAGAAGGAGGAACAGCAACAGACCCCTGACGGTCGCCTCAACCACTTGCGCGTACGACCTGGCTGGTCCTACAACCATGCCTGGTTCGTGCGGCGTCGTGGCGGGATCGTGAGCGGCGCACCTCTCACGATCACTCCTGGGTACCTCGCTCTTACCCGGTGTAGCCCGAGGAAGTTGAAGGTATAGGAGAGACAGACCTGACGCTCCCCCCCCGTCGCTGGCAGGACCAGCGTACGTGGGGGGCTTGCAGCCGATCACCAACCCGCGGATGGGGATCGTGCTGCAGGCCTGGTCGTGCCGCTCACCTGTGGCGAGCGGCTCGACTGAGCACGTCGACCCCGATCTTCGTGCGTCAGACGAGCTGCTGCTGGCCACCGTCTCCGTCCGGTCCCTGTGGGAGCGGCGGTCAGGTGATCTGCAGAGCTCGCTTTCGCGGTGAGACCGGTGAGCGTCCTCACGGCACGTCAACCGCTGGTACCAGCCGAAGCTGGTGCCGTTGGTCGAGGGGACCTCTTTCTCAGCCTCAACCGTGGCCGGTCAGAGACCGTCACGTCAACCCGAGGTACCGGCTGGTCGCTACGAGAGCGGCCGCTGGCCTGGCGAGCGTCACTTGCGCGACTCTCGACAGTCTTCTGCTCCGTGCCTCTGTCGTGACGGTGAGCAAGCTCAGGCGTCTTGACATTGGCTGCACGGTCGACCCGAAGGAGACCGTACACTCGGACCTTCTCGCGAACGAGAAGTCGAGCCGGTACCTGACTTAGCAGCAGTGCTACTAAGACCAGGCGCGGATGTACCAGCAGTAGCCAGCACATCCTTGGTCCCGTCTTCTTCTTCTTCTCAGAAGAGGAGACGGGCCCCGTTCCCGAGGGAACAGGAGGACCAGCAGAAGCACCCCCCGTCACGCCAGAGCGAGACGGGCCCTTCGAAGGTCCCGTAGGAGCCTTCTTAGGGGGGGAGGAGGCAGCCTTCTTCTTCTTCGGCTTGGAAGCCTTAGAAGTCGAAGGGGAAGAGGCGCAAGGCAACAGACGACGAAGAAGACGATGAAGACGACGACGACATCTTCCTCTTCTTCTTCCTCTTCTTCGTCAGCTCTCTCAGGACGGACGTCAGGTCTTCCATCCACGGAAAAGTCGGGCCAATTGCCGAAGCAACACGCCCCGACTGATCCTGTCCGGAAAGACCTGAGACCGGTGCAGCACCTCCATGACGAGACGCGACTGTGGGGCAGGGGCAGGCACGGCAGGAAGCGGCAGGACCATCAGCAGCAGGACCAGCACCATCAGGACCAGCACCAGCAGGACCAGCACCAGCAGGACCAGCAGCACAGGACCAGCACCAATAGGACCAGCACCAGCAGGACCAGCACCAGCAGCAACATCAACATTAGAGTCCCGCACCGCGCGCTTCGTAGGAGCGGCGCGAGGGGCTGGGCCAGCAACACTCGCTGCAGGTACGGCAGGTACGGCAGCATAATCCGGCGTCACAGACCTCTCCATCGCACCAACTCAGCATTGGGACGGCGGTAGATCCAGGGGGCGAACTTTTGGGGGCAGCGAAAGTCGGGCGTCCGGCAGCAAATAAAACCCAGTGGCGGCGGCACTCCCCTCTTACGCACAGCAAGCGATCGGCCTTTGAATTGACTCGTTGGAGTCACTGACGCAATGTGTTGCGTATACACCACATGAGAGGGCGGCGTACGCTGGTGTTGACACCGTAATTGGTCGTAGTTGTAACCACCCCATGAGTTACCACTGCCGACCCCGCTATACCGTTGAATCAAGCCTGGATCTGGGGGCGCCCATGCAGTCCCAACACGCCCACAACCTGTCCAAGGTCGTACACTCAACAGAAGGCACACCTGAGGGAGGAACCGTCCGGGTCAGTTAGAGGGGCACCCTGACGCTGGGGAGGACGACCCCACCAGACGGAACCGGAAGCCCCGAATACATTGCACATCCGGGTTATCGGGCACCCTCCTCCACACCAGACGGGATCGAGTGAGGAGAAGGACTCCGAAACCCCCCTGCAGGGGAAGGCGCAATCGTGGGGGCTGAGCTGGAGGCAGAAGGATGACGAGGTATCCGTAACCAAAGGAGTCGCTGGAGAGCTTTCCCGACGACTCTTGTCAACCTACGCCTCTTCCTACCCTCGACAGCACCCACTGCGCCTCGGACCAATTACACATACATCACATGGTTCGGGTTCGGGAGGCATTCTCGCCCCCGACCCGAAAACATAATCATGAGGATCAATATCTGGGTAAGAGCGGAATCCGCCGCATTTACGCCCCTCCAACCCGGGACACACTCTACGGGGCAGTTGGTGGCGCGGCGAAAGCTCTTCTTGATCCATGATTACTAATCTTTCACTTCAATTGAAAAATAAAACAAAGTCCTTACATTTCATTCAAGACCACACACAAACCAGTCAGAGAAATTGTAACAACCCTCCAAAGCACACGACGAAAATAGCGGGCAGAGCGATGACGAACACGTCCTGTCACCCCACGGCCGAAGCAAAAGTGATTCTTCACCGCCCGGCCGCGCGCGCGCGCACCGACCGGACAAGCAGTTAACTACCGTTCTCCCCTTGTTCGAAGCTTACGACCGTCCCAGATGCCGCTAGTTACCTTCCTATTGTTTAAAGTACCGAGGTTTGTATACGTATCGGACCAACTGGAAGTTCCCGTCCGTTCTTCTCTATTCCAGGTTATCGCCTACTGGGATATACTCTTTCTTTCAGCAGCAGTCTTCTTCTTCCAAATGCTAGAAATTACAGGAATTCGAGCATAAGCGAGGTTCGCCGATTATCGTGTAACAAGTATCGGGGAGTCTCGCTCCTTTGGCACCGTGGTCTCGCCTAAGTGTTTGGAGATCGTAAAAAACTCGAACACTCTGAGGTGCGCTAGAAATTCCGTAGAATTCTAAGCACTCTGCGAAAACCCCCCCGAATTCGTCAAACGATTATCGGCTGGTGGTCTCTCGATTTCCCGGTAGAAATCTCGAAAGGGGCAAGGATCCCTCCTCAACCGACCGGGCTGTACGTCAGGTGCGGACCCGAAGTCCCCCCGGTAGCGCAGCCCCAACGTGGGATCTTACCGAGAAATCTCTGTAGGATCCCTCCCTTTCCCTCCGTAGCCTTAAGGAGAGAGGGAATTGGGAGGGATGGATAACTGGCTCGCCTTCCCAGCGGACTAGCCTTGGAGAAGAAAAGGAGCAGCCATCGCCTTACGGCATGGCCTCTCAGAGCCTGGGAAAACTATCGTCAGGAGAAAACGTTTCCCCGAGGAGGGTTACGAACCATACTGTAGGTAAGATCTGCCGCACTGTGAACGTCCGTCTGGGTGGGGCTGATCGACACCTGACAGAGAGAGCGATACCGCCTCCGACTCATTCAGTCCCGTCGAGGTCTAAACCTCTCATAGGACTGAAGGTTATTCAATACGTGTCCTAAGACACGTAGAACAGCCTCTGTCGAAGTAGAGGAAGTTTGACGTAGCTTGTTCGACCTGTCCAGAACTGAGAGAGCCTGCTTGTCCGAAGACGAGAGACTACGCTTGTTCAACACGTCGGCAAGCTCACGATCGCGCAGACGCCACCGTCCGATTTGGGTTCCCTCGCGGGCCCCAAAACGACTCGAGCCGAGACTTTGCTCTGCTGGTGGGAAGCGGCGATCCTTCCGCCGAGGTCCGTTGTGCTGACGATCAGCGCCATAACCTCGGCAAAGTTCCTCTGGTCTCGGAAGTCACAGCATCTTGCAGAGTGGGACTCGTTAAGCCCTTCGCACAGAGCATATCCGAGAACCTTCCTCCTAAGAAGGGGGAACAGCGACAGCCCTCTCCGGTCCTTCCCCCATCCAATTGCGCATACGTCCTGGCCGGTCCCAGAACTGTGCCTGGCACGTAGGGCGTCGTGGTGGGGTCGTGGTGGGATCGTGAGGGGGTGCGCTCACTCCTCAATACCTCGCATCCTCCCGGTGGTAACCCGAGGAGGTTGAAGGTACGGATAGGCAGACCTTGACGCTCCTCGTTTGCTCGCTGGCAGAACAAGCAGGCTTGGAGGCTGCAGGCAGATCGTCAACCCGTGGTGGCGATCGAGCTGCAGACCTGGTCGAACCGTCTCGCTGTTGAGAGACGGCTGGACTGAGCCAGCGGCCCCGATCTCCGAGTGTCAGAAGAGCTGGTGCCTGGTTGCCATACCCGATCGCTCCTCTGTGAGAGCGACGGTCAGGCGCCTGCAGGCTCCCTGTCACAGTGAGACCGGTGCTTGTCCTCACGGCACGTCACGTCGCGGGTTCCAGCCGTGGCTGGCACCGGCGAACGGGAGACCTCTTCCCAGCCTCAGCCCGTGGCCGTCGTGGACCGTCACGTCCCCGCGTACCATTGTTAGCCGCTAGAGTGAATCTGGTCTGGTGAGAGTCGCGTGAGCGTCTGTCACCAATCCTTCCGACCCGTGCCGTGAACCTGACGCTGAGCGGACTCGAGGTCTGGTTGCCTGGCTGCACGGTCGCTGGTAGGCGACCGTACACTCGGTAACCTTCCCGCGAACGATGGCGAGACTGACGCCTGATGCAGTGGCAGAACACTGACACCAGGCGAGGAGTACCTGGTGTTAGCCCGGTACCCCTCTGGTCCCCGTAGTCACTTCTTCCTTCTGAGGAAGAGACGGGCCCGCTCCCGAGGAAGCAGAGGACCAGCGGAAGGAACCCTCCCTCCCACCGAGGTGAGACGGTCCCGAGAAGCTCCCGAGGGAGACTTCTTAGGAGGGGAGGCAACCTTCTTCTTCCTCTCTGTGAAGCCTTAGAAGTCGAAGGGGGAGAGGCGCAGGCCGACGACGATGAAGAAGATGAGACGACGACGACGACGACACCTTCCTCCTCTTCTTCGTCAGCTTCCTCAGGAACAGACGTAGATCTGCTATCCAGGGCGGAGCCGGGCTGCTGTAGCCGAAGCTCAGGGCCCGGACCGCACTGTACAGACAGACCAAAGTCTGGGGTAGTACCACCAATGAACACTGGACGACATCAGCAGGTATGGGCATCTCAGAACAGCCGGCACAGCCAGCACAGCATCGGTAGGACCGCCAAGCGCAGCAACGGCAGGACAGCCAGCCAGCAACTGCATGGACAGTCAGCCCAGACTCGGCAGGTACGGCGCAAAGCAGCACCGGGAACACAGGGAAGTGTAGGCACAGCCAGCAACATCCTGGTACCGGCGGCAGGTCCAGGGGCGGCTCTATGCCAGTCGGAGTGTGGTCGCTGCAGCGCGCAACCACGAGCGGCGGCGGCAACGCCCCCTCTCGTACTGCGAACGGCACTTCACAGCGGCTGTAGGCAAGACTGTTACCCCGTGAGGTGATTACACGGTGGGAGGGACGTCCGCACCTGGACGTGGTTCCACCACTCCATGGTGACCGCAGTAGTCCAGACATAGAACTCCAGCCCTGGACACTAGCAAACGCCCTGCAAATGGAAGACGCCATACCTCCACCAAGGTCCACCCTCGTGGCAGTACACCTGCGAAAATAACAGTAGTATCCGATTATGGGGGTGGAAGTCCCCCTCGCGCGGGGGAGTGAGCCCTCTCCGACGGAGTGTGAGACCCCGAATACAATTGTACATCGGCACCGAGCGCCCTCCCCCGCGCCTCGACGGATCGGTGAGGAGAAGACCAGCCGATAACCTCCCCCCCCCCAAGGGGAAGGGCCATCTTATGAGCTGCGGGGGGGGGGGTGGGTTCTCGTTCCCCACCCCGCACAGCACCCATGTACCCACAATAATATAAGAGCCGAGAGCAATCGTGCCATCGCCCCAATGCAAGGGCATAAGGATCAATATCCGACTGGCGGAACTTGACAAATAAATTTGATTCAATCAATAATAAAAAGATAAAATGAAAATGATCTGTATTACGCTTCACTTCACAATGAATACGGCTCAGATCAGCGCATTTGCGCCCTCGGTACCGAGCGCAAGGGTAAAAGGATCCATTCCTTACCTTTATGGATCAAGGTTTAATGAACCTTGATCCTAATGAATTGATGCAATCAATATATTATATGAAAAATGAAAAAGATCTGCGCTTGCGATTCACTTCATACAAATAAAAGGGGAAGATCAATTCCCTAATTAGCGGAAACATTGATCCCCATAAACAATTCATCTCAATAAAATATGAAAATTGAAAAGCACTGCACTTGCGATTTCCACTTTCATCAAATAAAAGGGAAACAGATCACTTTCCTGGTAAGCCTCGGAAACTGATCCAAAATGAGTATTGCTACATCAAAATAATATATGAAAATGAAAAAGAATATGATATTGTTACGATACATAAGTTTGTTCATACTTACCTGGCAGATATATATATAGCTTTATTCTCTGAAGTCCGACAGAATTTCTAAAACTTACGACACACGTAGGGGAGTTAGGGTGGTAGTACCCATTCCCGCCGCTGGATGCGGTTCAGGAACATTCCCCATTTTTTCACTTTTATCAGATTTCTATCTCCCCTGTACTCCTGAGGGGAGGTGGGTGGGTACTAAAAATTATATATATCTGCCAGGTAAGTATGACAAACTTTATTGTATCTTAACATATCATTTTGTTCATAACTTACCTGTCAGATATATATAGAGCTGAATCCACCTTTGGCGGTGGGAGAGACGAAAAAAAGGATTTTTAGAAAACATATAAATTGTCATTATGATTGACATCTTGGTTGTCCTTACCTGTTGCATAGCTGACTTCGTGATTACGGTCACACAGGCCTCTTCTGCTGCACTAGAGTTACACAAGGTAGTGACCTTTTAGTTGGTGCGCTCTAGATGATCTGTCACGGGGCGGGACCACAATGTGACTAGACCATGACCATACTTCCGAGGGCAACGAGGCAAAAACCACTACCTAAGTTAGCCTGAACAACAAACTCCCATATACCAAAGGCTAAAGGAAGGGCGACTGTACTCGTCAGCCGACCCTACAACCATAAACATACAAATATTTACACAACTCACCTACCATTTGGCCTTTTCTATGGAAAGGATGAGTGCTACCTCCTGCCCCCCAAAAATAGTGTCTTCGGCGAGTTGGTCCGAGAGAGACAGCCTTCATAGGTCCGTTTCTCACCTCACACCGTAGGTAGTGAGAGGCGAACCTGATTCTCCTCCAAAAGTGCACTTAAAATGTCTTTTAAGAGCCATGTTTTTCTGAAAGGCTATTGAGTCGAAATAGCCCTTTACTCGTTCGCGTTAACTTTAAGTATCTTCCAAGTCACTGTCTTGCAAAGCGTGCGCCTCTTTCATGGTGTTTCTTAAAACGAATGCCAGTGCATTCTTGACATGGCGATGTTGGTCTCTTCACCGAACACATATTCTCTGCAGAACCTCGGCAATCCGTTCTTTCTACGAATATCTCTCTCGAGCCCTAACAGGACACAGGACTCTTCTGGCTCTTGACCATTGACTTCTGCCATACCCTTGATCTCGAATGTTCTATGCCACGGATTGGAAGGGTTTTCGTTTTTGCCAGAAACGACATATTCAAAGGCAGACTGAATTTATGCCCTTTGAAACGACGTTTTTTCTGTAGCCTGTATTCGCTAACTCTCTTCGCCCGTCGCCAGAGCATTTAGGAATACAGTTTTCTTCGTCAATCTCGTAGATACGAAGATGAAAGAGGTTCACAACGAATTTGACATCAATATTTTAGGACCACATCCAGGTTCCACGAAGGTAGCTTCGGTAGTGGTACCTGGTCGTCTCGACCGATCTCAATAGTCATGGAGATCCTTATTGTTAGCGAGGTCAAGACCTCTATGGCGAAAGACTTACAGATAGAACGCTTCGGTAGCCTTTAATAGTTGACACTGCCACTTTAGATCTTGTTTCAGATAAAGCAAGCAGTGGCGATCTGGCTCGACAGAGGTAGTGGTAGAGGAAACTCCTTTCTCTTACACCAGCTTCTAAGGCTGCCCACTTCGAATTGGGTAAACGCTATTGATGATGGTCTCCTCGCGGTGGCGATAGCTTTAGCCCACTGATTTCGAAAAACCTCTCGCTCTGGCCAACTTTTTGGATAGTCTGAACGCGTCATACTCAGAGCGGAGGGTTTTGTGGTATCCTCTCCGAAGTGGGGCTGTTTGAGTAGATCTCTCCTTAACGGAAGAGTCTCGGTACTCACTAGGTAGAGACACACCTCTGTGACCAATCGCTGCGCCAAAAGGGGGCGATTAGGTCAACCTCGTTCCCCTCCGATGCTTCAATTTTCTCATCACTCTCCCCCAGGTATCTTGAAGGGGGGAAAAGCGTAGAGATCCAGGCCCGTCCATCCATAGAAGGGCGTCTACTGCTACTGCTCCGGATCGAGACCGGGGAGCAATACAGAGGAGTCTCCCGTCCTTGATGTTGCGAAGATGTCCATAAGGGCATCCCCAAGACCCACAGTTTTCCTGGCATACCTTCTTGATTGAGCGTCCCTCTGTCCGGCAATACTGTCCTTGTCGAATGAGGATCTGCCCGGACGTTCTCGACTCCCGGGGGGGGGGGGGGGGGAATGAATCTTGTCAATATTGTGACTTCTCTCTCCTCGCCCAAGCAGGATCTCTTTTGCTAGAGAAAACAGGGAGCGAGAGTGTGTTCCTCCTTGATTTCTTCAAGTATGCCAGGGCTGTGGTGTTGTCCGAGTTGATCTGACCACACTACGGGAGACTTGTTCTGGAAAACTGGAGCGCTACTTTGAACCGCTGCCATCTCTTTGAGTTGATATGCATGTTTACCTGTCCCCTCTCCAGGTACCTGACACCTCCTCCCCCCTAGAGTTGCTCCCCACCCCGTGGATGACGGTCGGAGAACAACACTAGGGTCGGGGTTCTGAGCTTTGAGGGATCCCCTCTGACAGCTTCCCCGGATCGAGCCACCATCTTAGATGGTTTCTTCACCTCTTCCTAATGTTTAACTTCATGTCCGAGTTTGTCCCTTTTCTTTCCAGCTGTCCGACAGAAAGAACTGAAGAGGTCGGAGGTGTAGCCTCCCAGGGAACAAACTTCTCCAGCGAGGAAATGGTCCCCAGCAGACTCATCCCTTCCCTCACCGAGCATGAATACTTTCCTAGCCAGGCTGGACACTTTCTCTATGCCTTGTTTCTTACGTTCCTGGGACGACAAGCCCGAAAAGCCACTGACATCCATCTGAACCCCGTTAGCACGATGACTGTGTTGGGGTCAGTGTACTTCTCGAGTTCCCAGAAGTCCCAGGGAAGCAGCTAAAGACAGAGTCGTTCCTTCAAATCCTTCCGGCACCGGGTCTGCGAAGGAGGCTTCGTATGGCCGTCGTCATAGATAGAGCGAGACTTCTGATGGTTGGAAAGAATGGAGCCGACCTCGCCACTTCTTCATTAAGATGGTGGAAGAAAAGGGCCGTACTCGTCCGAAACAAAGAGCCCTGATTGAAAGACCTTCCCTTTCAATACGACCAAGTTACTTCATCGGGATGGGATGTATCGGGACGTGAAAGTAGGCGTCCTGGAGTCGATTGATACGAATCCAATCTCCAGGTCTTAAGGCCCCCAGAACGACTGAGGTGTCCCTCCATGCTTGACCTCTGCTTCTCATAACGGAGGTTAAGACGACTACATCCAAGACGGGGGCCACCACCCTCCCGATGTTTCGGTACAAGAAACAATCTGTTGTACATCCTGGCGTTGCCAGGTCTAAAACCGGTTCCACTGCTCTTTTCTCGAGCATCTGCTCGAGCAGGTCGAAAAGATCTTTCGCTTTGTTCGATCGATGGGGCAAGTCCTGTGAGTGGAAGTCAACGGGGGCGGCTTAGGAAAGGGATCTTGTAACCTTCTTATTAGTCGAGAGACCAGGTGTCTGCCCTCTCTTACTCTCCAGGCTTTGCCAAACAAACTGCAGCCTGGCTCCTACCGGTGACCTGAAGGCACAAGAAAAAAAAAGAAAAAAAAAAAAAAAATCTCTCACTTCTTACCCCTAGACTTGGAGGGGCTCTACCTCTAGGAAGGCTTCTTTCCTCGAGGAGACTGATCTAGCGGAAGTCCTCCACGAAAGTGCTTCTGCTTTTCTAAACGGTTGCGTTCCAGACGACGTTGAGGGCCAGCCGGACGTCTCGAAGACTGAGCCCAACAGGTCTTGTTTGGCTTTCCTCCTGCGACTCACTGCAAATCCTTCACCATAGCTTGGGGAAAGAGTGACTCGAGAAGGGAGCAGACAAAAGTTCTGTCCTCTGAGCGGGAGAGACAGACTTGCCGCGAAGTTGCAATAAAGCGCCTTTTCTTAAGAACCCCTGCTGAAAAATGAGGAGGCTACTCCTCTGAGCCATCCCTGACGCCTGTCCATGCATGACATACCTGGCAGCTCCCCCAAGCTGATCGAGTCCTTCTTATCTCTGATTGGTTGTCTAAGGCTCCAAGACACCATCTCAAAAGTTGAAAACTTCTAGGACCTAATATAGTCCTTCAAAAGATGGTCCAGTTCGGAATTCGTCCAAGAAACCTTAGCCGATGCTAAAAGGGCCTCCTTGAGGCATCCACCCGCTGGGCGAATCACTTGATCGACGTAGAACTTCATCCTAATTTTCCTCGCCTGTCTCATACCCCATCCCTGCCTTACCGCTAAGTCCAGAACGGAGGCAAGGGCGAAAGGTAGTTCTTCCTTTTTGCTTTCTGCTAGACTCCATCCAGGCGTTTACCTCCGGAAAGCTCTTTTTTCGTAGATAACGACGTCTTCATCTTCACGCAACCTGGAGACTTACTTGTCTTCGATCGACGAAAACTGAGAAGGAGGAGAAGGAGGAGTGCAGCTGGCTGAAAGTATCGCCAACGAATACGAAGTAGTCGTGCCAAAACTTGATAATCTGACGAGGCAGACGTAGCAGGTTGATCATCATCAACTCCCCGAAGAACCGCTAAGTTTCTCCTTCTTCCTACCCGTGCAAGTCCGAAGGAAGAGACATAAGTCCTTTAGTTCATCCAAGTCTCCTATCTGAACGATGACAAGAAGACGAGGGTACGGATCCTTAACTAACAGGATCAGGAGTCACTTTAGAGGCGAACGTGCCAAAGTCTCGGGAGCCACATCCCGAGTGACCAGCGAACTTCCACATTCGCGTCCACAGAGTCTTACTAGAACGTCTACACGTCATCTGAGCGCTAATGTAGCGTTCTCTCGAGCGTCAAATCAGCGTCCAACCGGCGTCCCAGCGAAGCGTCCAACGGAGCGGCCATCAAAGAGACCTCTTCTACCGCCCGCGAAGCCGTCCTTCGAACGTCCAGCGAAGAAACTTGATCCACTGCCCCGACTAACCATAACGTTGAGCGTCAACATGTCATGTCGAGAGGTGCAGAACCATCGTCGTCATCAGAGCGTCGAAGTCGACCTGAGCGTCCTCTCTACGGAAGGGAAGAGAGCATGCAGAGACTCTCTCTAACTTGGCGCTAACGTCACCTCTAGATACATGGGGAGCAAAACGACGTCTAGAGGTCGAAATATCATAAGATGGGACGAAAAAGGAGCCATTGGAGAAACTGCTTAGATCTCTTGATAGCATCTATCCGTCTTTCCTTCGACGCGGGAACGTCTCCTTCTGTTTCAGTAAAGCGTCCAGTTGCCGTCTGCATCGCAATGATGATCTCCGTCTGAGATGTCTCCTTACGCGGAGACGAGCTGCCGCTGCGAGAATGAGATGGGCGAGGGGACGCCTTCTTCCTTCTCCCAGTAACGCCTTGGCTCTAGAGCGACGGGGCGCGCTCGAGGGCGTCATCGTCGGATGACGTCCTTACTTCTTCTGGGCGGAAAGCTACGCTTTCCGGAGGAAGAATGCCCTCAGACATAGCATGGACGTGAAGCGTCCAGACTCTTGAAGAGTCCTCTTCAGGTCGCGATCCGATCGAGATTCCCCCCCTTGCGCGGGGAGGACGCGTCGGAAGACGAGAAACAACCCTAAGAATACGTGCTCCGAGCACGCTCCTTATCCGCCTGGAAGCGTCCACAGGACTGCTGAAGTGGCCGCCAGATCGGTGGGGGTTCCCCGTAACCCTCCTTCGGCACTTCGACATGCCCTCTCCCTGAGTACCTGGAGTCCCGGCAGAGTCCCCAGCCTTAGAGGCACTATAGGGCCGATCTGACGCCCCCCTCCACTTCACTAGGGGCACTTCCACTGCACTTATTTGCCTGTTTTCGGGCAAGCAACTTTAGATTTCAAGCGTCCTTCAATGAAATCTAGAATAAGCGAAAGGGCATTACCCTCCGCAGACACCACTTGAGGGCCCGAAGGCAACACTAAGGGTTAGAGACACAAAATTCTAAAGGAGGGTTAGAAGGGGATACATAATACCCTGTCCTGCTACCGACTTACTCCTGGAGGAGACCTCCTAATCCTATCACGTTCTAACTTCTTAACTAGGATTCATACGTCTTCCATTGCAAATCATCTAGCTTCACACTCATTACAGCGCAATCAAATCTACACTCTTGCCCCTACACCTTTAACACCAATGGGTAGGATCACACAAGGCTTTTGGAACCTAACCTTGCAATTCCACTTCGAGCACACCCTGGCGCTAGCAGAACTACATCCAGAACATTTTTAAGGGAAAAATCTAAGCCAAATAAAAAAACAGTCCAAATCACGTATGCCAGCTATCGATCCAATCAACAAAACCAAAAAGTCAGAGATACTCAAGCATATGAAAAGTTTTCCAAATCCCTGGAGGCTGAGGTTTGTACACATGTTTTACGACACCGCGACAGGAGACATCTGATAGAAATTGGGATGGTTCCTGATACCGCCTCCCCGCGGCGGGAATGGGTAGCTAACCACCCTAACTCCCCCTACGTGTGTCGTAAGTTTTAAGAATTCTGTCGGACTTCAGAGAATACCAGCTATATTAATATCTGACAGGTTAAGTTTCATGAACAAAACTGTACTTGCGATTCCACTTCATACAAGAATAAGTTTTCCGTGCCCGACGCATTCGCTCGGCAACGAGCATACAGGTCAAAAAAATATAAATGAAAAGAGCACTTTACTTACGATTTTCATCTACACTTTCCAACCAAAGTATACGCTCGGAGCGAGCGCTCCCCGACCTCGCACGCGCATACACATACGGGATCATTTCTGGAAAATGAATTCCCGCACTTACGCCCTTCAGTCCCGGCACTCCGAGTATCGGAGGGCGTGGTGAAACCAGATCCTTTAAATTCCACATTGATTCAATGGAAATAAATATGAATGTTGTCTTACAATTCCAGTTTCCACTAGATAAATAGAAAAAGAAAAACACAACCATGCGAAAGAACGTCGATAAAGCGGGCAGATCGCGATGATACACCCACACGCCCGCATCCGAAAGCAAAAGTGATTGTTTACCTACCAGTCGCTCGCGCGCGCCTGTCGGACAAGCAAGTTAACTACCGGGAACCCCTTGTTCGAAGCTTACGACCTATCCAGCTGCCGCTAAGTACCTTTCCTAATTGTAAAAAGGACCGAAGGTTTTTGTATGCCGTGTCGGAACAAAAGAAAGTGGAATTCATCACAGAACGAGTTTGTCATGAGAAAGAAAAAATAGCAATAATTTACGAGTAACAATGAGTAGTCTATGACTGTGTTATGGTTAGTTAATCACTTGAATATTTCGGATAATCAGGGAAAGGGTTTTGAAAGCGGGCTATCTACGTCTGTGTTTCTGTTCTTTGCAAAATTCTTACTAGTAAAATGAGCTGCAGGGCAGAGCAAAAATCACATTTGGAAGTAATTGTATTTTTCCTAACTTACAAACCTGAGGTCCTTTACATAAGGAATTACTTCAGCATAGCTGGAATACGGCCGTTAAATTCTTGGAACAAGGTGGTTAGGCAGTAACTACCGTGTGGCAGGTGGTAGGCTAGCCTGCCTGGATTAAACCTTCCCTCACTTTTGCGTTTTCTGCCCAGGTTTCGATTGAGGGGTGGCGTGAAGTGTGCATATATGTAAATACCTCAGGTTTGTATAGTTAGGAAAAATACATTATACTTTCAAAAATTGTGATTTGTTTCCTACACGAATATACACCCTCAGTCCTTTACATAAGGAAGACTCACTGATTGTTGAGGAGGAATATTGATTGAGCCGCTCTAGAATTGACTGGAGTTCTACACACCTTAGCCACTCCTCCTGTCGTAAGAGGCGAGGAGTGGCCCTGCTTCTGACAACTTGTCAGTGTAGGACCTTGCTGATCAAGAGTCAGACTTCTGGGCCTTTTCGAAATGAGTGAGGAATCTTATCAATCCGAAAATTGGGATGTGAAGAATATTTAGAGTCGGACGGCATTTAATGCAAGTTCTGAGAAGGGTTTGCATTATTGGCCACCATCTCCTTCCTTCCCCCTTGCTAGAGGATCGGATGCCTTCTATGATTCTGATAAAAAATATAGAAAGGAAGCTCTATTTGTGAAGCTTACCACATCATTCACCCGCCACAGTGTAAGTTCGAGTCTATCCTCAACCCAGAGGGAAGAGAGGGAAGTACGAGGTGGGCATGGTCGTGAAGGTGGGGAATGTTGAGAAGCAGTCACTCTCGGATCCTCTTACTCTAGAACTGCACACCATAAGCGAGATGCAACTTGTCCTCTTGACGGAGCTGGGTAATCAAACGCAACCTGCAAGCATCCACCACCGGTCCAAGGAAATGAGGTTGCCAAGTACCCTTGGGGAGGCCCGAAGGAAAAGACCAATATGGTCGCAATACAGTACCCTCTCACTGAGTGACTGGACTATCCAACTTGCAGAGAAGTCTCTCACGTCCTCAGAATTCTCAGTAGAAAGATGTGTCACGGACACTTCGGCAATGTCCAGTCCACAGCGGATAAAGACACCAACACTCACGGTGGGTCTTGATCTTTATGGGCACAGCACATGCCAATAGGACAAAGTAATGACTGATCTGGGTCAGCCAATATATTGTAAGTCCACAGAATACTCAGACGGCCTCTGACTCTTCATAGCTACCGCCTGACTGCACTCGTTGAGCTGTCATGCATCTGAGACGTATATATGACACTCTTCTTTTGAAGGGTTATGCGAGAAACCAGACAATCATCCATCTGTTCGCCAACCGATGTGGGATACGAGATGATGATTCTCTCAAGGATGCGCACTCAGACATAGTCCATTGCATTCTAGAGACCGGGTCCTTGAGGCAGACAGAAGTTCTCATAGTACATAGTTGAATCTCCATACTAAGGAGAAACATAGTAATATGCTAGTGCAAGACTAAGGTGAATGCGGACCTATTCTTCCAGTTGAAATCCAACAGAAGTAAACTCTCAAGATTCCTGACATAGAAAAATCCCGCTGATACACACCAAACGTGAAGACGGCTTTAATCCATATTGTTTTTCAGAGGACAGAAAAAGTTATACGCTATTTCATTGTCTGTTCGGTTATAAATTCGGAGTTAACAATGAAAACAGAGCATCTTTCAGTAATGAAAACACAGGGATTGTACTGCTGAAGAACGCGCTCTGGTGGGCTTGGATTAGCGGGACATTTCTATTTACAGTGGAACCCCCATATTCGCGGACTCACAATTCACGATTTCTCTCAGGAACGTTCCCCGCATTATTCGCGGAAAATTTGCAAATTTGCGGTATTTTTTCTATGAGAATATCCAAAAGTTCCTGGCTTTTTTATCTTTATCAATTTCATCATAAAAGCACTTTTTGTTGATAAAACTATTAAAAACCAGTATAAAAATTTTTATGGGCTTTCTTGGTTTAACAACACATATAGGCTGTATTCAGCGTTTATATAGGGTGTTTCCACTATTCGCGGATTCCTAACTATTCACGGGTAGGTCTGTATGCACCCCGCCGAATATGGGGGACCACTGTACCTGGAAGCAGAGCTGGCAGGGCGGGAACAGGCAAATCTTCATTTATTCACTTAGAATTCGGGTGTGAACAAAGAATAACTGCACACCTTATGAATTACGAAATATATATTAGAAGACAACTCAGACTGTCTGAAGAAATATCATTCTGCGTCATCGCAGCGGCAGGTGCATTACACGGATGACATCTACAGACTTTCTGTTACCGTGAGCAAACAGAAAGATTGAATTATGAGTCTAGTGAGATATCTCTGTCTGAAAATTCTCGCAATGCAAAGTCGATGCAGGAGAGATGGTCATACACGTATTCGAGATTCCAGCCGACTAGGAGAGGACCCTAATCTGTGACTGCCGGGCAGAGATTCAATCGGTTGGTGAAAAAAACCTGCAGACAATCCAACCGAAATATCTCAGAGAGCAAGCCGTACTGGCCAGGGAGGCTGCAGTGGCCCCGTACACCGCTAGCTCTCGCTAACTTGTCTCATCCTGAGTTACAGTATTCCATTCCAGGAAGGAATGCGTTTGGCTAGACATCGATCCAAAAAAGATATGCTTGAGCATTTGCATTCACTAACCAAAATGGAGGGAAGAACCCTCCTTATTCGGTGAATGCAAATTGTGTGGTGCGTTGTGAACCAATACCCCAAGTATCTAAAATCAAACCAGTACTCTTGGAGGCCAGCAAGGCAGTCCCCGTGTTGCAGGTATTAAGAGAAGATACTATTCGTCTCTGTCACGTACCCGAAGAATTAACTACAGTTATATGCCTACTACTCACACAATGCAACTAATAACAGAAGCATGTCGCGAGAGAAATATACGTAGTATATTTGGAGTTCCCGCACTCGACCTCCAGCCAAATTCTCTTCCATTCAAAGACAAGATAGGGACTGTAAGCAGACAGCCTTTCATTCTCTAAGAAGAGAGCGACGGTGAAGTTTTCCCGAAGGAGACTTCTACAGGATACAGAATACTGAGACGACTAGTTCAGCCAAAACTGGATTGCCCAAACAGTAGCATTGGAGAGGCATTTAAACTCTCATTGCTATCCATCCTGAAAGGATTGACGTATGTTTGGTAAGATCTGGTAAGATCCTAGGATTGAACCAAGAACATAGTCTCTCGGGTTTGAATTCCAAGGAGTGAACTCCACTGAATTCCTCTTATTTCCTTGTGTCATTCTGGTATAACCAAGAAGTAAAGGGAAAAAAAAAAGAGGAGGATTGACTGTTATTGTCCATTCTTCTCTGTATCCCAGGAGCGACCGTGTACTGAAGTGACGGACCGTCAGGTCCATCCAGGCCGAGCCCCTCCCGAGATATTCTTCCTTCAGCAGCAGCACTTCCTTTAAACGCTAGAAATTCCAGGAATTTAATGGCTTAGTGAGACTTCTGAGTTCGTAATAACAATTACTGGGAATGTTTGTCTCGACAGTGTGTTTCGAAATTACAGGAAAACTAAAAAAACACTCTTGAGATGCCAGAAATTCCAAGGAATTTGAGCATTAGGCGAGATTCCCAATTATCGTCATAACAATTATCAGGAATTCTCATTTCGCACACTCTGAACTGTGGTCTAGCCCAAGTGTTTGCGGGTTGTAGAAGACAAAAACGCTCGGAGTGTGGTAGAAATTCCAAAGAATTTTAACCGCTCAGCGAAACCCCCTGAATTTCATCAGACGATCATCAGGGGGTGGTCTTCCTTGAGCGCTCTGCAGGATCCCTCCCATTCACCTTGCCCCTTCCAGCGTAGCCATAGGAAGAGAGGGAATGGGGGAGGAAGACTGGACGCTCTTGCTCGCCTTGCCAGCAGAACTAGCAGCCAGAGAAGCAAGTCACGGGGAGCCATCAATCTGTAGTGATGGCCACTCCGAGTCTAGGGAAATGTTACCATCTGGAGAAAATGTTTTCACGAGGAGGGTTACGAAACTCGTACTGTAGGGGAAATGTCTGCTGCCCCCGTGACCGTTGACTGGGTGGGGCTGACAGGAGAGCCGATACCATCTGCCGATGCATCCCAGTCCTCGTCGAAGCTGAAACCTCTCCAGGACCGAAGGGAGAGCCCACACCAGTCTCTGCGTGGGCGGTCCAGCGGGACCGCCACGTGAACAGCAGTGATGGTCACTCCGCGAGTCGAGGAAAGTGTCACCGTCCTCGTCAGCCACCCCCATGATCTCCTCCAACCACTTGAATGCTTGATCTGTTTGGTACCAAGACCGAAACAAGCGCATAGGCTCTCGTGGCTGGACCATAAGGAGCACACTCCTCACGGTCACTCCTGTTCACCTCGCCCCTCCCGGTGTAGCCTGAGGAGGTTGAAGGGACAGGTGAGGGAGACCTGACGCTCCTACCCTGCCTACCAGCAGAAAGTAGGCTGGGAGGACTGCAGGCGATCTCCAGCCCGAGGTGGTGATCAAGCTGCAGGTCTAGACCAGCGGTCTCCTTACAGAGAAGCGCTGGACCAAGGACGGTAGCGTCGGTCTGGTTCTTCAGGGGAGCTGCTACCAGCCGTGCGAGCCGTCTGGTCCCGATAGGAGTGACAGTCGGGTGGCTGGAAGCGTTTCAATGCTCCTACCCTGCCTACCAGCAGAACCAGTAGGCTGGGAGGACCGCAGGAGATCGCCTGGTAGCGTCCACTAACCAAGGTGAGAGCGAGCACCGCCCTCACAACGCGACACGGTCCCAGAAGCAGTCGAAGCTGTTCCTGGAGAGCGGGGGAACCTCTTCCCAGCCTTGCTACATGAACGGTCTAGTGGGAATGTCACATCAACCCTGGGTACCAGACAATCGCTGCGAGAGCGATCGCCGGTCTGGCGAGAGACACCCGAGCGGCTCTTACCATCCTTCCGCTCCGTGCCTGGGTCCTGAAGGTGAGCGTACTCAGCAGTCTGGACCTTGGCTGCACATTCACCCATGGGTGATCGTACACTAGGTGATGCTCACAAGTGAGCAGCCAAGACAGTTCTTGATCCGGAGATGGAACCTCTGGAGCCGGGAGCTGGTGGCTGGTACCTCCATGGTCCCCGTCTTCTTCCCTGAGGAAGGAAAGACAGACCCCGTCCCCAGAGGAACGGAAGGACCAACAGAAGAACCACCTGTCTCACCTGAGCGAGACAGACCCTTAGAAGTCCTGTGACGAGACTTCTTAGGGGGGGGGAGAGACCACCTTCTCTTCTACAGCAAAGCCTCAGGAGTCGAAGGGGTGGCGAGCGGTCACCAAACAGTGGTCTAGGAAAGCGTTTTCCTCTTGGGAAAACACTCCCTTGAGGATGGTATCGACACTCCGTACCGCCTGGGAAATTGCTACTAGAGACCCAGACCGTCTGGTCACGCTACATGACTGTCAATCGGATGCAGAATAGCATTTAATGACATGAGAAGAGCAGGCACCATCCTCACAATACATCAAAGTCTCAAAAGAAGCCAAAGCTACTTCAAAAGACCGACCGGGAGTCCTCTTACTGGTCTTCCGCGTATACGGTCCTGCCGGACCATCATGTTGGCAAAGCGAAAGTCACCTGAGCAACTCTAACCTTCCCTCCATGCCACGCTCGAGACATGACGGTGTATTGTACCTTCACGTCAGCCCTGGGATCAGGGCGATTGCTATACAAGCTATCATCGCCAAGGCAGAAGTTACCTGAGCCATCTTCCTTTCGTGCCGTGCCCGAAACGTAAAAGCAAGTGGACTCGGTGTCACCAACTCTAGCTGCACGCTCACCTGCAGACGAGTGTTCACTCGGAGACGCTCGTGAACGAGCATCTAAGACAGGATCAAGGGTTTACATAACATGTAGGAACAACTCTCATTTTCACATAAACATTGGGTAATCACATCTTCACCCTCCTCCTCTACACTTGACAAATCAAGGGAAGAAGCGGGAAGAGGCAAGTACCCAGAGAGAAAGTATAACTTATCACACTCACACTTTCAGTACTTAGTGCATAAGAAGTGAGGCTGTAAGTTCACTTTCGAGTGGAAATTCCGCAATTCCCGCCTCCCATTTCATGCGCAAATGGAGGGTGAAAGGCACATATAAATTTTGGGTTTGCAATATAATAAAGCACACAGAAATTTCATAAACCAGACAAACAAAACAAAACAAAACAGAAAGATCTCTCAATTTTTCAGAACAGAGGCGGGCAGAGAGAGAACATCTGCACACGACGGTGGTCGAAAGCAAAGTGGAACATTGACGTCCAGTCAGGCGGGACTCCCGACTATCGGACAAACAGTTACTGCCTAACTACCTTGTTATTAAAATCTTACGACTGAGTTCCAGCTGGTGCTAAAAGTAATTCCTTATAAAGGACCAATGGTTTGTATCACACGTAGGAACAATTAAGGGGGCCGGCCGGCTAATGCCATTTTTTAAGGACAGGACTCTGACATTCATACCACTTAATAAGGTGACTTGGGACATCTCCAAACCACATATGATTTCTGCCTCTGACCTTCGGTTTTGTGACACCAGGGCGATTTATTGCAATAATAACCATTTTTCAAATTCTATCTCCTCCCTTGATATTTAATATTATAAACTGGGATTACTGACGTATATAGACCTAATGTAGACCTCCACAAATGAAGTTGTTTTTTTTCTAAAAGTTCTTTTTTTTTTGCTAAATATGAATATTTCATTATGGTAAAAAAAATAAACCTTATAAATCAGAAAAAAAAAAAAGACAAAACAAAAATGTGAAAAAGGCTCTATTTGATTGTTCTATAATGTTTTTCAAAGTTATATACCAAATTTCAATGCTATAGCTTTAAAACTAAGTGAGAAGATAGAATTTGAAGGTCAACAAGTAGTTTTCAGATACGGCCATACAAGGTTTTCCTTTGTATTTTTATAAAGACAATGTTAATAAATAATGATTATTATGAATGTATATTTCTTTATTGGGTATTAATAAACCTAAACTATGTTATTTATCACAATTTAATAAAAAAATGACGATCCCTTTGCTCATATATCGTAGCCTGGGGCACTGCGTCAGGCAAGACGGGACACTCCTTCTTACGCAACTCTCTCTCTCCTTCACTAACTGGGCTTATTACAAAGAATTTACTTCTTCTGTATGTTAGCAAGATGTTTTCCTTGTCTTTTCCTCTTTGGAATGATGAAATTCTTGCCGAAACAAAGATATTTACTTCTTCTGTATGTTAGCAAGATGTTTTCCTTGTCTTTTCCTCTTTGGAATGATGAAATTCTTGCCGAAACAAAGATAAACTTAAAGGAAGAGAATGTCAGGGGTGAAACTCATACATGTACTCTCTTTTAACAAAGGAAATTTTAATAAATCATGACTATTATGAATTTCATATTCCTTTTTGGATATTAATAAACCAAATCTATGTTATTTATCATAAAGGAAGATCCCTTTGCTCAAAAGATCGTAGCCTGGGCACAGTGCGACGTGTGCGTCAGGCAAGACAGGGGCGTTCCTTACTACCACCCCTCCCTCTCTCTCTTCACTGAGTATGCTAATATGCATATACTATTATGATATTTTGCAATCATATTAGAGCGAATTTTCATCATCTGTATGTTAAAGAGATATTCTGCTTGTCTCTTCCTCATTGGTATGATGAAATTCTTACACCAAAACGTAAAAGCAAGTAAATATCAGAGGTGAAACTTGAAAGCGTACTTACTCTGCGACTCATGGAATCTCTATAGATGCCATTGCTCTCAATTTCTTTGACAATGCTAATTATCAACATTTGCGATAACAAGAAATATTGCATTTTCTTGTACGGATCAATGTTTTTGGCTTATTGAGTTGTTTACTAATTGCCCTGTAACTACAAAGTAAGAGGAATTTTGATGAAATATTTTGTATACGTATTCTCCATTGCCATAAAAAGCTCCATGAATTTTTTCATGACTGCATTTTTTGCCCTATACCCCTTATATAAGGGTTCCGGCCAGCCTCCTCAAGATTTTCTTCAATTCTATTGTCTGTAACTACCGTGACACATTTTTATTTACATTGCCCCCTTTTCATCTCTTTGCTTTTCCCAATAGGCTAGTTTGCCAGTCCCAGTAAAATAGACAAATAGTGCTATTCAAGCTTATCTTACCAGTCCTGGTAAAATAGACAAATTGTCTTAAAAATTATAAATAGCTATAAACTTCTTATTAAGTCTGTTTTGTATTATTTTGCCTTACTAGCATTAATAATAATAATATTTAGGTAATTCTAAGCCCTCATTCCGCGGTAAAGTAGACTATGGCAGTTGACGTTTTCCTACGTTATATTACTTACTGAACAAGAATTTAAAGTAATATTTATTTGGACGACTGTAATTAACCCACAGGGGCCAGTACTAAACACGGCGAAATACATTGGATGCCCGTTACGTTTCTTGCAGGGTAATTCTAAAGAATAGTTCCGCACGGACTGCTAGGAACGTAACCGCGGATACAACATCCACGAGGGATTGGGGCGTCCAATGTATTTTGCGGTGTTTAGTACTGGCGGCCGTGGGGGTTGGGGGGGTTAATGGTAATTACAGTCGTCCGAATAAAATATTACTTTAAATTCTGTTCATTAAAAAGGTAAAATAACTTGTTTCAGTAGGTAAAATTTTTAAACATAGGAAAACGTCAACTGCCATAGTCTACTTTACTGCGGAATGACGGCTTAGAATTACCAATATTTAAGGAAATAACCTGGGATGTATTTTAGAACCGGCAATATAAGCATAAAAGTATGTTTGTCTATTTTACTGGAACCAGCAAAATAGCCTCTTCCTTGTTTTTTTAAAATCTCTACTTCTGGTATAAGCAGAAAAAGTGCTCATTTTGTCATTGTTTTCCATGATTCAATAGATATTTGATAAATGCAAGCTCCGATCTTGACTTTACCTAATGAAGGAAATTGGACCCCTAAACTGTAGGATTACCACAAAGACGTTTGCCTACTCCATAACTTAGTAGGCAGTTTAGCCAATGATATAACTGTCCTTGACCTGTTGTACTAGAACAAGTTCACAAAGTTAAAGCAGGGTAGTCATGGGCATAGGTAGGTCTAGGGCAGGCTACTCCTGGGTACGTACGTCTGAATGGGTAACCTAGAGCAGGCGCTGACTAGCCTAGACTCAAGTCAACTAAATAAATGTTGGTTACTATAGGTACCAAGAATAAAACACATCTCTACGATTACAAACTGTGACAAAGAGTAAGGTTGAGGTAAGGCAAAACAGCAAGTGGATATGACCCAGTCATCAACAACTACGGAGAACATAAAGGAAGGTTTTTATTGACGCATCAAGACCCAACGCCCCTTTAACAGAGAAGCTTTTGTCCCATCCATAGGTTGACATGTAAGGAGTCCATCGGATAATGAACCGCCATGTCGTTTGTGTTCCCACAATACGACACGAACAGTTCAAACAAACCCATATCACTAGTCCCATCCACATACAAAGCATCACAAACAATAACATGGTGGAAAGCTTAACCGCCATTAGGGTAGAACCAAGAAACACTGCAGACACTTCGTTTTTCCCTTCTCATTTTTCTCTCTCGCATCACACACCTAACTTGAATGATTGTAGTCGCTAACCACACAAGGGCACTGACATATCCAGCCACCAATGCCTGCATAGATCACACGAAAGAGTTGTCACTTACACCTAAAACTAAAATATTTGTGAAGTGACTCCACGGCTGCAGCGTCGAATCGGCGTCAGGAAGCGGGGACGAGTCTTGCCAGATGAACGATGCTCCCGCTCAAGATGCGTAGGTATATCATCAACACCGATCCGTTGCAACGTTATAAAACTCTGGAAACGAAATAGAAAGCTTATGCATGAAATAGGAACTGACAAACACACAGTGGTATCTTAAGCTATAATAGCATTTACATACTACGACCAGGAAGCCTTTACCCGTAACTTATAAATTTAAGATGTGTAGCCACTAAACGTTAGTTGAAATAAATAGCTACACATTTTTCCCAAGTCGATTCCTTGATAGGAGACAGTAAAATTAGTCTGAAATACTACAGAACAAACATGCTATATGAGAAATGACTAATAATAAACCATAGTGCTAAGTATCATTGTAAATCTCGAGTGGTTTTAGAAAGCCATTGGAAATATACATATAGAAGCGTTTTATTTGTTTATATGTGTTACTTTAAACGTTCACAAAATTCTAAAATATGAACAGATTCTGTTATGTCATTAGACATTTAAAAGCCGATGACTTATACAAACATAGAAGCTGAATGTTGATGCACACCTCGATATGACTCGGGTACCGGTGTCTCAGTTCCTTGTCATAGATCCGCTTTCAAATACATCATGAGGAAAGTTGCCAAGTCGTCAAATGCTAAGGCTTCAGAAAGAAATACTACGAAGGCGTATGCACAACAGTAAAGCGTCGACCGTAGCCTCTTTCACCTTTCGAGGGTAATCGCGAGAGAACCATATAAATACTCTCGAGAACACAGAGTAAATCTTCTTTGCTTATAAATGTGAGAGTTAACCATTTTGGTGATGACAACACAGAAGGCTGTAAAAGTATGTGATCATTTATAAAGATCAAATCTTTACCTTGCCTGTAGTCTATCCATGAAGTTTAATGAAAGGAATTATTATTATTATTATAGTATTATTATTGCATGGTCAAGTCTTCAGTTTTAACACCTCTGAATGTGAAAAAGGATTTATCAGCTTTGCCTGCAAGTAAAAGTAGAAAGGGTTAAAAAATGAGAGAGAGAAAAAATTAGAGTTCAATCACCAGCAGTGGAGATTCAAACACTGATATTAGGCACTAGCAAAGAATATCATACAGCGCCCCACAAGAGTGAAAAGCAAAAGAAATTGCGTCTTAGAGCGATATTTGTCTACACCCTCTCTTCAAAGCCGGAGTGAGCGCTAGCGATGATGAAATTGGATTAATTGTTTTTTCATATTCTGGCATTACTGATATTATCATTCAGAAACTAAACCCTTTCGTACGGTTATTGGCTTGAAATTCAAGTGTCCAAAGAATATGGTACCTAATACTCGTTAGGAAGAGGTCATGGGAAATACAGATCCCACTTATCAAAATGAAAAAAAAGGCATTAATAAACAGATAGCGATGTATTGAAATACAAGAATAGCATTAGGGTAATATCATGCATTGGATCTTCGCTCGAACTTCTAAAGTTCCAATCACACGACATCCTCAGGGAGGCTGTCCAGCAAATCTGGTTGCTACAACTTATGAAATGGTGTCAAAAAAAACAAGAGACCATCCGTCGATGGTCCGAGTTATAACTGCCTGCTAATCATAATCATGTGTTGTGGTTGTACTGAGTTCAGCTACGTTTCGGCTTAGTTAAGACGTAGTAAGAAATTTTCAATGCCACTGTCTTTAAAAATTTATTTATACCTGATGATCAGCCAGCGTACAAAAAAAAAAAAAAGAAAAAAAAACTTAACAGAGTCCACATTGTGCCAATTATAAATGATATGGTAACAACTATAGCAAATGGAAAATGTGGCATATCACAGGCAAGCTACTTAGAAAGCTGAAAAGACTTAACGAAAAGAGTGCCCCAAGGCATCGTTCTAGTCCAAGAATTTGGCATTTACACAACTGAAGTATCTGGAATTCTAAATAAGCAGAATAGTTAAGTATAAACTGTAGGCCGATTCCTGTCGAAACAGAAGACGCCATTAGTGAAACAGATGCAATCATAAAAGATACATACATACATACATACATACATACATACATACATATATATATATATATAGATATATATATATAGATATATATATATATATATATATATATATATATATATATAATGGACATCGGCGAAGAAATTTAAAATTAAGGAAAACAATATTGAGTGTATGTTATTTAGATCTGACAATGCACTAGGAAAATATGAACATTCAAAAGAATGGGTTCGTCAACGCTAAATATTGTAGCTGCAGTGAGAAATTTGCGAGTGTACATTGATAATAAGTTATCGATGCAGAACCATATATTACATATTGTAAAAACTTGTAACTATCACATCATAAACATTGCATTTATTAGAAAATACCTAAACGAAGATAGCTACTCTGAAAACAGCAATTTGCAACCAAATACTTTCGAGGCTTGACTACTGCAACGTTATACATTGCGGTTTCACTAACTGCCTAGTAAGAAAATTGCAAGGAGTACAAAATAGAACAGCCAGATTAATAAAAGTACTACATTCCCGTGATTCAATAATCCCAGCACTAAATGAGCTACAATTAGCTCCCAATAAAAGCAAGAGTAGAATAAGAAATAATTCTGACAGTCTTTAAAGCATTAAAATATGGTGAACCAATATACCCGGGAAACTGCCTAAGCGTCTTTAGACTTGAAGTGAATATTGTGATCAGACACGCAAGTGAAGCATATAGGCTATTTGAACCTAGAACAAATTGTATATCAGGCCGCTCGGGAGAGCATATTGTGCACCAAAGAGTATATCAACAAAATACCGTCTGAAGTGAAAATCATAAATAAAAAAAAAAAAAAAAAAAAAAAAAAACTAGACTCTCCTATACTGCAAGAGCAATGATACTGACGAGAAAACCCTTAACGACAATAATTATAAAATATATAAGAAGCATCTTATTTAGAAAACGTACAAGGGTCCGCCAGAGAGGGAATTATCCCTGTGGAGGGCTGTAGCTACATATATGAAACACAGTGAACAGTGATATATTTCTCATGCAGGGGAATCCAGAACAGGCCGGGGGGTCCAAAAAAAAAAAAAAAAAAAAAAAAAAATGATGAAAAATGGTAAAAACAATGAAAACATTCAACTTCTAATATGACTTTTTTGTCATTTATTGTTAGAATCATATGTTACGTCATTTGATAAGCTGATGAAATAACGTAAATTAAAAACTTAAATTGCAAAAACTGTACAATAAAAATTGTAAAAAAATAGCAAATCTATTTAATCTTAGAAATTACTTTATCATTTCGTAATCATGAGCAACACCACTAAGGAATTCAATAGGATCTAATGATTCAACTTCCACTATGAACTTTTTTATTCGTTCATTAAGGATCTCACTTTTTCTTTTAAAGCTTTTTTTTTTTTTTTTTTTTTGGGGGGGGGGGAGCAACTGATATCCAGCTGTCAACTTTTCGAGATATGCATCATTTCATTTCTGTACTTTATGTAAGGCATCAATAAATTTCCAGATTGAGGGATGGTCCATTCCAAGTTCATATTGCATACGTCGATTGGCTGCTTTAGCGTGATTATTGGTCCGATCTTCACATTGTTGCGCGTTCGTTCATGAAGGCTCCATATCTCAGGGATCCTTGCGTTTCCACCCCTATTCAGTGGTCCAATACGAATTTTGGGCTGCTATGTACCACTGCTTTCTCTTATGCACCATTGTAAGGCTGCTGTGTACCAGCTCCTACATACTGTCGGCCAACGAAGAATTGGCTTAGTTTCTTAATTCAGTGTTCGTTATGGAAATATTGCCATATGCAGGTGCCAGATTATTTACTTAACAATAAATAACATTTCCTTTCAAAGGTGCTATACTTGAAATAAATTACATTAGAATTGAGTAGATTTGTTCAACGTATTAAAGATAATTATTTTGCAAAGCAAGGAAAATATATACCGATGGGTCCACGATTTCGAATTTTATTCTCAACTCTAGCTTCGTGACAGCATACCTATGCATTTTGAAGTTGGCTTTCCTGCAGCTCGAGTCTTGATTCAACGTATCGTACTGCACTTGGTCTCCTACAGCCGGTAAATAATACATCAAGGCATTAACATTCTTTGAAAACGATGTTTAATTAAGCTAATTTTGTCCTTTGATCAATAAAATAATTTGCATGACACATTTAGTGGGCCTAAATTGGACTTCTGATTTTCACACATGATTAGCCTAGGTCTATTTTCAGCAGTATACTCTCGGATACGTAATATGAATGAATATTTAAATCGACAATATATATATATATATATATATATATATATATATATATATATATATATAATAATCTGCTTTATTTGATTATTCCCATTATTCTTGTTTTATTGGCCATGTTCGCCTTTCTTCTTATCCTTTTCATAATTGCTTAACATAATTTATCAGACCTAGCTATTCAAAGTAAAAAATCAATCATAAAAAATTAATCGAATATAATTAACTTTTATTTTTTATCAAATTTGTGGTGAAACTAAACTGAATTTTAGGGCCACATTCGGCACGATTTCATTCAACCTTAAGCCCTCCTGCACTAGCTTTGAATGAGACCTAGTTACAGTGCTGAGGAGTTTAGTAACTTACTTAAAGTCAAGAAACCTTGCATTTTATTCAACAAAAGTGCAGTTAAGAAACAATCAACTGTATTTCCTGCACCAATTCTTTTTGGGTGATGCCACACGGGTTCACAAAGACGCATTTATAGGTTTAATACATATAATTAATATTTAAAGAACAGAACAATTATTCAAATTACGTTAAGAAGCAAGAAAACTAACTCATTACCGCAAAAATTATTAACAAAACGTTGCGTTACTTCGATAGAAATAAAACTTAAATGGCAAACAGGATCTCAGAATATCCTAATGAAGAAGTTACTGCAATGGCGACGACGATTCACGAGGTGACGTGGCTGGATCTTACAAGAATATCTTCTTTTACTTGCCTTCGTGGAGTCAGATGCTGGAATCAGAGAGCTTCACCTTTCGACCCTAAAAGAAAACTCGGGAGGAGTATATTGCATAACACAGTTGTCACATATACAAAATTACAGGGTTACGTAACAAACATCAACTTAAAAACAAACATCAAGTGCTTTAATCGTAACCCAACATACAAAAAAAAAAAAAAAAAAAAAATGGATTTCGTCCAGAAGGCAAGCATAAATTACTGGCATGTGCCCATACAAATAAGAAAATAATATATACATAGTCTCCACAGGAAGAAGTTTGACAACACTATAATTATACGTCATCTAATTATATAGAGATGGACAAAATATGCAAAAAAAAAATGGTTTATTACTTTGAATATCAATGTACTAATTTATACCAACTCATTGCTATAGTTAATATAATAAAACTACTTCTGTGGAGCAAAATAATCATATAATGTATTTCCATAGAAACTGAGAAATTTTATTCAAAACAAGTACTCATAAAAAACTAGGAAATTTTATTCAAGGGGAATAAATGGCAATTTTTGACAAAATTCCTTGCATATCATCTTGTTTCATTTGGACACGTTGGAAAGCTGTGGGAGTCAAAACTGACGAATACATCAAGAAAGGCTTACGTTCACTAAAGCTTTCTTAGGTTGATTTTTCTGTGGCTATTAATTTCTTCTAAATAGAAATTAATTAAAATCAGACCTAGCTATTCAAAGTAAAAAATCAATCATAAAAAAATCAAACGAATATAATTCAGTCTTTTATTTTTTATCAAATTCCTTGCATATCATCCTGTTTCATTTGGACAAGTTGGAAAGCTGTGGGAGTCAAAACTGACGAATACACCAAGAAAGGCTTACGTTCACTAAAGCTTTCTTAGGTTGATCTTTCTGTAGCTATTAATTTCTTCTAAATAGATATTAATTAAAATCAGTTTCACATATATACCTAGACCTACTACCTTAAGCATATTATAAGTAGCTAAAAGGATACGAAATATGAAAGGTGACGTTCTCGTTTAAGTTTATTTCATGTTTTTTTTTTTTTTTTTTTTTCGAGAAAAACCTACTGCTTTAATCAAAGGTTGCTCTTTGACGGCTACAACAATCATACAGGGTGTAACACGAGTGTATGCACGTATTTTGGGGAATGAAAGATAAAGTTTCTTTGAACAGAAAATATTTTATAAACATGCATTTTAAGGTGCCCGTTGTCGGTGCGGGGAATTTTAAAATAACCGTTATCATTAGGGATGCTTTCACGCAATGGAGTTCATAGCGAGAAGTCGGATCGAGTCGCCTGAGATGTAGAAGAGAGCGGAGGTGGCGTTTAGGAGTGATGGAGGGATTAGTATCTCCCAATAAAATTTATTCTTTAGGTTTTGAAGAAAAAAAAATGCATGCATCATTGAAACTGTTTCCCTCCCTATCCGTGGTATTCACTGGCCACCGATAAAAAACAAAACAAAAAAAGTAAGCCTAACTGAATCTCTCATCCATCAAAGGTAAGTTTGCTTATTCATTAGACTCATTCATTAGACACCTATCAAAGATTTCAAGTGTAGATTTAAAAATCTCTTCCTCTCTATCTAAAGTATTCATCAGACACCAGTCATAAGACTAGAGCTAGTCATGATTCCTGGTTCAGCAATATCGTGACGAAGCACTAGAATTCAAAATTCACAAATGAATGTTGCTCAGCAACGTTTACACTACTGTATCGTCTTACTCTCTTGTGGTGCTTCGAGGTGTTCCACCTCTAGGCCCATGTTCTAAACTTTGCCGTTCTTTAAACAATTTGATTCATCTATGTATGATTCTCTCCGGTTTATTAAGCTTTCTTGATATCTCTCCAACAAGAACTTGCACTGAATACAGTGCCACAATTGTCTCTCGCTCATCGAGGGATGTTTCTTAGCCCGATAAATGACACATTGACATTAGATTCCCGTGCACATAACGACACCAAAAGCAATAGAGTGAGGTCACATGGTTCACACTGTTAGGTTATCATTTATTTTCCTTTTTGTTTTTAAATTTGATAGCATTTTGTGAGATTCCAGTGTTTTGTGTAAAATTCAACAAATGGAATAGTTCAACTACCCTCAACTTAATATTGAAATGATAATGTAAGGACTTTCTTTATGCGTTACTACTGGTGATAGGTGTCTCCTATCTATTTGGTAATGTTTATCAGTGGTTGTGATAAGACATTTTTTATCACTTCGTTTCATTCACGTCAATTTTGCTATAATATGGCAAATACTTTTACACAATAACATAACATAATGTTCTAAAGATATCAGTAACTGTTTTTAACGTCATTACATATTTCTTCCATCTTTGTAAAGAAAAATAGATAAATAAGGCATGAATCGTGCGTCAGGAAGGTGAACGAAAAATTATGAAACTGCCACCAGTTTTCTGGCCGACAGTACCAGTGCTTTGGCTTTATCCCAAACAAGACTGCTATGTACAGACGGCCAACAAAGAATTGGCGTAGTTCCTTAATTCATTGTTCGTTAAGGAAATATTGCCGTATGCAGGTGCCAGATTATTTACGTAACAATAAATAACATTTCCTTTCAAAGGTGCTATACTTGAAATAAATTACATTAGAATTGAGTAGACTTATTCAACGTATTAAAGATAATTATTTTGCAAAGTAAGAAAAATATATACCGATGAGTCCACGATTTCTAATTTTATTCTCAACTCTAGCTTCGTGACAGCATACCGAAGATTTTGAAGTTGGCTTTGCTGCCGCTCGAGTCTTTACTCAACGTATCGTACTGCACTGGGGTGTTGTCATTTCGTCTCCTACAGCCGATAAATAATACATCAAGGCGTTAACATTCTTTGAAAACGATGTTTAATTAAACTAATTTTGTCCTTTGATCAATAAAATAATTTGAATGACACATTTAGTGGGCCTAAATTGGACTTCTGATTTTCCCACATGATTATCCTAGGTCTATACTCTCTCGGATACGTAATATTAATGAATATTTAAATCGACAATATATATATATATATATATATATTAATCTGCTTTATTTGACTATTCCCGTTATTCTTGTTTTATTAGCCATGTTCGCCTTTCTTCTTATCCTTTTCATAATTGCTTAACATAATTAACTCTGACCTAGCTATTCAAAGTCAAAAAGCAATCATAAAAAAATCAAACGAATATAATTCAGTCTTATTTTTCATCGAATTCCTTGCATATCATCCTGTTTCAATTGGACACGTTGGAGAGCTGTGGGAGTCAAAACTGACGAATACATTAAGAAAGGCTAACTTTCTGTAAAGCTTTCTTAGGTTGATCTTTTTGTAGCTATTCATTTCTTCTAAATAGAAATTAATTCAAATTAATTTCACATGTATACCTAGACCTACTACCATAAGCATATTATAAGTAGCTGAAAGGATAAGAAATGTGAAAGGTGACGTTCTCGTTTAAGTCTATTTCATATGTTTTTTTTTTTCAAGAAAAACCTACTGCTTTAATAAACGGTTGCTCTTTGATGGCTACAGGGTGTAACACGAGTGTATGCACATATTTTGTGGGATGAAAGATAAAGTTCTTTGAACAGAAAACTATTTTATAAACATGCATTTTAAGGCGTCCGTTGTCGGTGCGGGCAATTTTAAAATAACCGTTATCATTAGTGATGCTTTCACGAGATGGAGTTCGTAGTGAGAAGTCTGATCTAGTTGTATAGGAGTGATGGAAGGATTAGGCCTATGTTAATAAAGTATCTCCCAATAAAATGTATTCTTTAGGTTTTGAAGAAAAAAATGCATGCATCATTGAAAACCGTTTTCCCTTCCCTATCCGTGGTATTCACTGGCCACCGATGAAAAACAAAACAAAAAGAGTTAAGCCTAACTGAATCTCTCATCCATCAAAGGTAAGTTTGCCTATTCATTAGACTTATTCATTAGACAACTATAAAAGATTTCAAGTGTAGATTAAAAAACCTTTTCCTCTCCATCTAAAGTATTCATCAGACACCTGTCATAAGCGTAGAGCTAGTCATGATTCCTGGTTCAGTAATGTCGTGACGAGGCACTAGAATTCAAAATTCACAAATGAATCTTGCTCAGCAACATTTACTCTATTGTATTGTCTTACTCTCTTGTGGTGCTTCGAGGTGTTCCACCTCTAGGCCCATGTTCTAAATTTTGCCGTTCTTTAAATAATTTGATTTTTCTATGTATGATTCTCTCCGGTTTATTAAGCTTTCTTGATATCTCTCCAACAGGAACTTGCACCGAATGCAGTGCAATAATTGTCTCTCGCTCATCTAGGGATGTTTCTTAGACCGATAAAGGACACATTGACATTAGATTCCCATGCACATAACATCAAAAGCAATAGAGTGAGGTCGCCTGGTTCACACTGTTAGGATGTTTTTTTTTCTTTTTGGTTTTAAATTTGATAGCATTTTGTGAGATTCCAATGTTTTCTGTAAAATTTAACAAATGGAAAAGTTCAACTACCTTCAACTTAATATTGAAATGATAATTTAAGGACTATGTTTATGCGATACTACTAGTGATAGGTGTCTCCTATCTATTTGGTAATGTATATCTATGGTTGTGATATGACGTTTTTTATCACTTCGTTTCGTTCACGTCAATTTTGCTATATGGAAAATAGTTTTACACAATAACATAACATAATGTTCTAAAGATATCAGTGACTGTTTTTAACGTCATTACATATTATTTCTTCCATCTTTGAAAAGAAAAATAGATAAATAAGGCATGAATCGTGCGTTAGGCAGGTGAACAAAAAATTATGAAACTCTGCCAAGAGTTTTTTGGCCGACAGTACAGTAAGTTCCAGAAGTGAAGCGACAAATTTCAGAAGATTTTGTTCGAAATTCACTAACTGGCAACTACAACACGTAGCTGAAAAACTTTTTTTTTTTTTTTTTTTTTTTTTTACAGTGAAAGCTCTATCAAGCAAAATAAAGCTAACATATGATGCAGAAATATCAAATCTATGATACTTTAAGCAATCATAAGAAAAATTACGATAATAGTAATTATCTAGAGTATAGTAATTACTTCAAACTATAGAAATGAAACAATTTGAAATTTTTGTTCAACACAGGAATACCAACATTACCAATGTATATTTCGAGCAATGTGGAAACAAATATTTAATATCATAGTGTATAATCAATTATTTTAGCGAAGATGCATAAAACCCTGCAAGTATCAATAGAATGTAAAGGGAAAATCTCAGCAACATTAAACATAATCAACCATGAATGCACCTAGCCCTCTTACGCCGAAGCCCTAAAAATCAAAACCTCTCCCGTATGCCGGGGCCGGTTTGGAGTGAGCGCGAAAGCGGAAAAAATAATTTTTTCAAAAAATCACAGCGCGCTTAGTTTTGAAGATTAAGAGTTTGTTTTTGGCTCCTTTTTTTTGTCATTGCCTGAAGTTTAGTATGCAACCATCAGAAATGAAAAATAATATCATTATCATATGTAAATAATGCGATATATGGTAGCGAAAAAAAAAATTCATACATAATTGTATTCAAATCACGCTGTGCAAAAAACGGTCAAAGCTAACGAGTTACTTTTTTTTCGTTGTATTGCACACTAAATTGCAATCATTTTGATATATAATACATTGTAAAACAATAAAAGCAACACCGGAAAAATATTATCACAAAATGATGTACGAATTCGTAACGCGCGGACGTAAAAAAATGTTTTTTTCAAAAATTCACCGTAAATCGAAATATTGTTCTAGAGACTTCCAATTTGTTTCAAAATGAAGAAAAATGATTGAATATAACGATACTGTAAGGGTTTTCGATTAGAATTGCAGATTTCGACCATTTCGGACGAGTTAAAGTTGACCGAATGTCGAAATTTTTATATATATTTTTTTTTGTATGCACATACTTCGAAGATGAGAAAAGCTACAACCTTCAATTATTTTTTATTCTATTCTTCATGAATTTGCGCACATTTTGATATATGAAACTCTATAAAACGGCTAATATGAAAAGGAACAAATATTAGAATAATGCGATGTACGCATTTCGGAGACTTGCGGCCGCGAATCGGCGCGCGGAGGAAAGTTAAATATATTTTTCAAAAATTCACCATAAATCACAATATTGTTCTAGAGACTTCAAATTTGCTTCAAAATGAAGATAAATGACAGAATATTACTAGGCCGTAAGAGTTTTAGCTTACAATTGCGTTTTTCAACTATTTCGGTAGAGTCAAATTTGACCGAACGTGTTTTTTTTCTATTTATCGTGATTTATATACAAATATTTCGAAAATAGAGAAAAGCTACAACCTTCAATCATTTTTAGTTGTATTCTACATGAAATTGCGCACATTTTCATATATATAAAACTTTATGTAACAGCTAATTTTAAATGGTGCAAACATTTCGACAATCGCACAAAAAAAAATTCTGATTTTTTCGGAAGAGTTACTGAGCGGATGTAAGGAAAATGTTTTGGTTTTTTTTCATAAATTCACCATAAATCGTAATATTGTGCTAGAGACTTACAAGTCGTTGCAAAAGGAAGGTAAATGATTGAATATTACTAGAATATAAGAGTTTTAGCTTACAATTGCGTTTTTCGACCATTTTGGTAGAGTCAAAGTTGACCGAAAGTTAAAATTTTTGCACTTAACGTTATTTCTATGAAAATATTTCAAAACTGATTAAAGCTACAACCATGGGTTGTTTTTAGTTGTATTGTGCATGAAATTGCGCACATTTCCATATATAAAACTTTATGTAACGGCAAATTTAAAATGGTGCAAACATTAGGACAATCGCACGAAAAAATTTATCGGAAGAGTTACCGCGCGAACGTAAGGGAAAACTTTTTTCATAAATTCACCATAAATCGAAATATTGTGCTAGACACATCCAATTTGTTGCAAAATGAAGGGAAATGATTGAATATTACTATAATATAAGAGTTTTAGCTTACAATTGCGTTTCTCGACCATTTCGGTAGAGTGACTGTTGACCGAAGGTTGAAATTTTTGCACTTATCGTTATTTATGTGAAAATATTTCAAAACTGATAAAAGCTACAATCATGAGTATTGTTTTAGCATATAATAAGAAAAGGACATGTACAGAGATAAAAAAGTATTTACGAGGAAGGGCGGACATTCGGTATGTAAATGCCGTCCTTACAAACCCCTTTCACGCTTTTTAGCCAATATAACATACACCTCATGCAACAAGACTAGGGGCGATAATGAAAGTTCCGTCAGCAAACCAAATATCTCAGTAAGACCAAATGTTGCAGTCAGCTAAATATCCTATTATCGTTTAGTCCAGTGTTTCTTAATTATTTCTCTTCTGCACCCAGTTGGGTTAACATAATAATGTAGCCTATAGGACTAAGGTAAAACTACTATGGGTTTCACAGACAGTGCAAGCACGTTTTTGGCAATAACTCTGTAATGAACACTCGTATCAGTACGAGATTTTGCTATAGTGTATTACACCCAATGCTGTAATTTATAAGAGTATCATGAATCACTGATTGTAAAGAATAAAGACACTTGTCCCTGTACAAAGAGGCAAAAACTCGATTATCCGGAAATGGATACGAACACAACAGTAAAGAGCTCCGCCTACCCTCTCCCCCCACGACCAACGCCAACCCCCCTCCGTCTTCCTTCCCTTCTCTCTCTCTTTGAAAGTTGCTTCAGTTTAACTTTATTTTGTATTTTATTATATCTATCTATCTATCAAATAACACAGATTGTTGTATGTATGTAACGATCCAGTCGGTATTTATATAGTATATGATATATATATATATATATAGATATATTATCTTATATATATATATAATATATCTATATATATATATATATATATATATATATATATATATACCCAAAATAAACATTCATGACGTAAAAATGTGCGTCGGTATAATCAAGGCTTTAACTCTAATGAGTATCCGGTAGAAAGACTCAATTTTCATTTGTAATTACTATAAGCAGTTACCTATTCAAACCAATCTGAAGGCAATTAGCGGCTTTCTCATGGCTAAAAATGTTGAAAAGTTGCGTGACACGCATTTCTGCAACCGTGCCGACAGTTAAGTTCCGTGGTGTCCATCTCTTCTTCGCCTTCATAATACAAGTACTATATTGCTGATACCCTGAGCCCAAATGTGGATTACGAAGAAGGTAACCAACCACAAATAAAACAGTCACTTTACGATAAATCATAGTGTCTATTGTTTTACTACTCCACCATACATTCAGATATCTCTCACTCTAATAACCATTCACAGTAGGTACCACTACCACAGAGAGAGAGAGAGAGAGAGAGAGATGAGCGGATCGATGCATAAATAAATAGTCAATGGCAGCTAACAACCGACTTCGTTAGATATATACAACAATCTATATTATTAGATAGATAGATATGTAGATAGGAGGGGGCTGGCGGTAGGGGAGGGGGGAGAGGGTAGGCGGAGCTCTTTACTGTTGTGTTCGAATCCATTTTTGGCTAATCGAGTTTTTGCCTCATTGTACAGGGACAAGTGTCTATTCTTTACAATTAGTGATTCATGATACTCTTATAAATTACGGCACTGGGTGTAATACACTATAGCAAAGTCTCATACTGATACGAGTTTTCATTACAGAGTTATTGCCAAAAAACGTGCTTGCACTGTCTGTGAAACCCATAGTAAATGCTTTAAATCAGTTGTGTTAGCTGGAGCCTTGTTTAATAATTTTCTATTCCTTACTGTAAGTTTTTGGAGATAAGGCTAAACATTCATTCACCACAACGGTTGGTGGCTCGAGAATTTCAACACCATGGGTGGCCGCAGCACATTTTCCAAGAGCCCAGGGTTGGGGGTGGTGCCGGTATTAGTACATACTTGGATAGTTTTGACCCTTTAAACTAGCAGGCTAATTCCAAAAACAATATCAGCGCCTGCATTTCTTTAATGATTATGTTGAGACGAAGATTGCATAACGGCGGAAAAATGGGCATTATGTGGGAGGATGCTTGAGTAAAAAAGCCGATAATAACTTCACAGGCTACAACGCCATTTTACTGCTTCCTCTTCACGGAACAACAACAGTAGTTAAACTTACAACTTTCACCAACAGAGGCGCCAGCGGGCAGCGGCAAATCACAGACAATGTAATAAAAATAAATGGTAAACTTAAATAAACAATAAAACTATTTATCTTGAGTTTATTACTCAACAGCCCCACTTAAACTCAAGATTAACCCCTTATAATAGAAAATTTACTCAACTTTTGTTTGGCAACTGGCTTTGTGAAAATATCTGAAATGTTATCTTCTGAAGGAACATACAACAATTCAACATAACCACTTTGAATTTCAGATCTAACATAATTATAACATATACCTGTGTTTAGATCTTTGATGGTGAACTGGATTTCTAGACAATGCTATTGCCCCTTGGTTATCAGCATGGAAAACAATTGGTTGCTTATTACATCCTAGCATATCGGCAATTAATTTATTTAAAAACTTAGCATCCTGGATAGCACAAGTTAAAGATACATACTCTGCTTCACAAGATGAGTGCTACAATTCTTTGTTTCTTAGATTTCCATGAAATAAGAGAATCTTTAGAATATAACTGAAAACAGTAACCTGTGATACTTCTTGTATCACTTGAAGAACCCCAGTCAAAATCTCAAAAACCACTCACTTTTAATTCATAATCAGACTTAGAAAACTTTAAATCATAATGCAAAGTACCCTTTAAATACTCAGGACATATTTTGCAGGACTAAAATCTGCTTTGGAACGATTGGACATATACTGTGGTGATAACTTAGTCAAAACAAAACAAATGTCAGGTCTAGTTCCCATCATAATGTAACTAAGACTACCAACAATTTCTCTATAAAGCTTGGCATCCGCTAACTTTTCAGAATCAAGAAACACTTCATTATTTACACTTGGGTCACATGATACAGATTTTGATTTACAGTCTGACATTTGAAATTTATCAAGAACTCTCTTCAGATAATTATACTGGTTCATTCTAATACAGCCTTCCTCAAATAAATTCCATACTCAAAAACCAATTTAATTTCCCCAAGTCTTTCATCTTAAATCGATTACATAAAGGAATTTTCACATCATCTAGGACTTTCTTACAATTAGTAGCAATCAATGTCATCGAACAAAATTTTTACTCTCGCATTATTTTCACATTTAGTGCAAACACAAGGATCTGCAAAAGATTGTTCAAAATTGTTAGATAAGAGAATATTATGTAAAAGATTGTTCCAGTTGCGGCCGCTTTGCTTAAGTCCGTACAATGATTTTTTTCAGTTTACAATAGAGTTTTTCACCATTCTTACCATTTTTAATAAATCCTTCTGGCTGAGTTAAATAAATTTCACAATCAATGTCTGCATTCAAATATGTAGTCTTTACATACATTTGGTGTACCATAAAACAATACTGTATAGCAGCAAACTGCATTAACATGCGTACTGGAGTAATACGGGCTGGCGGAGAAAGACTGCTGATAATCTATATTCTAAATTTGTGATTAGCCTTTTGCTACCAACCTTGCCTTGTATTTTTCATCATTATTAGGTCCTAGTTTAACAGTATAAACCCATCTAACCCCCACCGGAGAGCGACCACCTGGTAGAGGAACAAGTTCATATGTGTCATTCTCCTCAAGTGATTTCACCTCCTCCCTCCAATGAGTTGCATGGGAGATGAAACTGTTTCATCATATGTTCAAGGTAGTATACCAGTAACCCTATAACAATAATCTACAGAACATTTTACTATGCTAGATAAATCTGTGTCAGTGTCATAATCATCAAGATACTCTGGCTTACGTCTCTCCCTTTTAGGGTATTTTCTGTTAGAATCACCTTTACACTCCTCTTCATTCAGCTTATCTGACTCATTTACTTGACCTTGGTTATGTTTCTTTTGATCATCTGTTACTACATGTTCAATTTCTAAAGGATCTGAAACTTTAGGACTTAGTGTATACAATGGAAACTCATCATCAAAAATATACTCAAGACATTTCTTTCCTCTGGAAATTTTTCAGTAAATTTTACACATCTGATTTTCTTATCATCATAATTTCTGGGTAATATACAAGGTAAGCTGGGCTTTCTGTCATAACCTACAAATATCCCTTGCTCACTGCGAGCGTCCAGCTACTTTTTATTTTGAACATACCCATAGCAAACAGTACCAAATACATGCATATTATTTAAGCTAGGCCTAAGTTTAGCCATCATCTCATATGGTATCCTACCAGTTCTTGGATTATAACATCTATTACGAATATATGGAGATGTCTTTATTGCATAGGTCCACAAATTCTTCGGCAATTTTGCCTCTAATAATAAACATCTAGCCATGTCGAAAATTGAACGCCATGACCTCTCTACAGTGCCGTTTTGGTGCGGCAAATGAGGAGCAGAAAATTCTTGTTTAATACAATTTCTGATAAGACGTGACCTAAAATCTTTATTAGTAAATTCAGTTCAATTATCTGTCCTCAATCTTTCTAGTGAACCATATGGAGAGATATCAGCTGGAAAATTTTTAGTAGCTTTTACAGAATCACTTTTACATTTCAATAAATATACAACAATTAATCCAGGATAATTATCCACAAAAGAAATCACATATTTAAAACCTCCCCTTGCACCAATGGACCAATTCGAGTTGCTTAGTAGCTCGTCTGTCTGCCTCTGTTCCTGAATTGGCACATTTTACCCTTAGTACAAATATCACAATCAAAATTACTTTTATTACTAATTTTCATAACATCAACAATTTCAGGTACCTAATTTAAGTAAATCCCTTACATTACAGTGACCTATCACTCTATGCCACTGCTGTACAGTTTGAGAATAACTCTTGGTTATTCCCAAACATAATTTATCTTTCTTTTCTATACAAAAACAGTACCATCTGCTGCTTTAAGTTTTGGTTTAGGGTTACCCCTACTTCTACAATTTTCAAAATTATGAGAACAAGATTATGATAATCACACCAATTCTGCTTAACGAGATTTATGATAATCACACCAATTCTGCCTATGTCTATTAGGGCAATCAGGCTTCCTGTGACCTACCTTTCCACAAGAGAAACAAGTACAGGTGAATATAGGGTAAAAAACCGCATGGTACAGGGGTGGACCATGTACGACCAATGTGTACAACCCCATAAAAAAGTACATTATAACGCGTCCTGACATCGGAGATGGGCATCAGACGCGACTTGCTGTTGGTGAGAAACGGAGCTAAAGACCTCTACTTCGGTGTCTGGACGCGTTATAATGTACTTTTCTTGGGGTTGTACACATTGATCGTACATGGTCCACCCCTGTACCCTGCGGTTTTTTACCCTATTACCACTACCGAAGGGCTTGTTGCTGCTAAGCCTACTGGTAATTTTCATAACACTATCTTCGCCTGCAGATAGGCCTAGGTCTGATTGCTGGCTTCTTTCAGTCTCTTCAAAACATCTAAGGGCTTTCTTGAATTCACTGAAGCTAACTGTAGTCTCCTTCTGGGTTATTACCGTAGAAAATATCTTGAAACACTGGGGTAATTCTTTAAGAACCATTGCTATCAATAAACTATCACTGATGGTTTCACCTGCAGTCCTCAAAGAATTAGCTGCTGTCTCGGCTCTGATAACGTAGTCAGTCACGTTTTCTTCCTCAGACTTCTTCAGAGATGTACTCCGTGTATAAGGCTATAATTCTTGGTTTACTGCAGCCTAAATAATGATTCCTAAAAACTTGTATAGCCTTCTTCCCGTCGTCTTTAGCATATCTTATAATTAAAGATAGGCTACGATCATCCAAAAGTTGCACAATCTCGGCATACACTTTGGCATTATCTTCGGCGCTTGGGGAGCCGGAACCGGTAACCACCTTAAGTAACTTCTGCAATCGTAAATAGCCAAAGAACTTCACTGTCCATAACTCGTATTTTGCCTCATCATCGTCGAAATAGTCTGTTACGGCCTGGGCCCATAACCTGTTGAGACTTAGGTAGCATGAAGGCGGGAAAAAATGGGCAATATGTGGGAGAATGCTTGAGTAAATAGCCGCAAATAACTTAACAGGCTACAACGTCACTTCATTGCTTAGTTCCTTTTCATGGAACAACAACTGTAGTTATAACTTTTACCAAAAGAGACGCTAGCGGCAAAACACAGATAATGCAATATAAATAAATGGTAAACTTAAATAAATATGTATAGCATTATTCATCTTGAGTTTATTAATAAACAAAGCTTTATTTAATACTGACAGTTACATATTACATTGAATCATTTCCGTTTTGCTGTATATGCCATAAGAGACTTGGAAAATTGATTGATTGATTGATACTATATTAATCTAGCATCGCGACAACTAGGTCATTGATGCCGAACTATATATAAAAAGACCCTATAAATTTTAATAATGATAATTAAACAGAGAATTATTAAAAAAAATATGATACAAGATACTGGTAATTATGAAATAGATATAAAAATGAATTAAAAATCAATTATTATATACATACATACATACATATACACACATATATACATACGAACACATACGTACATGCACACACACATATACATATACACCATTTCAACAAGAATAACAACAAAGCGCACACAAGCATTACAGTTTATCTAAAAATACCAGTGTTAAAAAGAAATCCAAACAAGCCACTAATGTTAAAAATCCCATTTGCTCCTACAATTTTTGACAAACTGGGGCACTCAACCAGCAAGTGCATAACAGTCAGTGGAACCAGGCAATCCTCACAGTATAGCTCATGTGTCAGCCTAGTATGTCCAATACGCAGGCGGCACAGAGCCGTTTCAAACCTTCTGAACATAAAATTGTAGGTCAGTTGTTCTCATTTTTACATTAGTAGTTAAATTTGACCAAATATTTTGCCAAAGTACTTTATGCGTCTCTCTAATTGGAGAATATAAATCTCTACACGGCAGCTTAAATGACCTGGGCTCAATACGAGAAACAGCCTCTTTGGCAATTGCATCAGCGCGTTCATTTCCGAATATTCCAACATGTGGTGGAACCCAACAAAATTCAATATTAAAACCCCTCCGATTTGCTAAAAATAACCATTCTAGAATAGTTAAAACTGATGCTTGGAATTAAAATCTTTCAGTGACTCTAGAGCGCTTCTAGAGTCATAGTACACGTAAAATTCTTATCACTACTTTTTAAAACTTCTTTGACAGTATTTAAAATTCCATATAATTCTGCAGTAAATGCAGATGCATTACTTGAGAGCCTTCCACTACGCTCAAAGGACGGAAAAACTATGGTAAAACCAGCGCCTGCACTGGTTTTGGATCCATCGGTAAAAACTGGGATAAAATTATCATGTTGTGACATATGATCTAAAAAGGTATAACATAATATTTTATCAGAGACATTCTTCTTTGGTTGATTACAGTAGTTACAAAACTCTACAGCTGGGAATTTCCAAGGGGGAGATACAGATGCCTTCACCGGTAGTACACATTTGTCTGGAATGTTCAAGTCTTGGAGGGTTGATTTCAGTCTGAAGGCATATGGACGTGGCATCTTTGGATGACTTTCATAAAAGCCATAAAATCTTCCATTTCTTAGCGATTGGCATACTAGGGATCCAGAAAGTATTTGGAATCTGAACCAGCTTCGAACCAGGAGAGCCTGGTAATGTAAGGCTAGGGGCATTTCCCCAGCATCTACTAACATACTCTCTACTATAGGGGAAGTCCTAAAAGCTCCAGTAGCAATCCTAATTCCAGTATGGTGAATGGAGTCTAAAATCTTAAGGCGACTTGGGGTAGCCGAGGTGTAAACTTCACATCCATATGCTAATTTTGATAAAACCAAGGCTTTATACAATCTCAATAACTGGAGTCTATCTGCTCCCCAAGATGTACTTGACAAAACTTTCAAGATATCCAAGGATTTTCTGTACTTAGCCCCTGAGATTTAGGATATGGGGAAGCCATGTCAACGGAGTATTAAAAATCATTCCTAAAAACCTTGTTTCGTTAACACAAGATATTCTCTAGCCATTTACATATAAATCTGGGTATGCATGTATCCCTCTAATTCTACAGAAATGCATGGCCACAGTCTTTGATGAAAAAAATCTGAAACCATGCACTTCAGCCCATTTCACTAACTTTTTTATTACTATTTGTAGATGACGTTCTGCTACTGACATACGTGCAGCTGAAAAAGATAAAGAAAAGTCATCCACAAAGAGTGTGTGCATAACATCAGCAGGTATTTGCTTTACTATGTCATTAATTGTTAGAGCACAAAGTGTTACACTTAACACACTGCCCTGAGGAACACCTTCTTGTTTACATACTTCAGACAGAACTGCTCCTACTTGTACTTGAAAATAACGATTTTTTAAGAATAGCTTAATAAAAATAGCTAATTCTCCTCTTAAACCATATTCATGGACTACTTTCAAAATTCCATACCGCCACGTAGTATCATACGCTTTTTCCAAGTCGAAGAAAACCGTGATAAAGTGGTGCTTAGAGGCAAAGGCTTCACATATTGCAGACTCCATTCTAACTAAGATATCAACAGTGGATCGCATACTGCGGAAACCACATTGGGCCGGAGAAAGTTTCCTCGCTCTAAATACCACACTGAAAGAGCATTCACCATTTTCTCCATTAGTTTACACAAACAAGATGTTAGGGCAATTGGACGATAATTTCCTACGAAAGAACTATCCTTTCCAGGCTTGACAAAAGGAAGGACTCTTGCTAGTTCCCAACATAAAGGGTAGTAATATTCTTTATAAATTCTGTTTATTATACTTAGGATAAATCTTTTAGTATTCTGAGCAGCATGCTTGATCATAGAATAAGAAATTTCATCAGGACCAGGGTCAGATTCTTTACACTTTGAGAGAGCCAATTCAAATTCTCTCATAGTAAATGGAATATTATAAGGCTCCTCTTTATTTGCTGTGAAATAAAGACAATACTGTTCCATTTGTTTTCTGTTGTTTGCACATGGTTTCTCATTATCTTTTTTAGATATTTAAGCAAAATGTATGACAAACTCATTTGACGCTACTTTTGGATCTCCTACATTTATGCCATTTATTTTTAACACAGGTGGTTGGCTAGGTACAAACTTTCCTGCAATTTTCATTATCTTCTTCCATACTAATGAATTGGGAGTTTTTCAATTTATGGAAGAAATGAAGTTTGTCCAAGATTTTCTTCGTGCATTTTTAATTTCAAACCTAAACTTTGCCCTAGCCTTACGAAATTCTACCAGATAATAGTTACATTTCCGTCTTTTATACCTGTAAAACAAGATCTCATAGTTCTATGGGTTTCATGGGATTTTTTTGACCACCATGGTACTGGTCGGCGCATAAATAGACCTGATGTTCTTGGAATTGACTGAAGTCCAGCTGCAAATAAAGTAGTTATTAACAATTCAATAGCATCTTCGATGCATTCAAATTCCTCTGCTGTAGCTTCGATTGAACTATGCTCTTCAAAATTTGCCCAGTCACCTCTTTTTACAGTCCAACGGGGTAATCTTGGATATGGAGGACTTGATCCAGTGCTAACAACATTGGAAAGTGATCACTACTGTACCTATCATCGACCACTCGCCAATTGAAGTCCATAATGGCATCGGCACTACATATTGACAGGTCGATGGCTGTTAAAGTACCGGTCTGTGCATGGAAATGGGTGGGTTCTCCAGTGTTTAGAACACCAACATTTTCACTTTCAATAATGGATGACAGGCAATTTCCTCTCATTAGTAATTAAATCTCCCCATAAAGGATTTCCATTCATATCACCTAGGATGATGAAAGGCAGAGGAAGCTGTCTGATGAGATTATAGAAATCAGAACTAGGGAAAGCTACATTTGGTGGAAGATATACAGAACAAATTGTATATTCACGAGCCAGAAACACTTGCACTGCAACAGCTTGCAAAGAAGAATTAACAGGAAAATGCTTGTGTGGAGTATCGTGGCGAACATATAACATTGCTCCACCCCGGTTTCTATTATTTTGATTTAGATCTGAATGTAAAGCAACATATTCTTTAGGGCAAGGAATAAAATCAATGCCGAGCATAGTCTCCTGCAAAGCTATGCAAACAGGAGACAACTCAAAAATTAGCATTTTGAGCTCCTCCCATTTAGCTCTCAGGCCCTGACAATTCCACTGAAGAAAATTTAAGAATTTACTTGAGTTTAGAGGCCTTGATAATAGGGCCTCTTTGAAGATATTTTGTCTTCGTAGGGTTGCCAGGAATTTGGGGGAATCCTGCTTTGTTTTTTCTTAGAGGGAGACTGCCTGCCACCCTCAGCCTCCTTTCTTTTTGGGACTAGTATTGCTACCTCCATATAGGAAGCAACTTCAGGTTCTTGGCTGGCTGCCTCTGTAGCTGGTGTTCCAGGCTCCCAAGAAGCCATTGCATCAGCTAAGGAGGACGAACCCCCAAAAAGAGGCATGCACATCAGCAAGGACAAACGTATATTCCAAATTACTTACACCAGTCAAAACTGATGTTGCTTCCAAAGAAACTGATGTACCAGCCAAAGCTGATGCTGCCTCCGAAGAAGTTGATGCATCAGCCAAGGCTGATTCCGAAGAGGCCAGTGCCAGCCAAAGCTGATGCTGCCTCCGAAGAGGCCGGTGCACCAGCCAAAGCTGATGCTGCCTCCAAAGAGGCCGGTGCACCAGCCAAAGCCGATGCTATTTCCAAAGAACTTTGCACATCAACCAAGGATGATGTTGCAGTAGTAGATATTTTAATTTGAGCTTTACCCAAATTGTTTTTGCTGCTACTTTCTGTTACAAGGGATTTTTGAATTTTTCCACCTATTCTAAATGAATTTGAAGCAGTATTCGAATTAACTTTCCTCCTCCTCAATTGTTGTCTATTTGCAGCAACACTTACAAAAGAGACCCCTGTTCTTATATATTTGTTCAGTACTATTCTTCTGGCTTCAGCAAAAGTAACTTTCTCATGGACTAGTATATTGTACTTCTTTTTCAAACAGGAAAACATCACATGAGTTCAAGGATGACTGGTGTGCTTCCCCACAATGAATGCATTTTGGTTCAGCATGGCAATCACCATGCTTAACTTCTCCACAATTTATACAAATTGCAGGGTTTCCTTGCAACTTGGATCTACAGGACCCAATTATATGCCCATATTCCTGACAGTAAAAACACCTCCTGGGTCTCGGCACGTACTGTTTCACTTTATATCTGTACCCAGCTACTTTGACAAAATTTGGTTATTTAGATGAATTGAAAGTTAATAATAACTGTGGCATAGGACACCATGCCCCGTTTACTTTCTTTTTCAGTCTTTCCACCTTCAATGCCCCCTGATCTTTAAGTTTATCTTCTAGTTCCTCTTCAGGATGAATCATAAGATGACGAGCATATATAATTCCTTTGGTATGATTGAAGGTATCGTGGGGTTTACATTCACTCTGAATTCCTCCCAGTAAACTCAGAGATTTCAGTTTCTCACTTTCTTCTAATGATCTAGTCTCTACCAGAAGCTTATTTCTACCATGTGGCAATATCTTAGGTTCCCTCCCACAGCATTTTACAATATCCCTATGTACTTCAAAAATATTCATAACTATCCTCAAAGGTAATGGTTAGATATTTATCAAACTCATTAGGTACACATCCTCCAGATTCTTCTAAAGGATTTTCTTCCTACAAAATTTCTTCTTCCTTGATGGGTGGTATATGGTGTCAGTGTAACCACACTGGATTGAAGAGTCCTTCCCATGTCTGGTTCCGTGCTGTGGTCATCAGGATTTTGGGGTTTTAAGTTCTTCATACAATGATAAATAGCAGATTCGTCTAGGTTTTCCCCATACCCACCATGGAGCCACATTTAGAGGATGCAGTTCCCTTACTGGGGCACCCTAGGGGTACAACCTAGATATACACCCCACATTCAGTACCTTGAGGGTCGTCAGTCCATCGAGATCAGACCCAGCACCGAATGCAGGGTTTGACATAAAAGTTTCCCCTCGCTCGACCACGTTGGGTACTCCAGTTCTATGGGTGGAGAGGCATGCCATCCCACTCCACTCTCCCTCAACTCCAAAGAACAGTAAGAGCTTGACCAAATTCATGCTAAGGTCATCAACAAAATCCATCCGGACAGAGGAAGACGAGAACTAGTGAAAATAGGAGGTGATACAGAATACCAGGATTAGTCAGGATGCTCTGAATTGACCTTAGTGGCATGGCAGTACCTACCGGGGTGAATAAATCACCCCGCCACCATCGCTCCATTCTTCATTGCACCACGCAAGCCCCCCCACTACAGCAAAGTTCCTAGTCACATTCTCAACATCTGTAACAAATGGAGTAAAGTCGAATATTTTTGGACTGAATATAGTCCATGCAATTACTCCTATATAAATTAATATATACTATGCACTAGTAATGGATGATATGACTGGCGAGTGGCGACTCACACGACTCTCGAGCTTCCTTCCCTTACATCACTTGAACACGAGGTTTTGTCGTGGTTCCACTGTTTTATTTATGAACTGGAACATAAAACTTACATGGCATCATGAGGTAGCGAGCCACTGATACAGCTTGTGTCCTTTATTGGACGAACTTCCTGTGGTAAGCACATAAACTCAGCAATAAGTTCACTGCAACAGGTACTAACTATTTGACTTTTCTCTCAGGATGACTTTCGACTGCAATATAAATACAGTTTCCATTCTAGGTAGAAGTTGTGAGCAACAAGGTCAGGTGCAATATAAAGAAAGACTGGTTGTTCCTACTCGATAGACAAACCCTCGGTCCTTTACATAAGGAATTACTTTCGGCGTAGCTGAAATTACGGCTGTTAAATTCTTGAACAAAGTGGTTGGGCAGTAACTACCGTGTGGCAGGTGGATAGGCTAGCCTGCCCCCATGTAAACACTCCACTTTGCTTTTGGCCATCTTCCAATGATGTGTGTTTGTCAGCTCTGGCTGACTGGTCATTGATCTTTTTTCCTGGTGGGATCTTTCTGGTTTATTTTTGTTTTTTTAAATAAATATGCAAATACACTGTTTGATATTAATATTAAATTCAATTAATATACAAACCTAATTTTTGTGATAGCCTTTATATAAAGCCGCCTTTCTACTTTGTGTTAGAGTCGGCAGCAAAGGCATGCCACATATTTACATTCTCTCGCCCTTTAATATGAGGACGAGACATGTATTTAATGTGAGTGATATTGATCCTGTAACGAGACATGTATTCATCCGAAAATTACGCTTACGCTTGGGAATTACCAAGGGGAACTTCAGAGGTTTGTCCTTGTTTTGTTTATATGGTAATTTCTCTTCTCCTTCATCCTTTCACTTACTATCGGACGAAGGTAGAAGAGGGGGCGTGTGGTGTTGGTGTTTGGGGATCTCCTCTCTCTTCGGAGGGCGGTGCCCTTGGATGCGAGAGGAGTATCTTTATTACCTTAATAATTTTTTCTTTATTTTACAGACTAACAGTGGTGATTGTGTTTACAGCAGTATTGGTTGGATAGCTCTTAGTATTGGTTATCCTAACCTTGGAATTGTACCTGTGACTCGTAACATGTTGTGATACCGATCCTTGAGTGTGTGTACTGATCCCCTGCTGGTAATCATATTCATTTACCACTACTACCCTGGAGTTACGTCACTGGACTAAGCTTTTGCCACTGCCCTGTGATGTTTATTTATTCCTGATGGTAGAAGTCTGGCAGAATTTGGAGGTATCGAAGAGGAATAGAGCTCGTCAAGTGTTGTCATCCTCCTCTTCGATATCATCATATTTTCATGTGTCCACCCCTTCGACTCCTAAGGCTCTTTGCCGTAGATGAGAAGGTGGTTTCCCCACTAAGAAGTCTCTTCACGGGACTTCTAAGGGTCTGTCTTGCTCTGGTGAGACGGGGTGGGTCTTCCGTTGGTCCTCCCGTTCCTCCAGGAATGGGGCCCATCTCTCCTTCCTCAGGGAAGAAGAAGACGGGGACCTTGGAGGTACCAGCCATCGCTGGTACCTCCTCTCCCGGCTCCAGAGGTTCCACTTCCAGACAAGGAACCATCTCGGCCGCTTGCTTGCGAGCATCACCGAGTGCAGTCACTTACAGGTGACCGTGCAGCCAAAGTCCAGACTGCTGAGTACTCTCACCGTCAGGTACCAGGCATGGAGCGGAAGGATGGTAAGAGTCGCCCAGGTGACTCTCGCCACACTGGCGATCGCTCACGCAGTGATAGTCCAGTACCCAGGGTTGACGTGACGTTCCTGTGGGACCGTCCATGCAGAGACCGGTGGAGGCTGCCCATCTAGTCCTCTTGAGTTTTCGGCCACGACGAGGACTTGGATGAGTCGGAGGACAGTATCGGCTGTCTCCTGTCTGGTGCATGCTCAGCCCCACCCAGACGACAGTCACGTTCACGTGACCGACCAGTCTCGGTGGTGGCAGACGCTTCGCCTGCCATGTGAGAGTTTCATAACCATCCTCGAGGAAGCGTTCTCTCTTCTGCTGCTCCATCAGGTCCTCCTTCCCATGTTGCGCTGGGGCCTGCTGCTTTGGCAGCTACCACAGCCCCTTCCTGGATGGGAGAACCTTCTGCGTCCTGAGGAAATTATGAAGAAGATGAGGAAGGTGTCATCATCGACTTCTGCAGCCTCTTCCCCTTTGACTTCCAAGGACCCCCAATCGAGGAAGAAGAGGGTGGCCTCGCCCCCCATAAGAAGTCTCGCACAGGGACTTCTAAGGTTCTGTCTCGCTCCAGTGAGACAGGTGGGTCTTCCGCTGGTCCTCCCGTTCCACCAGGAACTGGGCCCGTCTCTCCTTCCTCGGGAAGAAGACACGGACCGTGGAGGTACCAGCCACTGCTGGTACCTCCTCTCCCAGCTCCGTCTCGGCCGCTTGCTCGCTCGCGTCACCGAGTGTACAGTCACCTATGGGTGACCATGCAGCCAAGGTCCAGACTACTGAGTATGCTCACCGTCAGGACCCAGGCATGGAGCGGAAGGATGGTAAGAGTTGCTCAGGTGACTCTCGCCAGACCGGTGATCGTCTGGCACCCAGGGTCTGGTACCGTGGCGTGTCAAGAGGATGGTGCTCACTCTCAGTGTTAGTGGACACTACCAGCTACCTGACTGCCACTCCCACCGGGAACGGACAGCTCCCCTGATGCACGAGGCCGACGCTACCGTCCTTGGTCCAGCGCTTCTGCGCAAGGAGACCGCTGGTCCAGACCTGCAGCTCGATCGCCACTGCGAGTTGGCGATCGCCTGCAGTCCTCCCAACGTACCGGTTCTGCTGGTAGGCAGGGTAGGAGCGCTCGTAGCAGCTCCCCTGACGCACGAGACCGACGCTACCGTCCTTTTCCGCAAGGAGACAGCTGGTCTAGACCTGCAGCTCGATCACCACCACAAGTTGGCGATCGCCTGCAGTCCTCCCAGCCTACTGGTTCTACTAGTAGACAGGGTAGGAGCGTCAGGTCTCCCTCACCTGTCCCTTCAACCTCCTCCAGCTACACTGGGAGGAACGAGGTGAACACGAGTGACCGTGATGAATGCGTTTCTTACGGTCCGGCCACGAGCCTGGTTCGGTCTTGGGACTGAACAGATCATACGCTCAAGTGGTTGGAGGAGATCGTTGGGGCTGTCGAGGACGATGACACTTTCCTAGACTCACAGAGTGACAATCACCGCTGTTCACGAGACTGTTTCGTTGGACCGCGCACGCAGAGACCGGTGTGGGCTCCTCCTTCGGTCCTCTTGAGAGGTTTCGGCCTCGACGAGGACTGGGACGCATCGGACGATGGTATTGGCTCTCTCCTGTCAGGTGCACACTCAGCCCCACCCAGACGATGGTCACGGTGGAGGCAGACGTTTCACCTACAGTATGATTTTCGTAATCCTTTTCGGGAAAATGTTTTCTCCAGACAGTAACATTTTTCCTAGACTCGGAGCGGCCATCACCGCAGGTTGATGGCTGCCCGTGACTCGCTTCTCCGGCTGCTAGTTCCACTGGCAAAGCGAGCAAGAGCGTCCAGTCTTCCTCCCCCATTCCCTCCCTTCCTTGGCTGTGCCAGGAGGGGTGACGTGAATGGGAGGGATCCTGCAGAGTGTTCTCCGTAGGATTCTGCGTCAGGGACTGCATTCCTGGAGGGACCTTCGGGTCCTACCGGATGTAATTCCACGTTGTTGAGGAAGGATCTTGCCCATTCCTCCTTGATTTCTACAGGAATCGGGAGGACCACCACCCAATGATCGTCTGACGAATTCGGCGGGTTTTGCCGAGCGCTTAAAATTCTTTGGAATTTCTAGCACTCTCTGAGTGTTTTTGTCTTCTACGATCTGCAAACACTTGGGTGAGACCACGGTCCAGAGTGGGCAAAACGAGAATTCCTGATAATTGTTACTACGATAATCGGGAATCTTGCCGAATGCTCGAATTCCTTGGAATTTCTGGCGTCTCAGGAGTGTTTTGGTTTTCCTGTAATTTCCAAACACACTGTCGAGACAGACATTCCTGGTAATTGGTATTCCAAACTCGGGAGTCTCGCTAAGCCATTAATTCCTAGAATTTCAAGCGTTTGAAGGAAGTACTGCTGCTGAAAGAAGAATATCTCAGGAGGGGCTCGGCCTGGATGGACCTGACAGTCCGTCGTCTCAGTATGCGGTCATCCCCAGGATAGAACGGGCAATAACAGTCAATCCTCCTCTTTTATTTCCCCTTACTTCTTGGTTATACCAGAATGAAACAAGGAAATGAGAGGAATTCGGTGGAGTTTACCCCTCGGAATTCAAACCCGAGTGACTATGTTTTTGGTTCAATCCGTGGATTTTACCGAACAAACGTCAATCCGTAGCATTGTAGCCTCTCCAATGCTACTGTTTTGGGAACATCCAGTTTGGCTTGAACTAGTCGTCTTCGGTATCCTGTTATCACCATAGAAGTCTTCCTTCGGGAAAACTTCACCTTCACTCTCTCATTAGAGAATGAAGGAGGTCTGCTTCCAGTCCTTATTCTTGTTCCTTGAATGGAAGAGAATTTAGGCTGGAGGCCGATGTACAGGAACCTACAAATATACTATGTATATTTCTCTCGCGACATGCTTCTGTTATCAGTTGAATTGTCCGAGTAGTAGGCACATAACTGTAGTTAACTCTACGGGTATGTGACTGAGACGAATAGTATCTTCTCTTAATTGAACTACAACTCGGAACTGCCTTGCAAGCCTCCCAAGAGTTACCGATTTCAATTTTGAGATACTAGTGGTATTGTTTACAACAACACCACAGCGTTTGCCTTCACCGAATGGGACGGTTTTCTTCCTCCCCATTTTGGTCAAAATGCAAATGCTCAAGCGTATTTTTCTTGCCTTGATGGTTCTTGCCGAATGCATTCCTTCATGGAATGGATTACCTGGCAACTCAGGATGACAAGTTAGCGAGAGCCAGCGGTGTGCAGGCTGCCTCAGCCAGTACAGATGGCTCTCCAAGATAGTTCGGTTGGGCATTGTCTCTCCTCTGCGATGATTGACTACTGAATCGAATCTCTGCCCGGCAATCACAGACTTTGGTCTCTGGTTGGCTGGAATTCTCGCATATGTGTATGACCATCTCTCCTGCATCGCTTTTTGCTGTTGTGAGACTCGTTATCATCTTTCTGTTTACCTCACGGTAACACAAGTCTGTAGCCTAGTTTTCCGCTTCATTGCACCTGCCGCTGCGATGACGCAGAATGATTTCTTCAGACAATCTGAGTTTGTCTTCTAAAATACATCTTGCAATTCGTAGATGTGCAATTATTCTTTGTTCGCCCGGAATTGTAGATGAATAACGGAAGACTTCTCCTGTTCCCTGCCCTGCCAGCTCTACTTCCAAAGTAATAGAAATGTCCTCCCTGATCCAGCCCATGAGAAGCGGTTCTTCGGGCAGTACAATTCATTACTGAAAGATGCTCCGCTTTCATTGCAAACTCCGACTTCTCACCTAACAGCAATGAAATAGCAGTTTAGCATTTTCAGTCCTCTGTAAAACAACAGGGATTAAAGCCGTCTTCACTGGTTGGTGTCAGGACTTTTTCTACGATCAGAATCTTGAGAGTTAACTTCTCGCGATTCAGCTGTGAAGACGTAGGTCCGCATTCACCTTAGTCTTTCACTGGCATATAGTATTGTTTCTCCTTAGTTGAGATTCAACTACTATGAGAACTTCTGTCTTGCCATCAGGGACCTTGGTCTGATGGGTGCATGCCTTGAGAGAATCATCATCTCGTCTCCCAACATCGGTGGCAAACAAGATAGACGATTTGTATGGTTTCTCGGCATAACCCTTCAAAAGACGAGTGTCATGTGACTACGTCTTGGATGCATGACAGCTCTCATTGAGCGCAGTCAGTCGGCAGCCGTTGAAGTCCGGGATCGTCATGAGCTACGCTGTGGACTTTGTATTGGTTAATCCAGATCAGTCATTACTTTGTCCTGTTGGCGTGTTGCTGTACCTATAAGGATCGACACCCACCATGGAGTGTCAGTGTTTTTACCTGCCGCGGACTGTCATTGCAGACGCATCCGATGACACGTCTTTCTCCGAATATTATGAGACCATGAGAGACTTCTCTGCAGTTGGATAGTCCAGTGGATGGGTACTTGTCATCACTCCAAAGAATATGTCGGACAGGAAGATAGATAAGGTCTCATTGCGACCATATTTATCTTTCCCTTCGGGCCTGCCCACAGGTCCTTGGAACCTCATTTCCCTGGACCAGTGGTGGATGCTTGCAAGATCTGTCTGCTTACCCAGCTCCTTCAAGAGGACAAGTTGCATCTCATCTATGGTGTGCAGTTGTAGAGGTAAGAAGGATGCGAGAATGACTGGCTTATACATAAGCATCCTTTTTATGTCTCTTGTCAGAATCATAGAAGGAATCCCGCTCCTTCCTCTAGCAAGGGGAGGAAGGAGACTGACAATAATGCAACCCTTCCCAGAACTTTGCATTAATGTCTCCGACGTCACATATTCTTCACAGCCACTTATTTTGAAAAGGCCCAGAAGTCTGACTCTTCATCATGCAGCTCTTATACTCCTATCAAGTTGTCAGAGGCAGGGCACTCCTAGCTCTTACGACCAGGAGGAGTAGCCTAATTACGCAGAACTCCAGTCAGTTCTAGAGGCTCACTCAGATTCCTCCCACCAATCAGTGAGTCTTCCCTATGTAAAGGACTGAGGGTTTGTATATCGTGCAGGAACAAATCACAATTTTTGCAAGTAAATTGTATTTTTCCTAACTATACAAACCTGAGGTCCTTTACATATATGCCCACCTCATGCCACCCCTCAATCTGTGCCTGGGCTGAAAGGCAAAGTGGAGTGTTTACATCCGGGTAGGCTAGCCTACCCACCTGCCTCACGGTAGTTACTGCCTAACCACCTTGTTCAAGATTCAACGGTCTTAAGGACCTGAGGTTTGTATAGTTAGGAGATACAATTTACTTGCAAAAATTGTGATTTCAATGAGCTGACAGGGAGCCTGACAGGTAAACTTGTGGGTAAATACCTGGCCTTACACTAGTATTCGAGTATGCAAAATATTGTCCATTTTTCTTAGTGCATTTTTCACTAGTATGCAAAATATTGTCCATTTTTCTTAGTGCATGGAACCAGTGGTTATTCAGCAACGGGACCAACAGCTTTGTGACTTCCAAACCACGTCGAGAGTGAACTTCTATCACCAGAAATACACATCCCTAACACCTCAGTGGATTGCCCGAGAATTGAAGTCACGGCCAAAGAAATGGCACGCTAACACCTTAATGACCACATCATTGAGGCACGTCTATTTGGATCTGGAGATTGAGTAAGAACTGCGTACAACTCTGCCTGTGGCCACAGGTGTGCCACTAATGTCATTCTCAGTGACTGGGGTATGAGGAACCTGTTGATGACCTTCCTCAATTGGCTGAACAGAGGAAAGATGTAAACATCCATGTTGTCCCATGGGTCTTGGAAGACATCCTGTAGTGCTGGTCTCTGACTGGGGACTGGGAAGCAGTACACAGGTGGTTTCCTCCGTTCCTCACTTTGGTGAGTAGGTTGATCATGGGAACTTGCCACAACTCGAGAAGGGAATTAATCACTCTATGGTGTAGGGACCAATCAGTGCCTACTACCTTACTTGCTATGCTCACTTGGTTGGCAACAACGTTCTTTCCTGGAATGCATCCGGCAGATAGGTCCACAATCTGGACCTCTGCCCATTTAGCACCTGTATTGCCAGGTTGTTCAGGCCTGGGGAGATGTTCCTCCATCATTGCTTTGTTGCTCATGATGACCGCTGACCTCTCCTGACTTCTGCTGGAAGTGTTGGAGTGCCATCCAGATGGCTTACATCTCTAGCAAGTTGATGTGGTCCTCCTTCTTTATGGGTCCCCACATTCCTGGAATACACTCTCCTTCCAGGTGCTAGCCCCCTGCCCCACCCCCTTCAGGAAGCCTCTGACAATACCAACTTCTGGGGCTTGAAGGGCAGCAGAGTGGCGCTCCCTGCAGTTGGTTCTTGGAGTCTCCATCACCTCAAGTCTTCCATTACTCTGTCCGTCACCTGTACTGGGCAGGACAGAGGTTGTTGCTCTTTCCTCCTGGATTTTCAGCTACTGCTGGATTGACTTGATGTGCCCTTTTCCCCTGAGAACTAACTTCTCTATGGAGACTTAAGTACCCTATCATGCTCTGCCACTGAATTGCTGTCTGGTGGGGCTAACAACAGGAAGGGCTTGGAGACTTTCAAGTTTCCAATCCCCTGGTTTCCTGGGAAAGCTCTGTCCATTGAAATGTCGATTCTCAAACCCCAGGCATTTGGTTTGCTTTGGGGAGAGTTCTGACTTGCAGAGTTGTTGTCAGTTGAAAGCAAAGGGCCTGGAATTGCTAGATTACTCCTTAAGAGATGAATTTGAGGAACTTCCTGAACATTTCGTGGATGGGGAAGTGAAGACAGGCATCCTGCAGGTCTATGAATACCATGTAGTCTCCATCCCTGATAGAGGCCAGGATGGACTACAGTCTCTCCCTGGAGAAAGGTTTCTGCTTAAGGTAGGGGTTGAAGGAGGACAGGTCTATTACCGGACGGCAACCTCTAGCACCTCCTCCACCAGGAAAAGGAAACTAGAAAACTCGGGAAGTAGTCCTTAATAATCTCCATGCCCTGTTCTTGAGCATTGTCTCCACTTCCAACTGCAATGTCCTCCCCTTGGGTGAGTCACTCCCATACAAGGCGATTGGGGTCCTGGACAGAGGAGGGCAACATTGTTTGTACCAGTCTAGAGAACCTGCAATATCCACTCCTCCACCCAATATGGCTGCCAATGTTCCACTGACTACTAGGCATCCCACCACTCGTGGCAGCAGGGAGGTAAGGGAGAGCCACAGAGCCTGGATCCTCCCCTCATACGGCCGGATTCCTACATTGGGAGTGAGAATTGGAAGCCAGGAAAGGGTTGGTTACTGTCTGGACCTCTGTTCTGTGTCCCAGTCTGATTCTGATGTTGGAACCCGTGATGTGGAGGCCAGTGAGTGGGAGCAGAGGACCTATGATGTAGGGGGAGCCTGTTTGATGCCCCTCAAGTAGGGAGGAGTTTTCTTTGAGGACGAGGTCTGTAAGAACAAGGCGTCTTGGGAGTCTTCCATCTTCATGTCTATGGCTGGTCATATCAAGGTCAAGGTGTTAAGTAGTATGAGTGTTAAAGAGAGTAAGTAATCTTTCTAGGGATAAATGTTTCTGTAACAGCAAAATCACAATTTGTCGTAAACTGTATTTTTCCTAACTATACAAACCTGAGGTCCTTTACATAAGGAATTACTTATGGCACAGCTGGAATTACAGCCGTTGAATCTTGAACAAGGTGGTTAGGCAGTAACTACCGTGGGGCAGGCTAGCCTGCCCAGATGTAAACACTCCACTTTGTCTTTCGGCCCAGGTACAGATTGACGGGTGGCATGAGGTGGGCATATATGTAAAGGACCTCAGGTTTGTAAAGTTGGGAAAAATACAATTTACAACAAATTGTGATTTGTTCCGACATGTAATACAAACCCTTGGTCCTTTACATAAGGAAGACTAACTAATTGGTGGGAGGAATCTGAGTGAGCCTCTAGAACTGCCTCTAACAACTTGATGGGAGTATAGGAGCTGCATAATCAAGAGTCAGACTTCTGGGCCTTTTCGAAATGAGTGAGGGATCGTGACTCATCCGAAAAAGGGCTGTGAAGAATATTTGGCGTCAAGAGACATTAATGTAAAGTTCTGGGAAGGGTTTGCATTATTGTCAGTCTCCTTCTTCCCCTTGCTAGAGGAAGGAGTGGGATTGGTTCTATGATTCTGATAAGAAACATATATAGGATGCTTATGTATAAGCTTACCGAATCAATTGTCCGACCAGCCAGTGTGAGTTCGAGTCCTATCCTCAACCCGAAGGAGGAGTGGAGGAACGAGGCGTGGAAGGGGGAGAGCCAGTCACTCTCGCATCCTTCTTACCTCTACAACTGCACACCATGGACGAAATACAACTTGTCCTCTTGAAGGAGCTGGGTAAGCACACACATCTTGCAAGCATCCACCACTGGTCCAGGGAAATGAGGTTCCAAGGACCTGGGGCAGTCCCGAAGGGAAAGAAAGATATGGTCGCAACGACCTATCCATCTTCCTGTCCGACATATTCTTCGGAGTGATGGCCATTACTCAACTACTGGTCTATCCCACTGCAGCGAAGTCTCTCACGGTCTCGTCGTCTCCGCAGCGGATAAAGACACCGACACTCCATGGTGGGTGTCGATACTTATGGGTACCGGAACACGCCAGTATGACAAAGTAATAACTGATCTGGATCAACCGATACAAAGTCCACAGCGTAGCTCGTGACGGTCTCTGACGCTTCGACAGCTGCCAACTGACTGCGTTCGGTTGTGTGAGGCGAGTCGTCATGCATCTGAGGCGTAGTCACGTGACTCTCGCCTTTTGAAGGGTTATGCCCAGAAACCATACAAATCATCTATCTTGTTGCCACCGATGCTGGAAGGCGAGATGATGATTCTCTCAAGGAATGTGCCCATCAGACGAAAGTCAATTGCCTTCTAGAGACCGAGGTCCCTGATGGCAAGACAGAAGTTCTCACAGTAGATGAATCTCAACTAAGGAGAAACAATACTATGTGCCGTTGAAGACGAAGGTGATTAGGTGAATGCAGACCTACGTCTTCACAACTGAATCGAGAGAAGTTAACTCTCAAGATTCTGAGCGTAGAAAAGTCCCGCTGATGACACCAACCAATGAAGATGGCTTAATCCTTGTTGTTTTACAGAGGACTGAAAACGCTAAACCGCTACTTCATTGCTGTTCGGTGAGAAATTGGAGTTGCAATGAAAGCGGAGCGCTTCTCAGTAATGAAAACACAGGGATTGTACTGCCTGAAGAACTGCTTCTTGTGGGCTGGATCAGGGAGGACATCTATATACTTGGAAGTAGAGCTGGCAGGGCGGGGAACAGGCGATGTCTTCCGTTATTCATCTACAATTCGGGGTGGACAAAGAATAATAGGACACTTACGAATACGAGATGTATTTACAAGACAAACTCAGATGTCTGAAAGAAATCATTCTGCGTCATTGCAGTGGCAGACTAGCTACAGAATTCTGTTACCATGCAGTAAACAAAAAATGATGATAATGAGTCTACCGAGATATCTCTCGTCTGAAAATTCTCGCAACGGCAAAGGTTATGCAGTAGAGATTGTCACACACGTATGCGAGAATTCCAGCCAACCAGAGACCTAAGTCTGTGATTGCCGGGCAGAGATTCGGTTCGGTAGTCAATCATTGCAGAGGAGAGAGACAATATCCGACCATACTATGTCGGAGAGCCAGCTGGTACTGGGCTGCGGCAGGCAGGGCTGGCAGGCAGCCCATACACCGCTAGCTCTCGCTTACTCGTCATCCTGAGTTGCCAGCTAATCCATTCCAAGAAGGAATGCGTTTGGCTAGAACCATCGAGCACAAAAAAATACACTCGAGCATTTGCATTTTAACCGAAATGGATTTCGGTGAATGCAAACGCTGTGGTGGTGTTGTTGTAACAATACCACAAGTATCTCAAAATCGAAACTGGTAACTCCTGGGAAGTTTGCAGGGCAGTCCCGAGTTGCAGTTCAATTAAGATGTTATTCGTCTCGGTCACAACCCGTAGAGTTAACTACGGTATGTGCCTACACCTCAGACAATTCAACTGATAACAGAAGCATGTTGCGAGGGCAATATATATAGTATATTTGTAGGTTCCTGTACATACACCTCCAGCCTAAATTCTCTTCCATTCGAGCAACAAGAATAAGGACTGGAAGCCGATCCCCTTCATTCTCTAATGAAGAGAGTGAAGGTGAAGTTTTCCCGAAGGAAGACTTCTACGGTGAACAGGATACTGAAGACGATAGTTCAAGACGAACTGGATGTTCCCACCCGTTCTTCTCTATCCCAGGGTTGGCCACCTACTGAGGCGACGGACCATCAGGTCCATCCAGGCTGAGCCTCTCCAGAGACATTCTTCCTTCAGCAGCAGTACTTCCTTTGAATGCTAGAAATTCCAGGAATTTGAGCATTCGGCGAGATTCCCAATTATCGTAGTAACAGTTATCTGGGATTCTCGTCTCGCCCACTCTGGACCGTGGTTTCGCCCAAGTGTTTACAGATCGTAGAAGACCAGAAGACTCGCAGATTGCTAGAAACTCTGAAGAATTTGTCTTCCCTGAGGAAGGAGAGATGAGCCCTGTTCCCGGAGGAACGGGAGGATCAGCGGAAGACCCACCTGTCTCACCGGAGTGAGACACACCCTTAGAGGTCCCGTGACGAGACTTCTTAGGCGGGTAGACCACCTTCTCTTCTACGGCAAAGCCTTCCAAGTTGAAGGGTGGAGGCATGAAAATATAATGATCTCGAAGAGGAGGATGACGACACTTGACGAGCTTTCTTCCTCTTCGGTTCCTCTAAATTCTGCCAGACTTCTACCATCAGGAGTAGATAAACATCACAGGGCTGCGATAGCTTCGTCCAGTGACATAACTCCAGGGTAGAAGTGGTAAAAGAATATGACTACCAGCAGGGGATCAGTACACACACTCGAGGATCTGTATCGCAACATGCTACGAGTCACAGGTACAAATCCAAGGTTAGGATAACCAATACGAAGAGCTATCCAACCAATACTGCAGTAAACACAATCACCACTGTCAGTCTGCAAAAAGAGGAAAAAATCATTAAAGTAATGAGGATACTCCTCACGCATCCAAGGGCGCCGCCCTCCAAAGTGAGAGGAGATCCCCCAACATCAACACCATACACCCATTCTTCTACCTTCTTCCGATAATAAGTGAAAGGATGAAGGAGAAGAGGAATTACCATAAAAACAAAACAAGGACAAACCTTTGAAGTTCCCTTGGTAATTCCCAAGCGTAAGCGTAATTTCCGGATGAATACATGTGTCGTTACAAGATCAATATCACTCACATTAAATACATGTCTCATCCTCGCGTTAAATACATATCTTGTCCTCATGCCGGTCTGAAACCAGTGTTAAAGGGCAAAAGAATGTAAATAATATGTTTGCATACCTTTAACGCCGACTCTTAACACAAGTAGAGGGGCGGTCATAAAGGCTATCACAAAGAGTGGGTTTGTATATTAATTGAAAAACAAGAACAAACCTTTGTTTAGTATTAATATCAAACACAGTATATACACATTTACTAAAAAACAAAAATAAACCAAAAGGATCCCACCGGGAAAAAAGACCAACGACCAGTCAGCCGGAGCTCACAAACACGTCTTCATCGGAAGACGGCCAAAAGCAAAGTGAAGTGTTTACATCACTGCCCCAAAGTAGTTACTGCCTAACCACCTTGTTCAAGATTCAATGGCTGTAATTCCAGCTACGCTGTAAGTAATTCCTTATGTAAAGGACCGAGGGTTTGTATTACCTGTTGGAACAAAGGACGTTTCTCTTTGCTTGAGGAGGATGATGGCCAGAGGTTGACAATCTGCTGGACCATATATGAGAGGATTCAAGCATTTCCTGATGCCCAGCCACTATTTGGGGGGATGGTGGCTTCGAACTCCCTAATCAATGATCCCTGACACCTGTCAACCAAGGATAGAGCATAAGGACCTAGGTAGCATCAATTTGAAGCATCTAACTTGGTGCTGCTATGCCAGATGCCCTGTTGCTTAAATTTCTTCTATGGGGTGTTGGCCACCAGTCTGCAAACGTTAGGGTCTTAGCTTCTGGGCACTGTGATGGGCTCCTCTTCAACATAAAACTTGGCCTGTCTCAGGAAGGGAGGAAGGAGAATCTTGTCCAGCCTCACCATAGGTAGTGAGCTCTTGGATCCTGCCATCAACTCACCTCCCTACAGCATAATTCCATTGATCAGGGATACCACAGAAGAGACACTGATTTGTGGCTGCACTTTTGTCTCTGAAGAAGAGAGGAGCAGTATCCCTCAGCCACTCTGTAGGGGGGTCTGTTAAGCCCATTAGCTGTTGAATCTGCCAGAGGAAGTCGATGAATCCTTCCTCCTCTTCTGGTGTTTTTGACTGAAAAAGATCTCAAGTTCCTTCTCCATTATGGGGATTTCTTGCTACCTCCTCCTTGGAAGAGCTTTTGTAGGACCCAGCTGAACTAGTTGAAGGTACCTTTGCTTGGCTCCTTCTGAGGGGTTTCATTTTGATGTGACTCCCTGAGAGGAGATTTCTCCCATCTATCACTGACGTGGTCCGCAGAATGGTGCTTGCTGGGTCACTGGCCAGAATGAGGGGGAATCTTTGTTTTTGTATAGTGTTTTTACGTTGCATAGAACCAGTGGTTATTCAGCAACGGGACCATCAGCTTTATGTGACTTCCGAACCACATTGAGAGTGAACTTCTATCACCAGAAATACACATCCCTGACCCTCAATGGAATGGTAAAGAATCGAACTTGCGGCCACCGAGGTGGCAGGTAAAGACCATACCAACTACGCCACTGAGGCGCTATGCGTGGAATCTTTGTGTTTCCTGTTGCTGGAGCCAGACCGGAGTCTACTATACCAACTCCGGGATAAGGACAGGGCGACTTCATTGCTTGACTGACCAGCGGGGGTGTGTTTTCTATTCCATTGTGGGGACGGTACTGACCCTAGAGTTGGTTCGCTGCCTTGAAGAACTGTGCTGCTGTGTGATGATCCACTCGTACCACTTACCTGGACACTGATCTCCATCTCTGTTGCCATGATGGAGAGAGACAGGATGTGAAGAGACCAAAGACGACTAATGGAGAATGGTGACGATTGGTCCCCCAAATCTGATACCTGGAAGGAATAAGAAATAGGCCCAGGAGAATCTGCTCATGACCTCTTCCAAGATGCGCTGTTGTCCTTGCTACTTATCTTACTGGAACTGGGAAACTGACCCATCATTTGTGGGGTGGCACTCTTTTCCACATTGGAAGAAGATTGGGACCTTCTGAAGATCCCCTGCTGGCACTTGTTGAAGAGTGAAGAAGGATGCTGTGTTCCCCCCAAGATGTCCACGACCTTTCTAAGAGGATCTGCCTCTGCTGTGGGTGTAAAGAGAAGAATTGCCATAAAGGAAATTACTCCTTGGAGAGGCCTAGGAGAAGTGAGAAGTCCACGAGGGCAGGGTGTATGGTTCAGGGTAAGTTATCTTGATACATTCACCATCTTCTGACAAAGTTTCTTGTAGAGAGAACACTAGGAAGTCAACTGATGCACTCTTCACATGTGGCTTCCCTTGCACAGACTTACAACAGGGATTGTCCCTGCCCATACAACGATGATAATCAGGTTTCATATCTTTGATCTTAGCTATAAACAAGATCAAAATAGGATGTTACTCATACAGTAGGGTCACTAAAAGAGAACATGCGGCACTGTCGTAACAATATAGGTTTACGGAAGGGTAAGAATCTGCAGCACTGGAAGGGTAAGAATCTGCAGCGAAAAATAAGCAAGGGCATGAAGACGCGAGATACAAAAACAAATCTCAACTGTTAGACCAAAGGTCAACAGACAACTGACCAGCTATATGGCTGTGAGCAAAATGGATGCCATACCCACATCTCAGGACAAAGGTTAATATGCCCAATAGACATTTGTTTATGTCAGCAGACAGTCACAGCACATCATGTTACTAAGTACTCAACCAATGAAAGTGTAGGTTTGTATTTCTGCAAGAAAAATTTAAATTTCAGCGCCAGGCTTTTTCCAAAGCATTCTATCATGAAAATTTTGAATGTACTTCATGTCTTTAAAATGGCAACTTCCTGATTGTTGACCAATTATAAGCTCCCTACAGTCCTACCTTATGAGGTTTAAATCTAGTTGGCTACACTTTATTTCAGTTTATGAGCATCCATAACTTAAGCCTTCTGTTACATGGTTACACTTTACTAAATTACTAATCTGCATAATGTACAATATGGGTAATTTCATCCAAGATGAATTCCAATTCTCCAGAGGGGCCCTACCTGGGAGGAACAACACTGTTATACCTTGCATATATGTAAAGGACCATCAGTTTATTGAGAATGGGTCCAGAACTGGGAGCAAAAAATATTAGTCTTTCACATCACTACTTGTATTCTCAAGGTGAGGACTCATGTTCTAAGAGTGATCACAATCATATTCAGTGGTGTGCTGGGTTCCTCTTATCAGACAAGAATGAGATAAAATGTAATAGTAAAAGGGCGTAAAAACCCTTAAAAATTTGGTTACATAAGACTGAGTTATGAGAGGATCTTGGTAATTGCCTTCTGGTGTTACCCATCCTACAAGGGAATAGGAGTCAGAGGGAAGGTGATAATCCAAGGGTAATAAAATGACATGCTTCAATAGTTACAGCTTCTATATTAACAGAAAAATAATCAGCAGTTGCCCATCACATGTGAGAAAAAAGGTGTAACTACACAATGGTAGTTGTTCCTGGATAGAGGTGTGAATGTATTTGAAACTACTCAAAACTTAGATAAAATCTATGAAATCACATCATCAAAGGCCTCCCCCAAATTAGGCAAAATTTACAATTCCACCTAAGGAAGTTTACAGTACAGTATTATATATATAATATATTTATTCATTTATTTATATATACGCTTCTTATTTTCTTATCAAATCTGGCAATGCAATCTTTAACTGATTATGTCAAAATAATGATAAAAGTTCTTTTAACAGAACTATTAAAGAGGACATTTTATGCCAAAAATACCTTTATTTGTATTTTACATTCATGTTGCAAAGCCCTAACTTTCTCAGGATAAACACCAAATAATATAATTTGGCTATTAAAAAGATATGGCTATTGACATCTAAATTAACAATACCACAATCAGTAGTACATGGTACAAAAGTATAAATTAAAACTGACAACTTGCAATTTTAAAATCAAGGTAAATTGATTGGTTTGAAACAAATTTTACATTGTATCTTTGATGTGAAATGTTATAAAATCTTGTACAACATGGAAAACCAATATCAAAGAAAAAATAAAACTTAACCGTTTCTTTAATTTTTAATACAACTAGGAAAATAAAAAAGCACTGCTTGCAAACAGGTCTGCATAGTGAAATATACTGGGATCCCTACGGTAGTCAATCCTGGTGCGTCGAGGAAGCAAGCTCATATTTCTTTCTACCGCAGCTCCATATTTCTTTATACCGCAGCTTCAAAGTACAGAACAAAAATAGCCACCATAAGCTTTCACTGTGGATATTTCTTAACCTTTTATATGAGATGTACCTAATTCAAAATATGCAGTTGGAAGATGTCATGCAGGAGATCTACTTCTTCTTCTTGCCCTTCCTTTTACGCATATCTGGCATCTGCTGGTTTCCTGCCTGGTTGTTTCCCGATGCATAACTCTTGCCAAACTTTTCTTTACATAGGTTATTGAAGAATTCCTCCAGATCTGGATCACTGAAATATAAAGAACAGATAACGTACATTTGTTTTCCTTGAACCAACCTTATTTTTCCTGATTGACCAAGTTAAAAGTTAAGAGTCCAACTCTCCTGCAACTAATATGATCTCCTTCAGGATTAATATAACATCAGTTCATACATTACAATACTGCTGCACTCATTACATGAAGACCATAGGTTATACGGGAGTATTCATCAAATACCATTAGTTCAAAAATCTCTCAAATTCAATGATAAGATGAAGTCAGGTTTCCGGTTGACCATATGTACAGTTCCCCCCAGGAATTTCGATACACAACATATGGCTATTGGTAAGCAATACAGGGACTACTATGGTAATACTGCAATGGGCGTTTACATTTTATTTGGGCTATTTTGTTTTGTTACGAAGAACTTGATTGGCTGGAAGTATCTCGATGACAATTTTTCATCAAATTTTTCAAGTAAATCCATTGTTAAAACAAGCAATATAGTAATAATAAAGTTTTATTATAAGAATACTATTGATCTTACAAGCTTCAAAGGAAAATACACATTACTAAAATTAGGGTACAACAATCTCTGTAAAAATTCTTATTCCTAATCATCATACATCACCACCGTTACTTTCTCGTAGGGTGAACTGCTAGTCTATACTAACAAAAATGTTGGACGGTTCTTGGCATTACAATCATAGTCTCTTTCATAAGTTGTAACATTTTTAATGCTTTTAAACTCCAGAGTTACTGCTAAATGGAGCTACATGACTAAATCTAGGAGTGGAATGTTGTTCCTTTCTAGGCATATAAGAGTTAAAATTATTATAAAAAAGTAATTTCTAAAAGTATTTTTCAAACGAAGTCCATCTGACAAATTACAAGTAACATCTGCAGACACGAAGTAGTTCAACCATAAAGACAGTGGCGAAAGACCTTCAGAAGGTTCAGACAGACTTGTTCAGGTTATTTCTGAAACCCATACTGATGGACATTACTTTAGTCGAACTTAAAATGCCTAACACTTGCCTATAAAGTTCTCCCCCTACAAAGACTCAAAGAAAGAAAACACGCATGAACACTGTGGTATTTAATCCTGTATTCAATCACTAAGTGTGTAATTACTCTCCTGACCCAACTCAGGTAATTTGAAGATGCTTGCTTTGCTTTGCTAAGCCATAGAAGTAGAAGGATATCTATATGTTGAAACCATTCAAAACCACACTTATATGTATCAATTGAATGAACGGTTTAGTGGGTGTCCTCGGACTCTGTAGATTTCTAGTACTATAGGCAATCCCTAGAGTGCTCCTGTTATTCACTGGTGATCTTTTAAATATTTAAGTTCAAAGCAAAAAGGGAGAGGGAGAAGGATTCAATAGCCTCATTTCAATACATAATAGTATATGAATAACTTGATCACAGAATATATAAAACATGTCGCTATGTATAAAGGGTAGTGTAGACTGAAAGATATTGGCAATTCTTGACTTTTCATTTTCCTCTGTGGCATCACCTTTATATATATATATATATATATATATATATATATAGATAGTATATATATATCTATATATATATATAATATATAAATAAATAATACACACACACACATAGAGTGGGCTCCCGGATAATTATTTGCCACCCCGCCCCCATTCACGGATGCAAATTTTTTTTTTTCCCCTTGTACAGGGATAATCTGTTTTTCATGTTATTTACTGTATAATATGTGTACATAATATGAAATCATACAGCACTTACTTGTGACAATTGTTGATTATAGATGATGGTGATATAGCCGTGCAGCCTGATGAATGATGATTAAGATAGACTGCACAGCAAAGTAGAGTTAATTACAGATCCTCTGAGGGCGCCTCATCACCTTCAGGAGGCACCACCATCTTGAGGTAATTGTACAATTGTACAAACAAGTCAAGATGGGGCTTCACTATTTCATTTATAGTATTGATGAAAGTTGTGGCCCTTTCTTTATTTCTATCCCATGTCTTGACTGTTGTCTGTACCTCCCTGGCATCCCTGATCAAATTGTAAAGACCACAAAATTTCTCAAAGGCCTGGTCTGTTGACAGGATAGTATTACTAAAGAGGGAGAGTTCTTGTCCAAGAATGGCCTCCACAAGTATTCTGCCATGCTCATATTCAGTCTCAATGCAGGTGACTGCACTTTCAGTCATGCGGTAACGGGCTGCTACTTCTCCATGACTTCTGCCCTTCTTAACATGACTATCACGTCTATTTACTCCTCAGTACTCATTAACTGTAAGGGCCTCTGATGCTTAGGCTCTTTGCCAGAAGCCCTAGGAGAAGCAGAATGTTTAGAGGACATTTTAAAGAATAAATTTTAGTCCGTAGCAGTGTATATCGCACAGGCAAAAAACGCACACACGAAAGACCATTGAACTTACATACATATATATTGGGTCAATTGGGTATGCATTGTGCAGGCTGTACATTTTATGAAATGTTTTAAGATGATTTCTAAATATGATATGTATGTACATAAAGTGTTTTAGGATGATACTATAAGTATGCAGACCATATCTAAAATACGTAAGACAATGATTAGCTATATGTAGCAGGGTACGTATCTTTCTGTCTGCGGAACACAGTACACATACGTGTATTTTTCATATGTACATAATAAGTATATTTTCGTGACAAAATAATTATGATGAAAAATGCTTTATTAATTTTTAAATATTACAGTTCTGTAATACTTTCATTATAAACACAGCAAAATGTCAGTAACAAAGTCAGGTTTTCTTAAAAGATGCTCTACCCAAGCCAACTTTCCGCAGATAAACAAATCTTATGATGGCGTGATGCCTTCTTAGAGCAGTAGCCAAACAAAATATTTAAAATGCTATTGGCTGTTGTCTGCACAGCAGCCAATCCAGGAGCAGCATTCATTTTCCTTGTCGCTCTTTGGCAGTACACTTGGCGTTGACTGGTTGAACCCTGGCCCCATTTCGCGGAGATGGAATTGTGGGTATCGCGCATCTAGTACCCAAGCAGCCTCACTGCGCAGAAATTTACGGGTATACGTGAACATAAACGCTAAGCTCGTGTACGTATTGGCAAATATCTGTGTGCATTGTGCCAAAAATTGGACCCTAAAAAGCGCCCTGCTCTTTCTAAGGCTTCTGGCCAAGAAGCTAAAAGAAAGAAGAGAAGATCATAATGAAACTTGATGAGAAGGTGAAACTTCTCGATATGTTGAAGGAGAGAAAAAGTTACGCTGCGGTAGGCTGCCATTTTAAAGTGAACGAGAGCACAGTGAGATACACACATACACACACACACACACACAAAAAAGAAAAAGAAGGGCGTATGACGTACTATGGCACAGCAAAGGCTGTGTCCACAGTAAGACAAAACCATTGTGAAAATGGAATCTGCACTCATGTTCTGGATCAAGGACTGCAGGAAGAAGATTTTGCCCCTTGACTCCAAGATCATATGCCAAAAAGCATGACAGCTCTACCAGCACTATCAACTCCTACTGCTTCACAAGGTGGTGAGGAAGAAGAAACCGAAGCCAAAGATGTAGAGGCACTGGAAGGCAGTGAAGAAGGGACATTGGAATTCTTGGGCTTCGAAGAACCAGCTCCTGAAGAGGAAGACGAAGAAGAGCCCCAACCGGGACCGTCATCAGCTCCCCAAGGATTTCAGGCGAGCAAAGGATGGTTCCACTGGTTCCAGAACAGGTTCGACCTAAAGTCTGTTTCCCTACATGGGGATGCTGCATCTGCAGACAGAGACAGCCGTGATATATCCGGAGGCCTTCATGAAAATAATCCAGGAGAAAGGATATTGCCCAGAACAGGTGTTCAATATGGATGAAACTGGCCTGTTCTGGAAGAAAATGCCATCCCAGATGTATCTTATGAAGGATGAAGCTAAAGCCTCCGGATTCAAGGCACAAAAGGACAGGGTGACCCTCCTGATGTGAGGGAATGCGGCTGGTTTTATGCTGAAAACAGGCCTCATTACAAGGCTGCAAATCTCAAGGCACTCAAGAACAAGAACAACGCGTTACTGCCCGTCTTCTGGATGCATAATCCCAAGGCCTGGGTCACCAAAGTCCTTACGGAGTACTGGTTCCACCAGGGCTTCATTCCTCAAGTTAGGCAATACCTGGCCAATTTGGACATCAACTTCAAGGTCTTGCTCATAATGGACAATGCTGGTGGCAACCCACTCGATCTTTATTCCAAGGGAGTCCAGCTTGAGTTCCTCCCTCCCAAAACCACCTCTCTCCTCCATCCAATGAATCAGGGCATCATCCGTGCCTTCAAGGCACTCTACCGGGAACTATCTCCAGCACCTTGCTGATGCAATGGACCGTAACAGTGAATTTACATTGAAAGATTATTGGCGTAAATTCAAGATTGCCATGTGTCTGTCTGTCATTGACTGGTCGTTGAAGGACATGAAGAAGGAGACCCTGAATGCCTGCTGGAGTAAGTTGTGGCCAGACTGTGTCCATAATTATACAGTACTACCTCAAGATACGAAATTAATCCGTTCCGAGGCGCCCTTCGTATCTTGGACCACATATTACATATAAAATGGCTAATCCGTTCCAAGCCCTCCAAAAACACCCCAGTAAATTATATTTCCAGGCCTACAACACATGTTCTAGGGTTACGACACCGATCCGACAGAAGAAATATGACTCCAAAAAGGCAAGATACTGTACATACTTGAGTAATATTCAACTGCATGTAATGTTCAACCCCATTTTTACTGCATATATTAGGACTTTAGCATATGTCCCTTAGCAATAAGCCTAGCCTATGTTAGCGGTTGCTACTATAGCCTAGTCTATGATTCTGACATCTAAACCTCAAGAAGCTAAAAGCTTAGAATATGCCAAAATATGTATAAATAATCAGTATGTACTCTTTTCAAATAATTATTAATTAATCATTAACTATAATACACACACACACACACAAACCCTTCCATTCGATTGTTTACATTCAGCTCTTACGAGTACCGAATGAACGCTAAGCAATCACTTTTCCTAGGACACAGTAAGCCATAAATTTTCATTAGTATCTCTCTTCAACTAATGAAACTACCAAACAGTATAATAACCATTCATTTCTATTCTTTATTCTATCTTTACCTAATGGAGATACCGAGTTACTGATAGTATAATGAAACATATACGTAACGTAATATTAAAACAAGAAGAATTCTCAAAAATATGTATGATAACAATCTGATTTATTTTATATTTTATGATATCTAATTCACAATTTTTTTTATTAAATGTATTGCATGTACTCATTTCAAATAATTATTAAATAATCATTAACTATAATATTATAAAAAAGCTTCCAAACTTCTGTTTACATCCAGCACTTACGAGTATCGAACGATCGCCAAGCAATCACTATTCCTAGTACACAGTAAGCCATAAATTTTCATTATCTCTCTTCAACTACTGAAACTACCAAACAGTATAATAACCATTCATTTCTATTCTTTATTCTATCTTTACCTAATGTTTTTATTTTTTCTATCTTTACCTAATGTTTTTATTTTTTATTAAATGTATTGCATGAATAAGTTTTTCAATTTACAGCATCCTTTTACCAATAGAATACTTAAGCACAAGGGGTAGATGCTGACCAATAGGAGAGCAGGATCTTATGGAGTGACTAGCATCAGAAACCAATGGGAGAGCGGGAGGATGGTGGCAAGTTTACTCAGTTGGTGGCGCGGGAGTTTTAAAATTGTTCTCGGTGGTCCGGGCGAATCTCGGGACTTTACAGCAACAACCTTTCGTATCTTGAAAACTTTTCGTATGTAGAGCTGTAAAATTTTTCGTATTTGCTTTCGTATCTCGAGTTTTTCATAAGTTGAGCCTTTCGTATGTCGAGGTACCACTGTACAGGTTTTTCTCCTCAGGAAATCCAGCATTCGGCCATTAAATAAGGCAGTCCAGTTGGCAATAATTCTTGGTGGTGAGGGCTTTCACGATATCACCAAGGAAGAAGTCGGCACCCTCATTGATGCCCACTCTGACCCCCTGACAGACCAGGACTTGGAAGAGCTGATGAAGTCTGCCAAGACACTCCAGGTCCAGGAGAGGAACAGGAGGAGGAGGACGACGACTTTGGAATGCCTGTCCCAAGTAAAAAAAATGATAAACGACCTCCAGGAGTTTGTTGCGACATGGGATCCTTACATGGAACGCTCATTGAAGTTTTCTTATATTCTTGATACAGCATTGGAACCCTATAATCAAGCCCTCACCACCGTGAAGAAGCAACGGCAGCAGATGCCAATCACAATGTTCATCACTCGAACGAAGAAGGACCCTCCAAAGCCTCCTAAATCACCTGTAGTAGTGACTCTTGAATTGCCTGAAGAAGTGCCTCCCAAATCGCCTGAGTCACTGCCTAAGAGGATATGTAACTCCTCTGCTTAGCTGTGCAGTCATACCTTCATCGTCATTCATCGGACTGCACGGCTAATTCATCGTCATCATCTTTAATCAACATTCATCACTGGTGAGTACCCTATTTACATATGTTGTACTACTGTAAAACAATTGTTTAATGTTCATACATATTTTGTTCTTTCTTTTTATCTCTTGTGATTTTACATACAATTGTTTCCCTTGTAAAAAGAAGACTGGATGTCTTAAATAGTATCTGTATAAAAGAAAACGTGCATGACTGGATTATTTGCACATACGTAACTAAGTCATGTAGTACGTATATATGTATTTATAACCATAAAATGTAAGATTTACTTCAAAACAGTATCAATAATATTTCAAAGATTAATATGAACCATAATAGGATGATATTTTAATGTATATTTTTAGAGGGGGGTTCCAAAAATTCACGGATTCTGACTTTTGCGGGGGGATCTGGTACGCATCCCCCTTGAATACATGAGGCCACTATAGTATATCTATTATATATATATATATATATATTAATATATCATATATATATATATATATATATATATATATAGATATATATATATATATATGATATATATATAATGTATATATATATATATATATATATATATATATTATATATATATATCTATATATGATATATATATATTATATAGATATATATATATATATTATATATAGATATTATATATATATAGATATATATATATATACACACACATACTTCTAGGGCACAATTTTTCACGGATACAACATTCATTGAATAGAATGGCTTTTTCACTGTTTACCAGCTTTTTTGAAATTGATTCATATTTTCTAATTATTTTCTTCACTTCATTGTTCAGGTTACTAATGGACACATAATGGGGTTCTTCCATTTACTCCAGTATTTTTACAAAAAACGCGACAGCTGTTTCGTCAACCTATACGTATTGAGGTTATCAAGCGTACTGATACAAATATGAGCCTACATGCGTTTTGTGACGTCATGAGGACGGAAAGGTAGTACAATTGCCAGATACCTAGTTTTAAATATTTACAAAAGACTATAGTGAAACATAAAATAAGACAAATAAATAAATATGTTAACAGAAATTATATCAAAAGTTGAAAGTAAGTTATTATATACAAATTTTACATAAATATATATTAATTACATATATGTTTAATTAACAAAATGTCAGTGCGCGCTCCTGTCCGCGTGTGGTAGTGGTCTTGTTCCACGCGGTTGAAGGGCTGCCCTCCTACACGAGGGCAAAGATCGTCTGCCTCGCGTTGGATGTTAAGGTTTGGGCGTTGCGTGGCGATGCTGACGGCTTCTGATATCAATAAACGATTGTAGTTGCCTTCCTTGTGGATTATTTTGGTGTTTGTGAGAAGTTCTTGCAAGGATGGTTTTTTATTGTGGGTATCCACAAAGTGCTGGTGAATAGCACCTTGGTTTCTGTGGGCCTGCATGCGACGTTTGAGTGTAGTTGTTGTGTGTCCGATATAGCATTTTTGGGGGGACTGACATTGCTCGTCAGCACAGACAAACTTGTAAACTATATCAGATTCAACCTCTTTCTCCGTCGATGGAGCCGTACTATTTTTCATTACCAGTGAGGCCGTAAGATTTGGCTTGCAGTAAATTCTTGCTGTTATTTTGTTATATGGTGCTAGGGGGGTGGTTCCTCTTCGCAGTATACCAAGGAGGGCTTTCCTTTCGTCTTCGTGGTGTTTGTTGTATGATATCTGATGGTATATCACTATTTCTTTTTCTTTGTCTTGTGTGTTGTATATATATAGATATATATATATATATATGTATATATGTTTGAATTGTGATTCCCCTTTTATGCAGTTGCTAGTTCTAAAAAATAGATTTTCTGTCTCTGCGAAACCGTTCAAAGTCTGAGTCACGTGCCGCAAAACGTACCAAATCTATTGTCTTTTCAAGTATTTTAGATGTGGGGGGGTTGCTGGTATCTGAGGGAAGGGGTGGGGGGAAAGCTTGAAGGAAAAAAACTATTATTCCTCCAAGAGGGAATGCAAGAGAAAGTTTTCCTGCTCAGCCATTAGCTAAGACGGAAGGCTTGGTCTCATGCATTTGTGCCGTCATAGAGCCGTGTGCATGAATGATCGGTATCATCATCATTGCCATATGTATTATTCAAATCTGTGAAGTGTATTCTGATCATCTGCATCATATATGCATCTGCCTCGAAGTCGATGAGGAAGACCTATTTTCTTCAAACTAAAAAGCTTGCCCTTAAGTTAAAGACAAAGGAAGGAGCAACTTCCATTTTGGCAGCAGTTGACATTTATTTTCCTCTATTGTTGAAATAGGTTTTGATGAAAATGACTAGTAAAAGTGATTAACAGAGAAGCAGATGTGTTTGAGAGAGAGAGAGAGGAGAAGAAGAAGACGAGAGAGAGAGAGAGAGAGAGAGAGAGACTTACCTTACCTTACAGACCTTACATCTTGTTCGGGTTGCCCCAGGTCCCTCAGTGTGACGCACCTCTAATGTCTACCAGAGAGTTGCTAGTACATCTTCCGGTATATTTTGCATCTTCCAATCTTGGATGGTCGGGATGCAGTTTAGATATTTGTCAAGCTTATTCTTAAACACATCTACACTCACTCCTGTTATATTCCTCAGATGAGCTGGCAACGCATTGAATAGACGCTGCATTATCGATGCTGGTGCGTAGTGGATTAATGTCCTGTGTGCTTTCCTTATTTTTCCTGGTATAGTTTTGGGCACAATTAATCTACCTCTGCTTGCTCTTTCTGATATTTTTAGCTCCATGATCTTTTCGGCTATTCCTTCTATCTGTTTCCATGCCTGAATTATCATGTAGCGTTCTCTTCTCCTTTCTAGACTATATAGTAATTTTAAGGATTGTAGTCTTTCCCAGTAGAGAGAGAGAGAGAGAGAGAGAGAGAGAGAGAGAGAGAGAGAGAGAGAGAGAGAGAGAGAGAGAGAGAGAGAGATTGTTCAATCTAAACTTTTCAAGAAACTGTCATTTCATGTTGAATTTTGAATTTTTATCATTTCTTTTTAAGAAATTGTAATTTCATATAAAACTTAGAATTTTCATCAGTTATTTTTTTATCATAGAATAAATTTATATGAAAACGATTATATAGTGAATGTGCCGGACAAAGAAACAGACAGGCGCTTGTAACCAAGTTTGTTAGGCCTAACGGGAGTGAAGACATGCATGATCCGCCAGTACCTGAAACGGTTCACAAAGCCTTCCTTCAGCAGAAGAACTTTTCACGGAGGATGAGATAGAGGAGTTTGAAGGTTTTTTTGGCAGAGGATGGGTAGAGGAAATCCCATCCAATAGGTTTTTTAAAGGAAATTACTGTATCATACAGTACAATTGCACCCAATAGTTGCATTATTTGTGTGGGAATTTTCACCATCCTATATGTAATTTTAAACTTTTTCAAGTTATTAAAACCTTTTTAATATTTTATTTATTCACAAGAACAATGTCATATTAGAAAAAATTACAGTATAGTACACAGTAGGTATTGAAAATGGGTAGTATAAAAAGTTTGACTGGGTAAGTTGCCGTTTTGCTTTGGCCCTAATGGAATTATTCCCATAAGGTATGTGTTTCGAAATATGTGAATTTCCAATTCTGTGAGGCTGTGGATCTACCAAATTCTCACATAATTGGGGACTGTATTATACGACGTGCTTTTAGGTGGAAATATGACTTGAATATGTCTCGTGAATGTGAACGATTTTTTTCTTTCTTTTAACAAGATTACATCGACAATGAACCAAAATATTATAATGGTAGAAAATAAATGATGAACTAAATGTTAAGTGTTCAAGTATCTATATATATATATAATATAGATATATATAATTATATATATATATAGATATATATATATATATATATATATATATATATATATAGTATATATCATAAAATTTTTATTCAGATATCACTGGCATTAGTTGTTATATTTTCATAAGCCTGATTTTTTTAAAAATTGCCATCACTCATATAATACTATGTTTAATCATTGAAAGAATGCCATGTTACTTGAGAGAGAGAGAGAGAGAGAGAGAGAGAGAGAGAGAGAGAGAGGAGCGAGAGAGAGAAGAGAGAGAGAGAGAGAGAGAGGGGGGGGGGGGTTGTCATGCTAACGGAAAGAATAATTCTGAGGCCACTATAGTTTTTCTTTTTAGAGCTGCTAAGCCACACTATGAATCTCCTCAGAGCAAAATACTACATCTTTGTATGCCATAGAGAGTTCATATTTTATATAAGTTTGGGTTGAAAGGATATAAGGATACTCTTGGAGAGTATACATTTGAAATCAGTGTTGAATTTGGGTGCTTTCAGCCTGGGCAGTATAGGTAAATTTTGCACTGTTTTTAAGTTTGCTGTTGATTAGCTTCTAACCTTGTATAAAACGGGCAAGGAGAAAAAGCCCTTGGCTGTACAGGGATTAAGCATTGTCCTTCCAAATGGTATTCTCTACATGGGGCCGGTTACTGATTGCCTGAAGGAAAACGGATCTGAGCAAAGACCCCACCTCTTCTTTTCTTGTTCCCATGAAGCTAATCACTTTTCTACCAGATGAATGCATGGATTGAATTTCTTTACTGGAGCATATATTGCTTACTCCTTTCTTGATTTTTTTTTTCTCTCTCGAAATCAACTGATTCCTGAACTCCTAGAAAAGCAACAGAATGTTTAGGATGTCAAATGACTGTAAATCATCAGACAATTTCTGATGAACCAATGTTATCATTCTATACGTGAACACCGCTTTTACTTTAGATATTCAGTCACTTGAATGGTAGGCATGACTGTACAGCCATTTGGTCGAGATTAGTGCCCAAGATGATTATCGCCAGAGCCTTTCTCGCAGATTCCTGTTCGTACTTTGATCCCTCACGGGAGATTCCAGAATTCCCTCATCGGCAGTTAAAAGTCATGAGGAAAAGTGGAAACGATATTTGAAGATTCTGGAAACCCATCATAAATCAGATTGGGAATAGGAATATGTCAGGACTTAGGATAATCCCCTGCCCTATTATGAAGTAAGTAGTGTTTGTGAGTTGTTTCAAGCGCTTGTTTACAAAGGAGTTGTCAAATAGCGCCAGATATTACTGTTATAAGCTGTTGTCTGAAAAGTTTTGAAGTATGTAGCAAAACATTTTTGAGTGACTGCACATAGAAAATCTGCATCACAAATGTAAACAACTAGGCAGTCTTGGGCAATGTGATAAAAGTACACTTATACTGTGTGCTCGTTTATCTTTTGTGGTTGATCTAGAGGTGGTTTTGAAATGAGGGATTATTGTATATCCTATTGCAATGCATTTATGTATTTGGTAAATTTACAGCATATTTATCAAGGTGAAGTTATTTGGCCCATATCATACTTGCCAGTGAATAAGATAGAATTTGAACCTTCAGAAAATCATCACAAAACACCTACACATAGTATAGCACCAACAACAGCAATGAGGTTCAGTGCAAAAGGACTAGGGTCCTGCCACTCAGCATTTTCTACTGTAACTTTGTTAGCGAAAATTGATTATTACAAAGGTTATATTTATATATTACTAGAATGTATAACAAACATTAAAATAACACCACATCACTACAAGTAAGCCATCTACAATCTCTTATATTTCTCTCTCTATGGAGCTTCAACTTTAAAACTACAGGCAGCCCACAGTTAACGTTGGTATCAGTTACCGACATTTCGGTTTAACAGAGCTTGTTCATTATATTCATAACTGGGTTTTATCCTCCGTAGCGTTTATAGCACCATTGTCTGCTTATTGGTGGCTTATGCTAAGCACCAAGACCGCCTCATAAAATACAAACATAAAGAATATGCATCTCTTCCTTGGCTCTTTTGAAAAGTTATCCTTTACTTTGCTCCATCCAATTATACTGTATGTAGTCTTGTATTACTATTGTATTATAAAGTACAAACAAACCGACCATGTTTTGGTTCGGAAAAATCTGCTGAGAGAGGAAGTAAGATTATTTTGCCGTGTTTAACTCAATTTAGAGTGATTCTTACTTGTATTTAGAGTAAATTAATCTCCAGAAACTTTATTTGGGACAAGGTTATTTTTATACATTCAACTTACCTGTCAGATATATACATAGCTATTGACTCCGTCGCGCCGACAGAATTTCTAATTTCGCGCACACGCTACAGGTAGGTCAGGTGATCCACCGCGCCGCCGCTGGGTGGCAGGAATAGGAACCCATTCCCGTTTTCCATCAGATTTTTTCTGTCGGCCATACTGGCAACATCGTTGTTGGTATCTCCGGCTGGATTTCGTTTTTGGATACAATTGATCATCGTTTTGGACCACTTTGGTGACGTATTTGGATCGTTGTACTGGCATACGCTTTTGTGGATCGTTATTTGGATTTTGGCTTGGAATTTTCATCATGATGTCTGATTCTGGAAGTGTGGTGAGAATGTGTGTGAATGAAGGGTGCAAGGTGAGAATGCTGAAAGCTTCGGTTGATCCTCACACTGTTTGTAAAATATGCAGGAAGTATGAATGTTCGATGGATAACACTTGTCATGAATGTGAGTGTTTGAGTGCTGAAGGGTGGAAGTCTCTAACTTCTTATTTAAGGAAATTAGAGAAAGACCGGTTAAGGAAGTCATCTTCCAAAACCAAGCCTAGCTCTCAATCTTCAAGTGGTTTGGTGAGTAATATTGTACCCTCCTCTAACATTATGAACGCTCCTTGTAATATTTCAGGTCCTTCTCCGAATGCAGATCCTACGGACTCTGCTTCGGAGATAGCAAGCCTTAAAGCTGCGCTTATGAAAATGGAGCGTAAAATGGCGGCCATAGAAGGTAAGCAAAGTAGTGCTGTGGAAAGTGAGGTGAATTTCCCCAGTGAAGTGGAGGAGGCGTCTGATTGGCTTCACAACGCTCCCAGGCCTAGACCTCTTTCAAGCTCCCAAGCCCAGAGGAGAAGGAATGTCGAAAGCCTTACGGAGGTTATGGAGGATCCCCACCAGTCAGACGTCTCTTCGGCAGAATCTGTAACGTCACAGACTGCCAGAGAACGCATTAGAAAAAGCGTTCTACGTGAATGTTTTTCGTCATCGGAGAATTCCTCACCTAAAAGAGGATGGAGATCAGCGGATCGTTCTCGTCCCTTGAAGAGGATCTGGGAAGAATCGGGCATAAACTCGAGTCCGGAACGTTTTTCGGAGGACTCCCCGACAGAGATTAAGAAAGCAAAGGTTTTGGCTTCTCCCGCTAAGTCGTGGGGAATGGAGAAAGAAGGCTCTCCTTCCTCTCGTTTAGACCAGAGAGAAGAAACGACGAAGATATTAAAGGATATGCAAGAGTCTATTGCTTCTCTAGTCGGGGTTCTTTCGAGAGATCCTCCAAGAAGAAAGGATGTTAATCTTCCTGTGAAGAAGTCAAAAAACCCTTACTATCAACCTCCCAGAAAAGAAGATTCTTCTTCGGATGAAGGGTCTATTTTTCACAGACCCGCGAGTTCGGGGCGCGAGGCAGCCAGGCGTGAAGCCCAGCGAGCTGCGAAGCGCCAGCCAGGCGCGGATAAAGCACCAGTCAGCCGCAAAGAACTAACACGTAAGGCGCGAGGCGCCAACCAGGCGCGACGCGGCAACCAGGCGCTATCCGATATCGCAGGAGACGACTAGGCGCGAGAAGCTGGCCAGGCGCGAGGAGCCAGCCGCGCGTGAGAATTCCTACAAGCAGGAAAAGACAATCAGGCGCGAGGCACCATCCAGGAGTGTAGCGCCAGCCAGACGCGATGCGCCAGACTGCCGAGAAGCGCCAGCCAGGCGGCCGCGAAGAGACATACAGGCGCGAAGCGCCAGCCAGACGCGACGTGATAGACGGCTGCGAAGCGCCAATCAGGCGTGAAGCGCGAGTCGAGCGCGAGGCGCCAGCAAGGCGCGAAGCGCTAGCCGAGCGTGAGGCGCCAACCGCGCGAGAAGATTCAACCAAGCGCGAAGCGCCAGTCAGGCGCAAGGCGCCAGTCAGGCGCAAGGCGCCAGCTGATCATGAAGAGCGGCAAGAGCGAGAAGTTATAAGGGGTAATAGAAGATCTTTTCATGTAATGTCTTCGGATAGCGAGTCTCCTACAAGTAGAAACCCTAATGCAAGGAAGCAACCTGGTACATCGAAGGTTACGGTTTCAACCTCCATGTCTCAGGATGTTTTGATGGATAAGAAAGGGAGAACTTCTAGATCTGTCAGTCTCTCTCCTTCTAGGAGTATTTCTCCTATAGGGAATAGGTCTACGGACAAAGATTCTAATAAAAGAGCTCGCTCTCCTTCTAGGATGGAGTTGGATGAGGTGTCGGAGGAAGAAACCCCGAACAATGAGGGGGTATCTAACTACAAAGTGTTAGCCTCTCTTCTCCTGCAAGAATTTGGAGACTCTCTAAAGCCCTGCAGCCCTCCTTCCCCGAGATCTCTGTTCTCCAGTACGAAGGTTCCTAAATCGTCTTCGTATTTAAAAATGAAACCAGCCACCATATCAATGAAGGAAGGCTATTCAATCTTTAAAATAATTGGATGAAGGTGGTGAAGAAGGAAGCTCAGAAGACAGTTTTTTGCACTCCTCCATGTAAGCTCGGAGGTAGGAGGGGAATATGGTACAGGACAGAGGAAGCCATGGGGCTTATGCTTCCATCTTCCGCAAAGGCGGATTTTTCAAGCTTGGTTGAAGCATCGAGAAGACATGCTTTGAATACAGCTAAAGCATATTGGAGCATGTCAGAATTGGATCAGCACCTCAAGGGACTTTTCCATGTACTAGAAGTTTTTAACTTCTTGGATTGGTCCCTTGGAGTGCTGGCCAAGAAGCAAATGAACCAGATGTTTTTAGAACTGAAGTTTTGCATTGCATTTTATCCTGTATGGATAAAGCGGTTCAGGATGGTTCGGGAGAATTGTCATCTCTATTTGGAGCAGGAGTAGTGAAGAAGAGATCATTATTTGGTTCATTTCTAACCAAAGCAGTTTCTCCTTCACAAAGGTCAGCCCTTTTATACGCTCCTCTCTCGGATCACCTTTTCCCTTCGCACTTGGTGAAGGAGATTTCAAAGTCTCTTGCTGAAAAGGCAACCCAAGACTTATTAGTACAATCCTCCAAGAAATCAAGACCAACAGTACCAGTAGCGAAGAAGACTACTCGTACTCCGGTAGTGCCCTTTCGGAGAGGTTCCACCTCTCGTCCTCCAACGAAAAGGAAGACAGCAGAAAAGCGAGGAAGGTCCTCCTTTAGATCTTTCAAGAAATCAAAGTAGCAGCGAGGTCCTCCAAACACCTGTAGGGGCCAGGCTCCTAAACTTCGTAGGGGCATGGAAGATAAGGAAAGCCGATCCTTGGACGCTAGCAGTCTTGGGGAAAGGTTACATTATACCTTTTCAGGACAGACCACCTTTGTCGAATTCCCCAAAGGAACTGTCAGCGAAGTACAAGGACCCTGTTCTGAGGGAGACACTTCTTCAGATGGTGATAGGAATGAAGGACAAAGAGGCAATAGAAGAGGTTCAGGATCCTTCCTCTCCGGGGTTTTGGGGACAACCGCCTGTTTTTAGTTCCAAAGGCATCCGGGGGATGGAGGCCAGTCTTGGACGTGAGCATTCTGAACAAATATGTGGAAAAGAAAGTTCTCGATGGAGACTTCTGCCTCGGTACTTTCAGCCCTGCAAAGAGGAGACTGGATGGTCTCTCTGGACCTGCAGGATGCATATTTCCACGTTCCTATTCACCCGTCATCAAAGAAGTATCTCAGGTTAGTGATTCAAGGGAAAGTCTACCAGTTCAGAGCCTTGTGCTTCGGCCTCTCCACGGCTCCACGGGTATTTACGTACCTGATGCGGAACGTAGCCAGATGGCTACACCTGGAAGGCATAAGCGTCTCTCTGTACCTAGACGATTGGCTGATAAGAGCAAAATCCCAGGAACAATGTTTGGAGGATCTGAAGAAGACATTAGAATTGACAAAGGAATTAGGACTTCTCGTGAATCTCGAGAAATCGCAGATGACCCCCAGTCAGGACTTAGTCTATTTGGGGATTCAGATGAATTCTCGGGATTTTCGGGTTTTTCCGTCCCAAGAAAGGATTCTTCAGGGATTCAGAAAAGTTACATCCTTCCTAAAGAAAGACAGGAGTTCAGCCAGGGAGTGGCTGAGCCTTCTAGGGACTCTTTCTTCCCTGGAACAATTTGTATCCCTAGGAAGACTTCATCTAAGGCCTCTACAATTCTTCCTAAAGATAGATCTTGGACTTGGAAGAAGGGCCATCTGTCGGACACTTTTCCGGTAACAATAGAGGTGAAGAAACACCTAAAGTGGTGGCTGCTCCCACTCAAAGAGAACAAGGGAGTGTCCCTAGAGGTTCGGAACCCAAACCAAATCTTGTTCTCAGACGCTTCAGAGACGGGATGGGGAGCGACTCTAGGGGCAAGAGAAGTCTCTGGCAAATGGAAGAAAGAACAAAGAGATTGGCATATAAATGCCAAAGAACTATATGCAGTGTTTCTGGGATTAAAATTCTTCGAGTCAGAAGTAAGAAATCAAGTGATTCAAGTCAACGCAGACAACACCACGGCGTTGGCTTATATAAAAAAACAGGGGGGGACGCACTCGTTTTCCCTATTCGAGATAACGAAGGATCTGTTGTCATGGACGGAGGAGGAGAGGAATATTACCCTCCTGAACAGATTTGTGAAAGGGGAAAGAAATATCAGAGCAGACAGGCTCAGCAGGACAAAACAAGTTCTCCCCACGGAGTGGACTCTGCACGAGCAAGTCTGCCAAAGACTGTGGAACCTGTGGGGAAGGCCACAGATAGATTTGTTTGCGACGTTCCTGTCAAAGAGGATAGAGAACTTCTGCTCCTTAGTAGAAGACCCGAGAGCGATAGCGGTGGATGCCATGCTACTGGAGTGGTTGGGACTCGACGCTTACGCTTTCCCTCCATTCAAGTTGCTAGGAGTAGTGATGAAGAAGTTCGTAGCATCAACAGGGACGAGGTTAACTCTCATCGCCCCGTTTTGGCCATCCCAAGATTGGTTCACAGAGGTACAGGAATGGACAGTAGACTACCCAAGATCTCTTCCAAACAGGACAGATCTTCTCAGACAACCCCACTTCAAGAGGTTCCATCAAAACCTCCCCGCTCTCGCTCTGACTGCCTTTCGCACTATCGAAAGATTGGTCAGAAGTGAGAGGCTTTTCAAGCAAGGCTTCGAAAGCAATTGCTAGAGCCCGGAGATCGTCAACTATCCGGGTCTATCAATCGAAGTGGGATGTGTTTAGAAGATGGTGTAGGAAGAATAAGCTGTCCTCCTCCGATACCTCTGTGACCAATATAGCAGATTTTCTGTTATTCCTGAGAGAGGAATCCAATCTGTCCGTATCTACAATAAAGGGATACCGAAGTATGCTCTCAGCGGTATTTAGAAATAGAGGCTTAAACTTGGCAGAGGATAGAGATTTGCACGATCTCATAAGATCGTTTGAGACGTCAAAATCTATATCCTCTACTCCGCCAAGTTGGAATCTGGATGTTGTGCTCAAATTCCTTACATCGGAAAAATTTGAACCTCCCGACCGTGCCTCGTTCAGGGATTGGACGAGAAAGTGTGTGTTTTTCTCATAGCCTTAGCGACGGCTAAGAGAATAAGTGAAATCCATGCCCTAGATTCTCGGGTGGGTTTTAAAAAAGACGCAGCCATCTGTTCTTTTCAAACTCTGTTTTTGGCAAAAAATGAGAACCCTTCGAAACCATGGCCAAGGAGTTTTGAGGTGAAAAGTCTTTCAAACTTAATGGGAGACGAAATTGAAAGAACTTTATGCCCGGTTAGAGCTCTTAAGTTCTATCTTAAAAAGAAAGAAGAGTTGAAGGCATGTAAACAAAGTCTATGGTGCGCAGTTCGGGACACGAAAAGACCAATGTCCAAGAATGCGCTAGCGTATTTTATTAGAAGTGTTATTATGGAAGCTCATAGCGATTGTGCAGAGGATTCCTTTAAAATATTACGAGTTAAAGCTCATGAGGTAAGAGCAGTGGCAACATCATTATCATTCCAAAAGAATATGTCCACGAAGGACATTATTAACGCGACCTATTGGAGATGCAACTCGGTATTTGCATCCCACTATCTTAGAGATGTTAAAATTACCTACGACAAGTGCTTCTCTCTAGGTCCTTTTGTGTCTGCGGATACAGTGCTGGGACTGAGGACACATACCGATCCTTAAACTTTTATGAAAAGTCTAATACTTCCATACCATACTGGTGGGATGGGCTCTAACTTTCTTACCTGACGGCTAGTTGTTGCACAGGCGGCCATGGCCTTGTTTAGGTAAGGAACTTTGAGTTTATCTTACAGGATAGGCTTGGATAAAAACGGTGTCTTTGATTACGGAGATCTCCACTATTTGAGGCGGTTTTTTTTTTTTTGTGTTACTACTGGTAAAAGTGCTTGGTGTCGCACAGGCGGCCATAACCCTTGCTAGTGAGGAACTAGAAATGTGCCTTTTAAACGGAGTAGTATTAAAGACATTGTCTAAATTCGTACATGGACCTCTCCTTTTAAGACAGTATCAGGATTTTCAGCTGACAAGAGTGCTTGGGCTAGCCAGGCGGCTTTTGGGTGGTGCTTTTGACAGTATGAGAATGTGAATAGGTCTTACAAGCGAGGTAGTACAAATTGAAATTATATTTGTTTATTTTATTTTTATTTATTTTTTCATAAAGAATTAGGTGTAAAATATTGTGATTGAGTTTTTTGGTTGTTTGCAAGGAGTCCGGGGATGACTTCTTGCAATCTTAGATACAACTTTTGGTTAGGTTAAGGTGATCAGGATCGGGATTGTGCTCCTTAGAAAAAAGGTTCTTGTCATATAAGTGGATTGAAACCCTTTGACATAGCCCTTATAGGTATCGGCGGCCAAGTAAGTGGATAAGACCCCTTTGGCAGACCTACAAGAACTCTTAGCAATAGATCAATATTTCGCTGAGGCTCTTGAGACTAAGCAGACTCCTGGGCATTAACCATGAAGTCTTCAGTCTAAACAGGTAGGAACCAAGGTTTTATGTTATTAATACCTACAACGATTGTTGTGTTTCCTGTTAAATCAGTTATTAGCTGTCTTTACCCTCCTCCAATGGTGTGAATCAGCTATGTATATATCTGACAGGTAAGTTGAATGTATAAAAATGATATTGTTATGATACAATAGTTTTATACATACTTACCTGGCAGATATATACAATTAAATTACCCACCCAGCCTCCCCTCAGGAGACAGATGGTGTAGAAAAAATCTGATGGAAAACGGGAATGGGTTCCTATTCCTGCCACCCAGCGGCGGCGCGGTGGATCACCTGACCTACCTGTAGCATGTGCGCGAAATTCGAAATTCTGTCGGCGCGACGGAGTCAATAGCTATGTATATATCTGCCAGGTAAGTATGTATAAAACTTTATTGTATCATAACAATATCATTTTTCATAATATGAAGCATTTTTAAGTTGAAATATGACTTAAATATGTCTTGTTGAGAACTATAGTTAGTTATTTTTTTCATAAACAGATGATGCCATTGTCTGGTCATCGGTGGCTAGGCCTGAGCGCCGAGAGACCCTCAAGAAATACAAACATAATGAATTTGCATCTTTTCCTTGGCTCTTTTAACCCTTAAACGCTGAAGCGGTATTTTAAAAATCATCTCCCGTATGCTGGTGGCGTTCGCGAGTGAGCGCTGAAGTGGAAAAAATGTTTATTTTTTAAATCAGAGCATGCTTAGTTTTCAAGATTAAGAGTTCATTTTTGGCTCCTTTTTTTGTCATTGCCTGAATTTTAGTATGCAACCATCAGAAATGAAAAAAAATATCATTATCATATATAAATAATATTGGGACATAAGACAGCGCAAATAAAAATTTCATATATACAGTGTTCCCTCCGTATTCGCGGGGGATGCGTACCAGACCCCCCGTGAATAGTTAGAATCCGCGAATGTTTGGAACCCCTATAAAAGCGCTAAAAACAGCCTATTTTGTTAGTTAAAACTTAAGAAAAACCGCTAAAAATTTTCATACTTGGTTTTTTTAATGGTTTTATCACAAAAAGTGCATTTTATGATGAAATTGATCACAAAAACCAGGAATTTGTGGATATTTCTCATAGAAAAATACCACGAATGTGGGAATAATGCGGGGAATTGTTCCCGAGAGAAATCCGCGAATGTGTGAGTCCGCGAATCCGGAGAACGCGAATACGGGGGGTCCACTGTAATTGTATACGAATCATGCTGTGAGCAAAACGGTTAAAGCTAACGAGTTAATTTTTTTCATTGTATTGTACACTAAATTGCGATCATTTTTGTATATAACACATTGTAAAATGATCAAGGCAACACAAGAGAAAATATTATCACAAGATGATGCATGAAATCGTAACGCACGGACGTAAAAAAAGCTGTTTTCAAAAATTCCCCATAAATCGAAATATTGTGCTAGAGACTTCCAATTTGTTGCAAAATGAAAGTAATTGATTGAATATTATTACAGTCTAGCTTACTATTGCAGTTTTTTACCATTTTGGTCGAGTTAAAGTTGACCGAAGGACGAATTTTTTCTATTTATGTATATTTCAAAACTGATAAAAGCTACAACCATGGGTTGTTTTTAGTTGTATTCTACATGAAATTGCACACATTTTCATATATAAAACTTTATGTAACGGCTAATTTAAAATGGTGCAAACATTACGACAATCAGACAAAAAAATTTATGATTTTTTTGGAAGAGTTACCGCGCAGATGTAAGCAAAAAGTTTATTTCATAAATTCACCGTAAATTGAAATATTGTGTTAGAGACTTCCAATTTGTTGCAAAATAAAGGTAAATGATTGAATGTTACTAGAATGTAATAGTTTTAGCTTACAATTGCGTTTTTTGGCCATTTCGGTTGAGTTAAAGTTGACCGAAGGTTGAAATTTTGGCACTTATTGTTATTTATATGAAAATATTTCAAAACTGATAAAAGCTACGACCATGGGTTGTTTTTAGTTGTATTCTACATGAAATTGCACACATTTCCATATATAAAACTTCATGTAACGGCTAATTAAAAATGGTACAAACATTACGACAATCGGACAAAAAAAATTTATGATTTTTTCGGAAGAGTTACGGAGCGGACGTAAGGAAAGGTAAGGAAAGTTTTTTTCATAAATTCACCATAAATCAAAATATTGTACTAGAGACTTCCAATTTGTTTCAAAATGAAGAAAAATGATTGAATATTACTAGAATATAAGAGTTTTAGCTTACAATTGCGTTTTTCGACCATTTCGGTACAGTCAAAGTTGACCAAAGGTTGGAATTATGGCCCTTATCGTTATTTATATGAAGATATTTCAAAACTGATAAAAGCTACAACCATGAGTTGTTTTTCGTCGTATTCTACATGAAATTGCGCACATTTTCATATATAATACTCCATGTAACGGCTAATATAAAATGGTGCAAAAATTATGTCAGTGACAAAATAATTTCTGAGATGTGTCGCTGATGCTTTTTAGTGCGAGAAGAAAGAAATTCGCGCTTGCGCGCCTGGGTAACAATTGTCAACAAAACAACGCCTTGATCCATGAGCTCCCAGCATCCCCCTAGGCGAGTGATTCAAAAGTTTTCGCCTACTAGGCGTACAACTATTTTTCCGCGAATTTAAAAAATTAAAAAAAAAAAAAAAAAAAAAAAAAAAAAAAAAAAAAAACTTTTTTTATATCGACGTACCATACGTCCAATCAGCACCCAACAGACAATTTATATCGACGTTTAATAAGTCCAATCGGCGTTAAAGGGTTAAAGTTATGCTTTACTTCACTGTATCCCATAATACTGTATGTAGTCTCATATTACTTTAGTACTATAAAATACAAAGTGATCAATGCTTTGGTTTGGAAAAATCAGCTGAGAGTGGAGGCAAGATTATTTTGCCTTATTTAATTCAATTCAGAGTAATTTTCTTGCTAATATTTAGCATACCGTATATTTCGGCGTATAAGTCGACCCTTTAGCCCCAAAAAATCATGCCAAAATTAGGGGGTTGACTTATCTAACGGTAACAAAAAGTGAATCTTTATTATTTTGGCATATTGGTACAGGAATCCAGGCTTTACAGTTGGCTAATAACAATGACAGTCTTGTTGAGGTAACTATGTATGTAAATACCAGTATTAAAAACATTTCACACTGTAATACGACAATAATAATACATTAGAACATCCATTACCTTAAATAAAAGGAAAAAAATCAAAGTAACTTGAAGAACCCCCATCGCACAGCAAGTGTAAACATTGCGTAGCCATTTGTAGTACTGTAATTGAGAAGGATGCGTTCGCTCTGACAGTTTTGTATTTACTGGGGTATTGTTCAAAAACATTTATGGTATGAAATCTTTATTTATCACTTTAAATAAAATAAAAAAAATTGTATTTAATAGTAAATATGTATTTAAAATCCTTCAAAATTACTTGAGTCATCGTCACTTGAATTAAACAATTCATCAAAAAATTATCATTCATGGTTTCATCATAAGAATCCCAGTTTGAATCTGGTGAATCAACTGCAGGTTCGTTTTCCCTCAAATGAGCCTGTTTATGCCATAGAAGAACCAATGGTCAATGAATATTACAACATAATAATAAAATACCGGCATGTCGTTTTAACAACCCAATCAAAACATTAACTCGAGTGGCAGTTTGTACATACATATATATGTAGGCTGTTATGCAGCGTTATTAGCGCTTTGTTTGTTTACATTACACTGGAGTAACGTATCTTTCGTTTCGTCATTTCTAATCATATTTGCCGGTATTCATCTTTTATATTACACAGATTTGTTAATATACCGAGTATATTACCTGTATTTCTTATGGTAAGTAGAGCAACATATGTACCGTAATAACATTCAGGTTATTTTATATGATATGTTTTACCCTGCTGCTTATATTAAGCGTATGGTTGGCCTCACATATGTACCGTAATAACATTCAGGTTATTTTATATGATACGTTTTACCCTGCTGCTTATTTTGAGCGTACGGTTGGCCTCACATTTTATAGGTCGACTAATATACCCGATATTAGTTAAAATCATAAAAATTTACTCAGAATTGGGGGGTCGACTTATACGCCGAAATATACGGTAAATTAATCTTTAGAATCTATTTATATGGGACATGGTTATTTTTCATTATATGAAGTTTTTAAATTGAAATATGACTAAAATACTTCTTGTTGTGAACTAGATTGTTATATTTTTCGTTAACAGATGGTGTTTGAAGCATGTTTTTTGTGTAAAAAATCAACAGATTCCATTTCCACTCTCATCCTATCCTTTTTTCTACACTATTATTTACAGTTGAGTTTCATCCATGGTGCTGATGCATGATAATTTAAAGTCAGCTACAACTGCAACTTTAAATTTAGCAGGACTATAATTCCTTGCCAATATTTTCTCCATAGTAAATAAAGGTATAATGAAAAATATTCAAGTCCTGTTCTACTTAATTGACGTCATTTGTAACATGGCTGGTAATTTTGAACTATTGTACAATGGCTGAAATGCAAGCAAAATATTATCATCATCAGATTCGGTTCGGTTGTTTTAGTAAAATAACTGTTATCATTCAGTTGTTTACGGCTGTAGCATTTAAGCAACAATTATAATATGATAAATAAAGAGATGGAAGAAATGTTAGCAGTCTGATATGAGCGATTTTTTTTATTTTCTCTTTTTTTCTCTCTCTCATACTAGGCAACTGAAATTCGACATTTTCATTAGTCATTGCATATTAGGGCAAAATATCTGGCTGTGACACTGTCTAAGGCGCTCATTGTAAGGTGGATTGTGGCGCCCGTAGACTTTTGTATTTCGGTTAGCAAAGATTTTTGGTCAGCATCAGGCCCCCGGAACGGCTGCCTATATTAGTTATTTTATAACAATATTTGTTAATTGTAAGGCTGGTAAATAAATATTTACACTAATCATTACACTATTCAAAACAACATAACTTGCATGTCTGCCTGGCTTACAAAAACTCACTCTCTGTATCAGTGTAAGTCTACAGTAGTAATAGGGTATCTATCCTCCATTTTCCATTGTTTTTAAACAAAACCCTTGTGAGGGCGAGCTGTCTTTATCATCACTATGACACACACTCATTCATTTCACTGAGATATTGTTTTGCAACTGATCATCATAGATGTCATATTTTTCACTTCATATAAAAATCAAGGGATAATTTGGAGATTAACATAAAAACAGTGTACATATTTCATTAGAAAAGTAATATCAATTTCAGAACGTTTCTCCAATTAAGAATGTTAAGTCTTACCTTGGGAACTCGGGAGTATTGTTTTTAGAAGGCGGGTTCTTCTTTCCAGAAACAATTCGATATTGAACACTGTGGGTGTTTGCTTGGAGATGTTTCAAATTTTCACTCTGGCACGCTGCCCACTCACTTATGTCATACACGGCTCCTTCCATACAAGCATAGTATCTCCACCGTAACCCAAGTAGTGTGCTTTCAGCCCAGATATCACCCTGAGAAGAACAAAATCATTCAATTACTGTCATGATAAAAATTTTGGTATTGGTACACAAGAAATCTAACTAACCTCAAGCAGAGTAGTGCCTTGATATTCTATGTAAAAAAAAAATCCAAAAATCAAAGCACCACCGAAATAAAAATATCAATACACGACACTGAAATGGGTAAAAATTTTACTCCTGCAAGCATAATCTAAATCATATAGATATAGCAACTCAGCAATGATAACGTGTACACTGGAACTAACTAGTCTGAAAAATTCACTAGCACTGACCAGTACAGTGATTCCCCCGTATTCGCGGGGGATGCGTACCAGACCCCCCTGTGAATAGTTAGAACCTGCAAATAGCTGAAACCCTATAATAATGCTTAAAACCTCCTATTTTGTTAGTTAAAACTCAAGCAAAACCCGCTACAAATTTTTATATCCCCCCCCCTTTTTTTTTAATTAGTTTTTATACAAAGAAAGTGCATTTAAAAAAAAAAAAAAAAAAAAAAAAAAAGAAATTTGTTGAGATTTCTGATAGAAAAATTCCACGAACGCGCAAATTTTCCGCGAATAATGTGGGGAAACGTTCCCGAGAGAAATCTGCGAATCTGGAGAATGCGAATACAGGGGATCCACTGTAAACAAATACTATGGCTGTAAATTTATAAGGTGAACTAAAAGTTTAGGTACACAAAATACAAAATTGTGGGATACTAAAATGGTTAAATCATGTATTCTTATTATAATGATAGGGATTCTGAAAATCTGGCCTTTGCACAATAATATGTAACACTTAATTTTTTTTTTGGGGGGGGAAGGGGGGCAAAATGAGAAAGAGCACAATTTACTTTGCTAACCATCAATTCAATTATTACACCTGGATCTAAAATATCTTCATCAACCTTGACCTAGCTAGGCCTGGTTGTCTGTAAATGTATGCATATATCCAATAGTATAGTTGATGAGTATTTATATGTGGTGTTTACTATCTATAACAATGAATTATGAGTTTAATTTTACAGGGTTTTTTTTTAATGTATATACTATATTGCTTAGGAGAGACTATGACAATAGTGGCAAGGAGAATTCTGACAGGAACTAAGACATTCAAAATATACCTTGTGGAGATCATGTGTACTAAAGTCATCTGGGTCAGCAAGTTTGATCTTTTTCTTTTATTGGAATGATGACTCAACTATCATTGCAGTAATATAATATATTTTTAAAAGTATGTAAGATTATAATTTTGACATATACAGGGGGGGCCCCTTATTCACGGACTCACATATTTGCGGATTTCTCTCGGGAACGTTTCCCCGCATTATTCGCGGAAAATTTTCTTTGTGAAATATCCACAAATTCCTGGTTTTTTTTTATCAATTTCATCATAAAATGCACTTTTTGTGATAAAACTATTAAAAAAACCAAGTATGAAAATTTTTTAGTGTTTTTCTTGAGTTTTAACTAACAAAATAGGCTGTTTTTAGCGTTTTTATAGGGGTTCCAAACATTCGCGGGTTCTAACTATTCACGGATGGATCTGGTACGCATCCCACGCGAATACGGGGGGACCACTGTACTGCATTCTTTTGTTCTTAGTAGTATTTGTAAACAATTTTATAGCTAAAAATGTCAAGTACCAGAAACTTAGAAAATAAAAGAAAAAGGTCATGTGCTCGTAAGTTTTCAACAATTCTGGTTTATAATAGGGTTGCGAACTTCGCACTGAAGAACAATTGTTGTGTTCAAGTTTGGATGATGCAATTGTTATGTCAAGTTATCTTATTACAGTAGTGCCTCAGGTTACGAAATTAATCCGTTCTGAAGCGGCCTTCGTAACCTGATTTTTTCGTATCTAGAACTATGTTTTACATGTAAATTGCCTAATTAATTTCAAGCCCTACAAAAACACCACAGTAAATTTTATAATAAAGCTAAATTGATCAATAAACAATGAAGTACAACAAATTTGGACTATTTAATACCTAACCTAACCGTGACTGTACCTGTAAATAAAGTGTATTAGTGTACAGGGTACAAGAAATACTGTGAGTACGTATGTAGTAAAATGTGGAACCTTACCTTTCGAGTGAGGTGATGTCCGAAAGTGGCGACAGAGGAGGAGGACAAATGGCAGAAAACATGAACACTTAGCTTTACGAAACATTAGAAAATGGCAGAAAACATTAATACTAAAATTTGCGAAACACATTAACAAATGGCAGAAAACATTAACACTTAACTTTATGAAAAACCTAAAATTAAATTCCTTTTAATTGCCTTTTTCTAATTAAAAAAAATTTTTTTTTTTAAACTGTTCTATTTTACATTTTTTTAAAAAAGTTCAATTTCTTCACTTCCAATTTCCTGTTTTTTCGTATCACTTGGACCTTCCTGTTTGCTTACTACTAAAGGCCTCTTTAAAAAATAACTATCCAAGGAAGATTGCCTCTGCCTGCTTTTCAAATGTTCCTGAAAGGACTCTGGCAAACGTCATCTAACTGCGCAAGCATATAACCTGTGTAAGCCTTTTCGGGGTGTCTCTTTTCTACAAATGTTTGCACTTTATGAAAAGCAGCTAGAACATCCTTAATTTCTGCCGTTGTCATAGGGTCCTCCTCCTCCTTGCCGGTGCTAGAGAGAACTTCTTGAACGATGTTATGTTGCATGGCCTCCAACTCCTTCAGGTCATCCGTCGTAAGCTCGAGAAGGTAATTGATGTCGTCCTCATCGATGACCAGCCCCATGGACTTGCCGAGTGCAACGATCACGTCAAGATCTGGTTGCGAAACAGTTTCAGGATCATCAACTGTTTCTGAATCTACATCAGCTTTGCCCACATTGAATCCCTCAAAGTCTCGGGCGGATACGGCATCAGGACAAAGTTTCCTCCATGAAGAATTCAAGGTTTGCCTCGAAACCTCCTGCCAAGCTTGATCGATGAGTCGGATGCATGTCACAATATCGAAACGCTCCTTCCAAAATTCCAGCAGGGTGAGGTTTGTGGTATCGGTGATGTCGAAACATCTCTTTAAAAGATGTTTTGCATACAGCTTCTTGAAGTTCAAAATCACTTGCTGGTCCATGGGCTGGAGGAGAGGGGTGGTGTTAGGTGGAAGATAAAGAACCTTGATGAAAGAACACTCTGCTAGGATATCTTCCTCGAGGCCAGGAGGGTGAGCAGGGGCATTGTCCAACAGCAGACATTTCAGAGGGAGGCGCTTCTCTTCCAAGAATTTCTTCACTGACGGGCCGAAACACAGGTTTAACCACTTGGTGAACAAAAGTCTCGTTACCCAGGCATTCGCATTAGCCCTCCACATCAACGGAAGCTTCTCCTTTAGCATTTTGTGGGCCTTGAAGGCTCGAGGAGTCTTGGAATGATACACAAGTATGGGCTTCACCTTACAATCCCAACTGGCGTTAGAACAAAGTGCAAGCGTAAGCCTGTCTTTCATAGGCTTATGCCCAGGTAGTTTCTCTTTCTCCGTGATGTACGTCTGACGAGGCATTTTTTTCCCAAAAAAAGGCCAGTCTCGTCACAGTTGAAGACTTGCTGAGAACTGTAGCCTTCCTTGATTGTCATTTCGTCAAACGTCTTTACAAATGCTTTGCCCGCTTTCATGTCCAAGCTGGCAGCCTCCCCATGCCGCACCACCGAATGGATGCCAGTCCGTTTACGAAATTTATCAAACCAACCCTGAGAAGCCTTGAAGTCTGGGGTTGCCTTCGATGTCCCTTCTCTGTGTCGTCTTCGACCTGTCCACTCAGATCACTGAAAATGGCGCTGGCCTTCTGGCAGATTGCCGTCTCGGTTATCATATCGCCAGCAATTTCTTTGTCCTTAATCCATACGAGAAGCAGCCTCTCCATCTCATCATGCATGTGGCTCCTCTTGTTGAAAAAAATAGTCACACCCTTGGAAGGTGTAGCTGAATTGATGGCTTCCTTCTGCTTAAGGATGGTGCCTATCGTCTACGGATTTCGGCCGTATTCCTTTGCGATCACACTCAACCTCATGACAGCTTCATTCTTCTTAATTATCTTTATCTTCGTCTCCATAGAAAGCATCCTCTTCTTTCTGTGAACTTCAGCAACATTCTTGGGACCCATGACCAATAACGTAAGAAATAAAGTCCACACACAACATGATAAAGTAACTTACAGTACAACGAAAGAGAAATCACCAACGTGAATCTACGTTAACAAACGAAATCTATGAGAAAGAACGAATTCCAGGTGTGTACGATAACGCTGCCAAAACAAAATGGTCGGGGAACGCCTTTACGTAGATGCATGATGGGACAGATGCTGACCAATAGGAGAGTGGGAGGATGGTGGTGAGTCTACTGAGTTGGCGGCGTGCAAGTTTTAAAATTGTTCTCGGCGGCCAGGGCGAAGCTCAGACTTTACAGTACATACACCCTTAAGCAACCTGAATTATTTTCATACACAGAAGCAAAAAAATCTTCGTCTTTGCCTTCATAACCTCGATTTTTCGTAAGTAGGGACTTTCGTATGTAGGGGTATGAAGTACTTATCTACAATTCAAAATCTAGAATTGGCTAAATTACACTGGGTGAGCGTTAACTTATTTTTTTTATTTACATACTACACAAGCATATATCATTATAAAAGTTACACATAGCATCTAATACTATATTGACTTTTTGGTGTTACTTTCTAATGAACAGTGTTTAGGGTATTTATAAGGGGTTTTGAATGGCGAGTTCTGTAACTTAAATGAAGTTTCAACTTAACTAAGAGCCTACAAATCTAACCCTTACATTAGTAGAAGTGTCACTATACAGCATAAACAATTATAAAGGCTCATTACTCACAAAGTACCTAGCACCATCTTTCCCATACCTCTCGAGCTGCATGATGAATTTGACATTCTGTACAATGCCTGGCTGCATAGATAGGCCTTGGAAGTTTAGTTCTACGATGTCTCTTATTACAGTTAGTACATCGTATTGTATTGGCTGCCTCATCCAATTTTTCTTGTAATCGAGTAAGAAGTGACGCCAGCTCACCCCAAGCTCCTTCTAACTGTACTTCTTCAGCTAAGCGAGCATCATATTCTCGTCTTTTTTCCTATAATAAAAGCAGAAATTTGTAAATGTCATACTCATCTCTACAGGTATAATAAATCATAGACATGAAAATCAGACTGTTTTATATAGTTATTAAAAGATAAAGAGATGTTAAGTAGGAACTTACAGGCTCGCCTATAATTTCAAACGCATGAGCTACAATCTTAAAGGCCTCTTCAGCTCCAGGTTGTTTGTTCTTATCTGGATGTACTAGGAAGGCCTGAGGGGAAAAGAAATATTAAAATGGTCAATAAATTTCCAAATTCACCATAAAGAGTACTTAAAACTTCAAACTAATAGAAATAAAGAGGGCTTTCTTTTATGACAAAAAATATTATACAAACTTTCTATATTATTTTATCCACTTCTACAGTACTTAGAGTAATATACAATAAATACAAATAATTTAATATGCTATATAAAAGACTGGACACATATTCCTAGTTACCTTAAGTCATATAGCTGCTTGGGAAATATACCAATTCAAACAAGACATTCCCTTCATTTGAATATCTAAGAACCCACATTGAAATAATTCTATTACAAAATTTATTAAAAATGGCAAAGATAAGGTTATAAGTACCTCAGTCTAAACCACATCCTAGCAAACACAGTGCCTTGGTGTCAGATACCGTATCAAAATTATCATCATCATCATTTGCAGGGAGCAGACCTTCTCTGATACATGTTTTGTTGAGAATAATGGCAGTGTTCAACGAATTAATCTAATAATGGGTCTTTTCAATTCTTCTGATAATTTGTTTTTCTGACTCAGCTAGGTTGTTGGGCAGAATTCCAATTCAGTGGTACCTCGAGATACGAAATTAAACCGTTCCGAGGCGGCCTTCGTATCATGAGCTTTTCGTATCTTGGACCACATTTTACATGTAAAATGGCTAATCTTTAGGAAACACATTAACAAAACTGTAACACTTGACTTTCCAAAAAACTAAAATAAATTTTTTTTTTTCTTTTTTTTTTATTTTTTTTTTTTTTTTATTTTTTTTTTTTTTCTTTTTTTTTTTTTTTTTACTTATATGTGATACAGTAAGTCCTCGGGTTTACGCTGGTCTCGACTTACGATGTTTCGTGGTTACGAACGCGCCCCCATAAAAATATAAAAATAATATTTTGTCGCGTCCGTTCCGTCTTACGCGGTTATTTAGCGTCGTAAGCAACTAAACAAACGCGAACTAGTTCCAGGCGCACGGCGGAAGAATACGCTTTGTGGGGGAGAGGACGGCCTCAGTCCTCGCCCATAACGCCATTTTGGTTGTTTACACTGCCTCTCTCTCTCGTGTTGTATCGTTTTGTAACTTTTTGCTCTGTTATGGCTCCCAAGTGCAAGGCGGACTCTTCTGATGGTAGTGCATCGAAGAAAAGAAAGGCCATCACCATGGAAATTAAAGTGGACATTATAAAGCGATCCGAGAAGGGAGAAACGCCAACAAACATTGGCCGCTCGCTTGGCCTTAGCCGTTCGACCGTTGCTACCATTATCAAAGATAAAGAGCGCATCGTTGAACATGTGAAAGGATCTGTTCCTATGAAAGCGACAGTGATAACTAAGCAGCGTAGTGGTCTAATAATTGAAATGGAAAGGTTATTGGTGCTTTGGTTGGAAGACCAAAATCAACGGCGTATCCCAGTCAGCCTTATGGTGATTCAGGAGAAGGCGAAAAGATTGTTTGAAGCGTTGAAAAAAGAAAAGGGGGAGGGAAGTGAAAGTGAAGAGTTTGTGGCTAGTAGGGGTTGGTTTTTATGCGATTTAAGGCTCGGGCCAATTACCATACCTTAAATTGCAAGGTGAAGCTGCTAGTGGGGATGAGAAAGCAGCGAGTGAATTTCCTAAAGCGTTGTCTGAGATAAGTTAAGGAGGGGGGTTGGTTATTCTGCTCAGCAAGTGTTTAACGTAGACGAAGACAGGTTTGTTTTGGAAACGTATGCCTAACCGCACTTACATCGCCAAGGAGGAGAAGTCAGCACCCGGTCATAAAGCCAGCTAATGTGAAAAAGGAAAACCATTGTTCTTGAGTAGATTAAAGCCTTTACATAAAGCAAATGTGAGAATTGCTGTTGGGGTAGACTAATCTGTAAAAGGAGCTAGCTAGCCTAGCTAATATTACTTTGCTTACTACCTTAGATGCAATGAAGCCAACCCCAAAGGTAACAGGTTAGGCTAGGCTATTCGACATACTATACAACCATAGGCAAGCATCCTTCTGATCAGTGGAGGTTCTTTTTCTCTTCACTAACCTAACCCCAGTCTCTCCAGCACCGCAGCTTCCTCTCCAGTGTGCAAGCCAATCAAACTAATAAAGGTAAGGAATTGTTCTCGTTCGTTGTTATTGATAGGGTATTTACATTAAATCATGTGGTATTTTTCAATGTTCCGACTTACGCTGAAAATCGTGTTACGATGCATCGTAAGAACGGATCAACGTCGTAACTCGAGGACCCCCTGTATATATATTCAAAATTTCAATTCTTCGCCAATTCCAACTTTCTGTTTTTTAGTATCACTTAGTTCTTTCTTTTTGCTTACTACTCCTACTAAAGGCCTCTTTAAAAAATAACTATCCAAGGAAGATGGCTTCTGCCTACTTTTGACATGTTCCTGAAATGACTCTGGTAAACGTCATCGAACTGTGCAAGCATACGACCTGTGTAAGCCTTTTTGGGGTGTGTCTTTTCTACGAATGATTGCACCTTATGAAAAGCAGCTAGAGCATCCTTAATTTCTGCCGTTGTCATAGAGTCGTCGTCCTCCTCCTCGCTGCTGCTAGAGAACTCTTGAACGACGTTATGTTGCATGGCCTCCAACTTCTTCAGGTCATCTGTCGTAAGCTCCTCTTGGTGCTCCTCGAGAAGATCATTGATGTCATCCTCGTCGACGACCAGCCCCATGGATTTGCCGAGTGCAACGATCTCGTCAAGATCTGGTTGCGAAACAGTTTCGGGATCGTCAACTGTTTCTGAATCTGCAGCACCAGCTTCGCCCACGTCGAATCCCTCAAAGTCTCGGGCGGACACGGCATCAGGCCAGAGTTCCCTCCACGAGGAATTCAAGGTTCGCCTCAAAACCTCCTGCCAAGCTTGGTCAATGAGTCGGATGCATATTACGATATCGAAATGCTCCTTCCAAAATTCACGCAAGGTGAGGTTTGTTGGTATCGGTGATGTCGTCGTATACAGCTTCTTGAAGTTCGATATCACTTGCTGGTCCATGGGCTGGAGGAGAGGGGTGGTGTTAGGTGGAAGAAAAAGAACCTTGATGAAGGAATACTTCGCTAGGATATCTTCCTCGAGGCCATGAGGGTGAGCAGGGGCATTGTCCAACACCAGCAGGCATTTCAGAGGGAGGCACTTCTCTTCCAAGAATTTCTTCACTGGAAGCTTCTCCTTAAGTATTTTGTGGGCCTTGAAGGCTCGAGGAGTCTCCAAATGATAGACAAGAAGGGGCTTCACCTTGCAATCCCCACTGGTGTTGGAACAAAGTGTGAGTGTAAGTCTGTCTTTCATAGGCTTATGCCCGGGTAGCTTCTTCTCTTCCTCCGTGATGTACGTCCGACGAGGCATTTTTTTCCAAAAAAGGCCAGTCTCATCACAGTTCAAGACTTGCCGCACCACCGAATGGATGCCAGTATGTTTATGGAATTTCTCGAACCACCCATGCGAAGCCTTGAAGTCTGGGGTTGGCGTTGATGTCCCTTCTCCTCCGTTGTCTTCGGCATGGGCAATCAAATCGCCGAAAATAGCACTGGCCTTGTGGCAGATTGCCATCTCTGTTATCGTATCGCCAGCAATTTCTTTGTCTTATCCAGACAAGAAGAAGCCTTTCCATTTCATCGTGCATGTGGGTCCTCTTGCTGGACAAAATAGTGACGTCCTTGGAAGGTGTAGCTGCTTTGATGACCTCCTCCTGCTTAAGGATGGTGCCTATTGTTGACGGATTTCGGCCGTATTCCTTGGCGATCACACTCAATCGCATACCAGCTTCGTACTTCTTGATAATCTCCATCTTCATCTCCAAAGAGAGCATCCTCTTCTTTCCGTGAATTTCAACTTTCTTGGGACCCATGACTATGTATATACTGTACGTAGTTATGTTATGTAGTACGTATACGTATGTAGTAAAGTTCTCACACAACACGATAAAGTATACTACGTACAACGAGATCACTAACGAATTTACGTTAATAAACAAAATCATTAGAACGAACGAATACTGAAGAAGCACTCCGCTACGTAGATGCATCATGGGAGGGATGCTGACCAATAGGAGAGAAGGATCTCATGGCAGTGACTAGCATCAGGAGCCAATGGGAGAGCGGGAGGATGGTGGCGAGTCTACTCAGTTGGCGGCGTGCGAGTTTCAAAATTGTTATCGGTGGTCCGGGCAAATCTCGGACTTTACAGCAACAACCTTTCGTATCTTGAACAATTTTCATATGTAGAGCCATAAAATTTTTCGTATTTGCTTTCGTATCTCAAGTTTTTCGTAAGTTGAGCCTTTCATATCTCGAGGTACCACTGTATTTATTTTGTCTGAATTAGGATATTTTCACAAATATTTTATAAAAAAATTTATAATGGTATACTATTTTGTTTATATCTCTTTGATGGGTATAGAAACCAAGGCCAGTAACTTCAACGGAATCTTGGTAGCTATCTGGTGTTTTTGGTATTTTTTTTGGATACAGGTATTATGTATCCTCTGTACTGCTGGTAGGACTCTCTCAAGGGGTGGTGCAGTCGACATGTTTCAACTATCTCCGTGGTCTTCATCAGGACGTTGGTGAGGACAAACTGAACCCAGTATTCATCCAGTTCATCCTCTATGATAGGCAGGCTTGAAGGTCAGGCACTGCTCCCTTTAGGGTCAAAATGGAAAACATTCGTGGCCTAAACGTCTCAAATGAGTCCCAACAATTGCCCCGTAGATAAGACCTGAATGTAATGGTCTGGTCCAAGAAGGTACTGAAGATGAAAAGCAGTGGGATCTTGAGGATGTTGAGAGTAGTCTGGATATTGATGCACCATGGTTCATCATCACAGTCCTGACTGTGTTTGCAGAGCTTCTCAGTAAGACTGCTTCCTATGGCTTCTTTTAAGAAGCCTTGTCTACTGAATATATGTCAAATCCTTAGCGATTGCATGCTGCTTTCCCCATACAAAATTGCAAATAAAGTTTTGCTTGGTTCTTGTTCATTAGGAGTGGCAAGAAATGAAAAAGTCAACCTCATAACTTAAGGTGTGCCACATGGTTGAACAATGTCCGACGGACAAGCATTGTTACATTATCATAGGCGAAGCAGGATGACGTCATAAGCGTTAAAACGATGGAAGTAGATTTGGCAACAAACAGTGGTACCAGATGAGGTTGTATACCACTGTTTTTACCCTGCTCACAAGGCAAAGACCGGCAGACAATTCAAAGGTGATGTCCACTGGCAACACACAGACACAGGTATTCAATGTCAGTGTGTGGACTTAGGCGACAGGTGGTTGTTACTAGTGTCTAGTGCGGTACATCACTACTATGGTGCACAACAAAATAAAAAAACCAAGAAAATTGCACCATGCAGCATAATTGATGTACTATGTGAGGACAAGGAGGTGACAAGAAGGGAATGGTGCAAGGACTGGCAGCATCAGATACTTCCATGTGTCACAGACAGCGTCTGAAGTTCCAATACTACGAACATGGGCAATGTCCGGTACACCTCTTGGTGCTCACTTCTGATGTCATCGGCGAGACTTGCCGCTTCCCATTGTTAGCTGGTAACAAGGTTTGTCCATTGAACATATTATGAATGAATGTTGAGTTTCGTTGATCAGCAAGAATGATATTGTTAAATGCAGAGGGAGATGTTGCTTGCTCTTAACCTTTTTTTTTATTGCCTAATTTCAGTGAAAAAAAAATTACTGGTAATGTCTGGCTCCCAGTTCCTTTTGTCAGTAAAGTGAAGTTACCTCAAGCCCTTTCACTCCAAAGACATCCTCTACTTAAGAAAGCCAACTTTTATTATTCTCAGGGCTTTTAATCCTCTTTGGTAGTATTCTGAGACAAGGATGATAAGGAAGCAACTCAAGCAGTTTGGGAAAGGGTTATGCATTGCAGTCAAGCTGCTGTGTGTATCATCTTGAAAAGGAATCTTCTTTAGCAGATTGGCCAATTGAGTTATCCTTAGCTATGGATATGAAACATACCGGCATATGCTCACCTTCGTACAGAAGGAAAATGAAAGGCCCCTGGCTGCTGCTCCTTCCCTCAGTCTACCAGATAACAGACTCCAGAAGGGTTATGCTGTACAGGGTGTTCCACACAAACTGTCATGTCTTCCTAGGTTGAGGGCATGACAAAATGACCTCGTTTACAGAGTTATACTATCTAGGGGTGTTCCATAGGGGCCCTATGACTTCATATGCTAGATTCGTTGCAAGATGGACTCCATCTTCAGTTGAACCTTTACCTATCTTGGTTGCTTGTGTAGGCAGGAACAACCAGATGCTTCCAGTGTGATTTCTGAACATTGAAAACTGGCAAGAACTGATCCTTGATAGCTCTAGTTTTTGTTAGCCAAAGAAGAAGACACCCATAGTATGTGCTCTTTGCAAGGCCTCTATTCATTGCACTCATGATTACATATTTACTGGCAATTTTGTATGGCGAAAGCAGGAAGTAATCGCTAAGGATTTGACTTATATATTCAGTGGAAAAGGATTACTAGAAGCCACACAAAGCAGTCTTACTGAGAAGCTCTGCAAACACAGTCAGAACTGTAATGATTAGCCACGGTGCATCAGTATCTAGACTTGCTCTCGACACCTCAAGATCCAAATACTTTTCATCTCCTCTACCTTCTTGGACCAGACCATTACATTCAGGTCTTATCTACGGGGCAATTGTCGGCACTCATTTGAGACATGTTTAGGCACAAATGTTTCCCTTTTGACCCCAAAGGAAGCAGTGCCTGACCTTCAAGTCTGCCCATCATAGAAAGCAGGTGTGAATGACATGCCTGTATTTTTCATCCCCTACACCTTCTTACCAAGTCACGATGTAGAGCAGTGGTTTCCAAAGTGGGCGGTACTGTCCCTGGAGGGCGGTGGATTGATATTGGGGGCAACAGAGTGGGATTAAGAGCATTTAATTCTAAGCAATATATAGCTTGCTTTATGTTTCTCTCTCTCTCTCCTTTATTTCTTTTAAATCTGAATGACATATCATAAACACAAAGCATAGGGTAAAAGAAAAAGTATGTAGTTTGTAGATAATAAAAGTGACATTACTATTATATAAACTAATACAAAGCTCTGTTGCATAGACCAAAGCTAGAGTCAAAAGTCCGAATGTTTGCTTGACGCCTATAAACTACATGTAGTCTCATAGAGTGAACCTGCAGTTACCACATGTAGCTGCCACCCAACCAGATCAGACTCAGTGTCAGCTAAAATCTAGGCTACAATAAAAGTAGCCTAGTGATTCAATGCAGTTGCCTTGCTTCTTTGCAAGCCAAGAAACAGACTTAAAATTACCGAACGTGAGTTCCAGCCAGATGTAAACAGATATCGCTGCACTAAACACATCCATCCCCCTAATAGTGGTTGTGAAGAAGAAATAAAATGGTTTACTAGATTAATCATTATTTGTGAAATACATCTGTGTATAATGTTGTTTTCCCTGAAAAAATCTGGGAAACTCGGATAAACTTTTCTTTTCTTATATATATAGTTTTATATATACAGGCAGCCCTCGGTTAGCGGCAGGGTTCCGTTCCTGGCCGCCGACGCCAAGTGATTTTCGGCGCTAAGCGATTTTAAAGCCTACCGCCGCTGCACACCTCCTTTCAAAACTCTAGACCAGTCAAAGGTGCCGTAATCCCACAATGGCGCAATAAGTAAAATTATATTTATGCAGTATAGTACTATAGAATTTACTGTACAGTACATTACAGCATTATAAATACTGTCAAGTGAAAAAAGCCTAGCTTTAATCCTTTGGGTGTCTAGAGTATGTAAAGATATAATAAGGTTTATACAGTGTACAGGTAGCTGTAGTGTTTTAGTTACGATAATTCGTCTTACGATAGTCCGATTTTATGAGACCAAATTACAATAGCCTAACTTTATCCCATCTTCTAGTTACATAAGTTCAATAACAGAAAAAGAGAATGATGAAAGTATGGTTTTAACATTATACTTGTTGCGTGAACGTGTGACAGCCATGAACAACCGAACGAGAAACGATGACTTTTTTTTTTTTTTAAGTACAACCGAATTGGATAACATCCGTTTGGCTTGTATTTCAATCATCGTACTACAGTACACTATTACCGTAGTTGTTTTAATGGCGTTATGTAGAATAGATCTGAGATATCTTAATGTAATAACTTTATTCGCTATAGATCAAAGATCTATCGGGAAATATACTGTTAAATTTAAACCTAGTTATAACAAGCTGAGAAAACTGTTCAAGCTGCTAATGACTATTATCGTACATCAGCAACAAGGATAAATCCAGTAAACGTATGCCATCAAACACAACCGTAGATAAAATTGAGATAAAATCATTTTAATCAAAACTACTGTGCTTGAAAGAACACATTTTACTGTTGGTTTCACGCCGATATAAGATGAATAATGTAAAGTTCGTATTACGATGATATAAAGGAGAATTGCGAACGGAATCACGTAACTTTTTTTACGCAATAAACATGCTGCCAACGTAATCTGTTAACGAAAAAAAAAGTAGTTCACATTCACAACGAGACATATTCAATCCATATTTCCATCTAAAAACACGTTGTAGAAGGAAAAATAACCTTGTCTCATATAAGGCAAGTATCTAGTTATTCGTTTATGCTAACTAGAAGGAAGAGATTTCGCTCAGAATTGCGTTAAATATGGCGAAACAAACTCGTATTCGCCATCAGCTGATTTCAAACCACAACATTGGCCGCTCTGCGGAATACTGGCTTAGATTTGCCGTAGTATTTTATAATACAGTAATATGAGAATAAATACAATATTATTGGATACAGTGAAGTAATGTATGACTTTTCAAATGATTTATGGAAAAGATGCATAATTAATAAAATAACACCATGCATTTTTCGGAACAGTGGCGGACAAGAGCGAACATGAAAAAACATCCCCTGACGACGTGGGGCATAGTTACAAAAGCTGCCTTAATTTGTATCACATTTATATACAAAAATAAAAATACCCTATACGTAATATATTTTCATATGCATTTTAAAACATAAAAGCATAAGCATTAAAAAAATCGACACATCTATCGCTAAATTTGCAGTTTTTAACTTGTTATTTTCGGAAGAGCGGCAGACGGCGGCTTGCAAGAACGAACATGAAAAAACGTTGTATTTGATAGCGTGAAGGGCAGTTTCAAAAGCTGCCTTTTTATCATATTTCTGCACAGAAATAAAAAATACCCTATACGTAATACATTTTCATACACATTTTAAACATAAAAGCATGAACATTTATAAAATTGACACATCGATTGCTAATTTCCACCTTTTTTTTAACTCGATATTTCGGAAAAGCGGCAGGCGGCGCTCACAAGAAAGAACATGAAAAACCATCGTATTTGATAACGTGTGAAGGGCAGTTTCGAAAGCGTATCATATTTCTGTGCAGAAATAAAAATACCATATATGTAATACATTTTCATACACATTTTAAACATAAAATCATGAACATTTATAAATCGATACATCCATAGCTAAATTTGCACTTATGTAACTCAATATTTTCTGCAAAGAACAGCATCAGAGGCATATATTTTACCCTAATACCTATGTAATAACTCTCCATAAAATTTGTTAATATAATTTGCATAACCTTTATGGTCTGAACGGCATTCATACATTTAGGAACTCGTTACACAACGGCGCTAGCAGCGCTGTTAGCTGAAAATTGTGCCATAAAAATACCTTATTTTTTTAATGAATATTTTTTACGACAGCCGTAAAACCGATTTGCCGCTGAGCGATTGCGCCGTTAACCGCGGGCCGCCTGTATTCTAATAAAAACTAAGAAAATAAAAATAGAAAACACATGAAAAATTTCTTATGTTGTTACAAGTAACAGCTAGACTACACAAGAAAAGTTTTTGAATTTGTCCAGCGTCATTAAATTTTACCTTTTGAACTACCATGAAATTGGAATATTTTCAGCAGTATAGCTCACAACATTTCCTTTTTATTTTTACTATAAATAATTATAATATATTTGAAAAAAAATGTAGAAGAAAATAGATAGATTTTTCTGGGTGTGACAGATGGGTCTTCTTGACAAGTAAGGGAAGAATAATTGTGTTATGTGTAACATTTTTCTATTCTATATTTATACTGCATAATAAATGTATGTAAATCTTCCATGACGATGAAAAAAAAAAAAAAAAAAAAAAAAAAAAAAAAAAAAAAAAAAAAAAAAAAAAAAAAAAAAAAAAAAAAAAAAAAAAACACACACACACACACACACACACACAACACCACCACCACCACCACCACAGCTCACAACTTTGCCCTTAGGCATGGCCTCAATACATATATTACCTTTTGGCATCTAGAATAAACTAAAACCATAGCAGATGCTTCACAAATCTGCATTAAAATTGTCAGCAAAAGACACCTTCAAGTAATAGTTATGTTGAGAGAACAATTACTCAAGGCTAATTATTTATACCACACAAACTGAACAATGAACCCCTGGAAGTGTTATGAGGCCCTGAAGGGAGTAAAACTGCACAAAAATAGAATATCACCTATGGCACAGGTATTTGAACTTATAATAAAAATACAGATTGAAAAAACACTACAATTATCCAAACGCCATTCACTTTATGCATAACTATTCAAGGATGTGCTAACACAAGTCAATTCCACCTAGGTCTACCACATACTGACTTGCAATACTGATGCAGTTTTTGCTGTCAAGTTATTGCACTTTCACAGCATTATTATTCTTTATTTGGAATATCTGTGTAGGAAGATATTTAAAAGCGTTTGATCTATTCCTCCCTTTCATTAATTTAAAAATCGATTTATATGGTGAAATTAATTCTGCCATTTCCTTCACTTTCTAAGCACATCACTTATGGTTCAATATCCTCTACATTTCCAGCCCTACCCTTAATAGACGGATCCCCTCATATGAGTGGCAATAACAGGTTTTGATGGTGGACGGATCCACTCGTGGTGAGCATGAAGTTTTCATAATAAAACTAATATTGTCATACTTACCTGAACACCTCAATTAGCCCTGATCACTGACCAGTCCGAACTATATCCCAACAGATTTACCCACATAATTTTAACTGTCAGCATTACCAACACTGCAGGTAAAATCTAGTCAAATGAGTTACGTGTATTACCGTTGGCAACGCTGGTGCAAATACCGGCCACCAAAGGCCCGGCTCCTCAGTTGAATCATTTACTATCGAACTGAAGTGGGGGAGGAGGGTGGGATCATTCAGGTGTTCAGGTAAGTATTACAATATTAGTTTGATCATGAAAACTTCATATTGTAATACACTTCCTGAACACCTGAAATAGCCTGATTAACAAAATTTTAATGGAGGTGGGATCAATGTAATTCAGCCCGACCTGTCCACGCCCATACGCAGGTAACTCGTTATCAACCTACCAAGTATAAATGTATGTATCCTCCCCTAATTATCTAACTCGGTAGGTAAGGATGTTGCAAAGAAAGTACTACAACGTCAGTGTTGAGTCTAAGATACTGTCTAAGTCAGAAGTAACTTCCAAGTGGTAATCTATACTTTTTATTCATGGAGGTAAAAGCAGATCTCCTCACCTAGTTGTCCAACTCAGTCGGTGAGGATGCTTGCAGAGGAGGTATCTTACTGTCAGTGTTGAGTCCAAGGTATCGCCCGAGTCTGAAGAACCTCCCATGTGGTATTCTACACCTCTCATGTATGGAAGGGAAACAGTGAACCTCCCACGTGGCTATCTAGCCTCTCATGTATTTAGGAGAAGTTGAGTGTGCAGGACCTTCAAGTTCTCTACTGCTCAAGGATGCAGATGATTGTGCAGAAGTTGTAGTTATTCCAACATGACCATCAGGATCTGTCCTAACCTCAAGGGCCTAAAGGTACAATACACTTAGTCTAACACAGCAGAATTTGTGATCCGTCACCTGCTATACGATCATCCAACAATGCTGCTGCGACTCTAATTATGACAACGACATGAAATTGACCATCGAGGAGACATCTTGTTTCTAAGACTGTTGCTAAGCGCAAGGTGCCCTCAACAGAACCTTCTTATGATAGTGCTGATGCAGATGATGTAACAAGAAGTCCCTCCTCTCCTTAACAAGAACGTAGTACAGCCAACCGAAATGTTAGTTTGGCATGCAAACCCATCGAAACCAAAGTGATGAGGTTGTCAAACAGTCCAGGATCTGAGAAACACCCATCAACTCTCACAACATCCACATAAGTGGGACAAGTCCTCTGACTGGCTGTGAAAGGTGTCATCAAAATACAAAGCTCACGATCTGTAACCCCTACCACACGAATCAACGAAGGAACCCAAGAGAGAAGAGCCACAACAGATTCATAACACTGGAACTTGGACACCGGCAGAATGGTTACATGCTACCTCATACAGAACACTCCCAATTAGGAAGCAAGGATGAATCCAGTCTACTCGGCCCCAAAGTGATGCTAGCCTAGAGTCGTCTTCCCCAAAACCTGCCCGACTCGGCTGAAACCAGATCAGCTTACTTGATGTTTGAGAGACTACTGGTTTAGCCGAACACAACGTATCAAACATTGCTTGAATCAACTGTGAGGTTCCTCTGCAGCCTGAACTGCAGAAAGAGAGAATGGACAAAGTCCACCACCTGTTTATACTGGCTTTCCTTCACCGGAGAAACAAAAACCCACAACTAGCACCAGATGCTCTCTTCAAAGGGTATCCTCTGTCAGACCTGTCCAACCGCACCAGAACAGGAAAAGGAGAATGGCTGAGCACCCACAAGAGCAGCAACTAAGAACCCTGGACTTACTACACCTGACTGCTCGATACCAACAGCTCACATACATGATCCCAGGATATCTGAGCCAACCAATCCAGTTGCGCAATGCTATACCAACAAGACGATGATAAACACCTGAGCAAGTCATACTTGCCTACGTAATTCTGCAACACCCCCCCCCCCCCAACGACACAGATGAACGTAAAACGCCTGTACCACCCCACAGCTCCCCCCCCCGCCCCCCAACGAGCCAACTGTCCCCAGTTCCGCAAATCATGTACCAACTAGATACTATGACATAACCCTGAGCTACTCTCACACGACTGCTCATACCCTCACTACCCAGTAATGACAACGACAAACACCTGTGCCGAATGTACCTTGGCGATGAACGCCCACCCCTAGGAGTCAACCACTCTCTGTTATGCCAAACGTGTACCAACCAAGATGATGACATAACCTTGAGCCAGCCTCTCTCGACTGCAAAACCTGCACCAGCCAGTGACTATGACATGAGACCTGGCCAACTACAATGGGCGAGGAATGCCTCCAACAGCGGAGAGGCCACAAAACACGATCCAACAAACTCGGTTACACCAATATTAAACTGGGACAGGAGTCCGGAGCTGAAGCTACTTTGATCATGTGAGGGAAGGAAGTACTCCCGGAAACCCAGGAACCAAGGCCAAACCCACATTGAACCCCTTGAAGGAAAGAAAAAAAAAAAAAAAAAAAAAAAAAAAAAAAAAAAAAAAAAAAAAACAGGAGAAAGAAAGAAGACACGTGGAGTAACCACCGGAGCTCCTCACATCAACATTGTGCAGGTGGAGAACCAACTTGTGCAGCACATAAAAGTACCTTTAATGACAGGTTACGAACTGTGGAACCAATGGGAGCCACAGATGGAAATAACAGCTACCCTAACAAAAGGAGGTCGAGGGCACAAATAGTACTAACTATGGTGCAGATGAACTACCAACGGCCGTAGCGCCACTCAATAACCGCGGTAGGCACGTTACGTCTCAAACCCAGAAAGTATAAAAATGGGAACCAAAGAAGGAAGATTACCAGCTACCCTTTTGAAAGGAGGGGCTGAGGACACAACCGTACTGATAGTCAATGATGGCGCAGACGAATCGCCAGCTGCTGTATCCCCCGCAAGATCCACGGAGGACACATTACGTCTCAAACCCAGACCGGCAGCCAGAGAACTACAGGACCCGTGGAAGGTGCTAAGAAGACAGATCTGCGAAAATTACCTCCCTCAACCCTGAAAAAAAAAAAAAAAGAGAGAGAGAGAGAGAGAGAGAGAGAGAGAGAGAGAGAGAGAGAGAGAGAGAGAGAGAGTCGTCAAAACCCCCAAATTTCAGGATTGAAACTATGAAAACTCTTTGTTCTGCTGTGTTAATGGCAAAGAAACGGGATGAGTGAGAGAAGACTCTGAAGCAACCTCCAAAGAATGAACGGATAAAGAAGATTGTGTAAAGACATTAGAAGAAGTTTTAGAAGAAATTGGGAGAGAAAGAAACTAGACCAACTCTGTTCCCCATGATAATCTTGAAACATCATTAGAAAAATCAGGCAAATTCTGCAAGACATGATCGTGAATACAGTCCGTATTCAAGCTACTGTAATTCATCTTATGATGATTCGATTTTATGATGGGGTTAGTAATTAAAATGGGCACTACTACATTTTGAAATTAAAGTCTTTCTATATCTCGTGCGCAGCTGGTGTAGGCAGCAGCGTGCAGTTAGGCAGCAAGAGAGTTAAAGATAATATAGAATTTAGGCCAAAGGCCAAATATTGGGACCTATGAGGTCATTCAGTGCTGAAAAGGATGTTGCACAATGAATCAAGTGTTAGGAGAGCGTGGAAGGTAAGATAAAGAAAGAGAATATGAAAGGAGGAAAAGTAAAAGGAAGGCAGAGAGAGAGAGAGGCCAAATTACAATCGTCTAACTTCTCTACCTCCATATCTTTACACCATCTCCTAAGTTGATAAGTATTATCTTAATGATATATACTCCTTGTATAACTGTGTACAGCCATGAGCAATCGAACGAGAAACTACTTTGTTTGCTAATATAATCGAATCTGATAGCAACATCTGTTTATTGTATTCAATCAGCGTATGAAAGTAAACACTTACCGTATGTATGTTATAAATGTAGCTGAAGCTGATAAGGTAATATTACGTGCACCGGCAACATGGATAAAACTCCCAAGCTTTTATATGAGTCCAAACACAGCCGTGGTTAAAAGAAGAAAACTACTAGCATGAAAGAGCTCATTTACTGTTGTTTTCACACTGATAAAAGATAAATATCATAAAGCTCGTAATACCAATGAAAATGAGTGAAAACAAATGGAATCTGTGAAATTTACGTAATCTATTAACGGAGGGGGAAAAAAAAAAAAAAAAAAAAAAAAAAAACTAGTTTCCAAAGAGACATATTAGTCAAATTTGGACTTAAAATTATGTCGTACGATAAGCAAAGTATCCAGATATTCATTTATGCTAACTAGGAAAAAGAAAATTCACTGAGACCCAGTGAGATGGTTGCATCTGGAGTGAAGGAATTGACTAGTCGGCATCTCTGCCTGTCTCGGCCATGTCCTCCCCCAAAGTAGGGCTATGTGTTGACTGCAAGCTTGTAATTGTACTTCAATGAAATGTAATCAATGACACATTTTCTAGGTAATTTTAAGGGTAAATCTTTAAACTATCTTATATTAAATTTCAATTGTAATTTGATAATGTGACTGGTAATTATATTTGTAACTGTAATTAACATATGGCATCATATAATTACTGACGGAAATTCATCTGCTAAACTGATGAAGACGTCATGCTACCAAATTCCGTCACCTGAGGGAATATTCTTGAAAAGCAGTGAAAAGTACAAATTCCTTATGATTTCTGATTTATATGATATAAGATACCATTATTAGCTATGTTAAAATGTCAACATAGTTAAAAGACTGCCTTCCCGCTTGACTACTGCAAGACGAAAGGAAGGAAGGAGGAGGAGGAAGAGGAGATCCAGTTCCTCCTCTTTTGGTTTTTGGATATCCAGGACCCTGGCACCCATTAGGGCTGGTTCTGGAAGAGGCAGGGGAGCTGAAAGAGAATGATTAGTATACTACTGCTATCTCTATTTCAATTAGCTTGGTCATGAATTTAGCAAACAAATTAGACATTCTGTCTTCCAATTCTGAACCGTTCCTACTCTAGCTCTTTGCTTAACTCTTGCGATTTTGCCGCTACCTTCTATTCCGACAACTATGGTAGTCCTCTAAGTGATCTAATGAATCAATCCTTACATTTTTTACACCTTTGCCTGACATTGCATTGCACTTGCCAACAGCTTGAACAAAAAGAACGTCTGTCACTTTTGCCAACAGCTTAAACAAAAAGAATGTCTGTCACTTTGAGGGTACTTTCGAAGCATGCTGACATCTCAACCAGCAGCTGTTGGAGGAGAGGCTGATAAAGCAGAGATTGAGGTAAGGATTTTCTTGATGAGGCTTGATCACTTCTTCCCGACGATAACAGAGAAGTTCTAACTATCAAAAACAATTGAAATATGATCCAAATCGGGGAAAATCGGAAGAGATGTCGTAAACGAAAGCCAAAGATATCAAACCCCATCAAGGCCTCGGTAAACACTGTGAGGGTTGGGCTAAAATACCAAAAGTTTGCTAGGAGCAGGAATACGTCCAGCTCTCCACATGAACGAAGAACAATTGAGGAGACGGGCCTTTGGTGGCCAGTATTTCCACCAGCGTTGCCAACGGTAACACAGGTAATTCATTTGACTAGATTTTACCTGCAGCATTAGTAATGCACAGTTAAAACTACCCACTTAGTGGGTAAATCTGTGGGGATATAGTTTGGGCTAGTCAGTGACCAGGGCTAATTCAGGTGTTCAGGTGTAGTATTACAATATCAATATTACACACCATCGATTTGAAGGAATTGGGCAGGAAAGAGTTTCCATTACTTCTATAGCCTATAAATTCACAAATGGCAACTTTTAGACAGGCTAAAATCAAGAAGCAGGTGGCTCATGAGCTAGCTGTGATCTCGACTTCAAAGGAGCAAGTACTGCTTCTCTCTCACATGATGTCTTATTATATATTTGCTCTTAAGTATACCTAGGGGTTGCTGTTTGTTTTAGTTCTCATCTTTTATTTTAGTATTTCAGTTATAATTGAGAGAGAAAAAAATTCAATTAAATAAAGGCAGTTCCTGGCTTACGACGTTCCGAGGTTACAACATTTTTAAATTATATTCACCAGAAATTATTTCCAGGTTTATGACCCATGTTCCAGGGTTATGGCGCTTACGGCACCAATCTGACAAGAAGAAATATGACTCCAAAAATTCAAAATAATCAATATTTGAAGGTTTTTGATGAAAATGCAATAAAAAATAAAGTTTACATAGTTTCTAATACACCCAAAGCATTGAAAGTAAGGTTTTCTTAGGATTTTTGACAATTTTCCAGCTTACAACGCATTTCAAAAATGGAACCCCCATCGTAGTGGTAAAAAAAGACATGTAGTATAACCCAAAAAAGTTACTGCATCTTCAAAGTAAAATTACATAAATATTTGACAACAAATATACACAGAATTTGTTACTGATCTTACTACTTCATTTATTTTGATATTGCATGAGCTGTAATTATAATTCTACAAAATAAATTCACTAGAGACATGTAGGGAAAATTTCAAAATTATTTTTTCTTACACCTTCTGCATTTGCATATCTCTCTCTTTCCACTGAAGTGTTTTTTCTTAAATTGGCCAACCTCAAAATTTACCCAACCTGGGGTGCTGCATATTGATTTTTTAGCCTGGCTTTTAAGTTAACTTTGTTCACTACTGTGAATGGTGTACAAGGCTTGTAAGCACAAGTCTGTGACATTTTTCCAAAGTTTTAACTTATCAACTTGTATCAGTAATACGTACTTTACTTCAATAACTAAAATATGTATAGTCTATATATATATGGCCTACTGATTGTGAAATTTAAAGGACATCAATGACTGTAAAATAAACTAGATTTAACATTAGTAAACTGATCATCATATGTAGTCTTTAGTCTACCGAGTACTGTTTTGTTAAGCCATTACTGCCAGCACTTAAGTGTACATAACCCATCACTCTAATACACTCTGCACTTACCTGTCTTCGATAATATTTCTTGATGTCATCATCTGAACATTCCTGCGTCACCCCTAATATGCTGTATGGATCTTTCCCTTTGCATGCCAAAAGACGTTTCATTGCTTCTTCACCACTTGTTGGTAATGGAATATTACATTCAAGGCCTCTTGGCACTTTCTTTTCACGTCCTGAAGTAAGAAGTTAATTATTTGCTATTACTTTCTGTCATTTAATAAATTTGCTTTTATGAAATTCAGGCAGTCAAGCCAAACACTGGGTACTTTCAACCATTCTGCACTTAAGAAAGAAAAATAAAGATGAATTAAAAGGACCTAAAGGTAGAATGAGGAAAAAATCACAGTTGCACTAAGAAGTAATAAGAGAGGCTGGACAGCAAGACTAAAAGAAAGGAAGCAGGAATGAAGTTAAAGTAACAGGCTAAAAAGTAAGTGTAACTATCACCCAAAGGAATTCCGCAAACATGCTTCATTATCCAAATAAATTAAATTAATATTTGAAATAAATGTTTAAACACTAACTGTATTGGTTGCATCAACCAACAATACCAATAATGGAAAAAAAATTTCATATACCATGGCAGAATAATCACCCGCCACAATGTCCCATTTCTGTCACCATTATGTTTTTAAATTTGCTTATCATATATTACGTCCACTGAAAATTCTTTACCGGCTAAGATAATCTTAAAATATAGAATGACTTCGATAATACATTTACATGAAATCTTTGAAAACTGTTAGATACAAATCACTAAATTACAGTAGCTCACCGAGATAACGGATTAAAGTGTCTGAGGCAACCCCACTAATTCTGTTGTATATACGTGTGTGTGTGTGTGTGTGTATATATATATATATATATATATATATATATATATATATATATATATATATATATATAGTATATATATATATTGTAGTATACATGAATGAGTTTTTGCTATAAAGTCCAGGTATTTACTGTAAAATGCTTATAGCTGCCTATTTTAATAGTTCACTACCTAATTTGATAGTTCTAACAAACAATTTATATACAAAAATTATCATTCTAAAACAATTTAAAATTATTTCAAACAGAAATACTACACGCCAAACCATCCCAAAACGACCGAAAAGTCATCTCTAAGCAACTAACTGTTACCCCTTTATGTGTAAGCATAGCCATTTTCTTTCAACATAACCCCCTTTTTTTGGGATGAAGCTTATATGTACTACTACATATTTATTTAAAAAAACATTAACGTACCCGTAAAGTAAGATAAAGCCTTATTTAATATAAATTAATACAAATTATAAACTACAGGAGAGTAAAAGCTTTAGCATAATCATTAGAGTTGAAAGTAATATAAATTAATAAAGAAACGGTCATAATAAAATTTATACCTGTCTGCGCAATAAACTTGGAAAATATCTGAGTAGAATAAAAAATACAAATTAACATATATACTCGTGATTTTAAAATGTTTCTCATGTACTAACCTCTTTTCCTCTATCTCATCTAGTTTTTAAATAAGTTAAAAAAGTAAAAGAGAACAATAAACGTAGTTACAATCGAAGACAAAACAGCTGTTTTGCTAAGAACAACTGAATCGCATTTCAACCATCATAGGATAGCAAACAATTACTGTGTAGTTATGTTACAAATGATGTTAAATAGAATAGGACATATATTTTTACATTATACGCTTATACGTTATGGATAAAAAACCAGCAAGGAAATATACTATAGTCAATACACTTGCGGTAGATTCTTGTGCCTACGAGACGTTTGTTTGGGGCCTCTGATTGGCTGGTACCGGGAGGTAGGCCACTCGCTCAGCATCTCATTATTTTCGTTGGTGGCTTAGAAAATTAGCAATGTTTATATTTCTTCAATTAGCTCATGCTTTGTAGAAAATAGGAAAGTGTTGGTCATACCAAAGGATTCGGTATTAATTTTACAACTAAGTCATCTTTTCCTGAAATCAATAAGATAAAGCACAAAGGTATTACACCGAGTAAAAGAAAAGAGAGAAGCATTTAATTCTTTATACCTGTTTTTACTTATCAGATCTTGCATCATAAATGCAATAAAGACAAAATGAAACATGATATTGTTATAATACAATAAAGTTTCATACATACTTACCTGGCAGATATATACGATTAATGGCCCACCCAGCCTCCCCGCAGGAGACAGGTGGAAGAGAGAAAATATGAATAGAAAACGGGAATGGTTCCTAAAACTGCCACCCAGGGCAGGACGGTAGATCACCTGACCTACCTGCAGCGTGTGCCGCGAAATTTGAATTTCTGTCGGGGACGACGGAGTCTTAGCTATGTATATATCTGCCAGGTAAGTATGTATGAAACTTTATTGTATTATAACAATATAATTTTCATACAATCAACTTACCTGTCAGATATATACATAGCTGATTGACACCCTTTGGTGGAGGGTAAGAGACAGCTAACATGGAATAGACAGGTAAACAACATATGTTGTAGGTATAAATAAACCTTGGTTCCTATCTGATAGGTGGTAGACTTCGTGGCTGTTGCCCGGTAGTCTGCATCACCTCAAGACTTTAGCGAGATATGTGATCTATGGCTAAGAGTTCTTGTGGGTCTGCCGATGGGGTATGAACCGCTTACTCGGCAGAGCCAGAAAGGACTTTGTCAATGGGTACTGGACCACTTCTATGACAATACACCTTATGAAGGAGCGCAACACCGATCCCGATCACCTGATCCTAACACGAGGGTTCGCGCTCAAATTGAAAAGAGTTATCCCACACTCCTTTCAAAAACCCCAATAATTTCACTAAGTTAAATAACTTTAACTCAAAGTTAAGGATCAGTGTCGGCTCCTTATCCCAGTAACGTATCCGCAGAAACGTATAAACCAAAAGAGAAGGATCTCTCGTCGGTTAACTTGACATCCTTTGTGTAATGAGAAGTCAACACAGAGTTGCCTCTACCGTACAACACAGCTAATATGTCTTATATGACATATTGTTATGTAAAGAACAAGAATTTGTAAAAGCGCGCACTTCCTGCGCTTTTAATTCTCAGCTGTTTGAAGGAATCAAGTCACTTATGAAGTGCTTAGGAGATCTCCATGTTTCAAAGAAGACCAGGGCTTTCTTGAAATGGATCTCTCCCGTCTGAAGCCTGAAGCCTGGCAGGAACCTCACGCCTGGCTGGTGCTTCGCTCTTGGTTGGAGCCTAGCGCTTGTCTGGTACCTTTCGCTTGACTGGCGCCTCGCATCTGGTTGACGCCTCGCGCCTTAGCTGGAGATTCGCGCCTAGAGCCTGGCTTGCGTCTCATGCCAGGTTGGCGCTTTGTGCCTGCCTGGAGCTTCGCGGCTGGCTGGTACCTTGCGCCTGCCTGGCGCCTCCCCACTTGCCGGAGCTTCGAGCTTGGTAGTCTCTCGATGATGTCTGGCAATGTCCACATCGGACACTCTTATCTGTCCTATATGTTCGCATCTAGCGCATCTGTGTCAGGTTGTAGGCCCGGTCTTTCTCCTCATCAGACAATGACAGTGTTCTTGGGGCTGTCTGCTCTGGCGTTTTTTACGACTGTTTTAGCATAAGGCTCCTGGTTGGCGCTACATTGTCCGAAAGTCCTGAACATCCACAATAGTAAATCACAAGACTGGAGAAGGGTGGAAGAAATTCTTCCACTTTGAGCTTTGGCCTCTCCGGCAAGGGGAGGTGATTGTAGTCAGCTACATCCAGTATACGATAGGATATCTAACAGTATGAGAGATAAGTCTTCCTCCGAGGAGGATCCTTCTTGAGTACTTCCCTTGCTCACGAGATCTCTTCTTACCTGTTGAAGGGGCTTCTCGTTGCAGAATCTTCCCTATCCTTGTCCGAAGGAAGGGAAGAAGCTTGGAAGTCGAAGGAGACTCCGAGCTATATTGGAGTACTCCTGATTTCTAGCTCTTTATTGTATCCCTCTGAACACCTTCTGGGAAGCATTTCGAGCCGTCATCGCATTCCAAAGGCTCTGTAGGCAAACGTTTTAACCACTCTACTGTAGATGAAAACGTAAGTACCCTGCCTGGACAACGAAACCTCTATCTGAAAACATTGAATCAGGAATAGGGGGTTTTAGTTCTTTTGCCAGACATACTATGCTGGCAAGAACCCATTGCCTAATCTCCATAGAATCTGATGCGAGATTCCAATGCTCAAAAAATTCACTTGTCTTCTTGATCGTTTGGGACCAAGAGAAACAAAGAATTCCCTCATAAAAATCTCTCAAAGAAGTTTGATGAGGAGCAGTTCCATCTTGTCGGAACATAGAATCTGTGGCCACAAAAAAGATCCCATTAGAAGTACATGATATCCTACTCTTGTCATATTGAGGTATCGTATAAGATCCCGAAGATCTTAATCCTCTGCTATCTCCAATCCCTTTATAGAGACAGAGTATAGCCTTTTACTGCGTTCTTTGATAGCAGATATATACAAAGGTGATTCTTCCCTCTGAAAGGGAAGAAAAAACCGCTATGTGGTTCACAGAGGTATCGGAAGAGGACAGCTTCCTTATTCCCTCTAGCACGATCTGCAGCAATTCTATATCTTGTCCATGACTATTGTCATTTACCTTGAAAAATCCTCTCATTCATGTCCACTTCTGGTCAGTCTGCACGCAGACAGACTCAGAGTGGAGAGGTTGTTAAGGTCCATTTATAATAGATGCTGATAGAATATTCAGACTGTCTTGGAAAAGATTTCCAAAACATGCTGTGAGAAGAACATGACCTCTGTGAATCCAACCTCTCTAAGGCCAAAATGAGGCATAAAGTATTATCTTCTCTTTCTTTGACGCCCTTTATCTTAAATTCTGCAAATAATTTATATTTAGGGGAAAAAAGACTAAAGTTTATTCCCCTTTCTAAAAAAAATAAAGATGGCGTATATTGCTACCTCTCTTGGTTCGAGGAAAAGGAAGCAGTCTATAGGAAGGCTGTTCGTCTTCTACCTTACTAAGAGATCTATGAAGAAGACTTTCCGCAGGTTCTCACAACTCTTTCCACTAAATGTTAAACATGTTAACAGTTATTATCGTCGATCGAGAAGGTTCTCTTTGTTAACGCAAACAGGAGCGAAAAAAGAGATTCTCGATGCTCTTTGCGATATGAGAGAGTCGTGGAATTGGCCTAAGTGATTAAATGGGTAACGAAATCAGGAACGAATCTTGCCGTTACCGAGCCTGGTGTCCGAGAGGCTACTGGACTCTTAGGTTAATAACTCGCTAAAACGAGAAAATCTTGGATGGTGCTCTTGGTTCACTGCGCCAGGCTGGCGCAATTTTTTGCGCTTCTAGCGCTATGTGCCAGGCTGGCGCTTCCTTCTAATTCTTTTTAGGTTATGTGCCAGAACACATGTGCCTTTATGGTACCCGACATCCTTTCACATGTTAATTCCGTTCTTAGTAGGAAAAAACTTTATATACGTAGTATAGTCCATTCAGGGAAACAAGTTCTGCCACAAAGAGAATGTTTCCCATCCGACTCATCCATCTTCTTCTGAGCAGGTACTCTAATAAGCTATGCTTTCGTAAGCCTGAGAGCATTATATATAATGTTCTGCTGCGATAGAATCCTTAATAATGTTACCTATGGTCACAGCATTGAAAGGTTGTACTATCTCTCTTATTGAAAGCTTCTTAGCAAAAGGCATACAATATTTTATTTATGTTAGCTTAACTATCCCCTCAATCCGAGGTTAAGATCGCGATTGTAGGGGAGAGATACGGATAGTTATTCCATCCCGCAGGAGAGAAAGATAAACCAGACCGCTCATGACTGACACCTACATGGTACTGCGTTGGTCTCAGGCTCTCAGCGAAAGCAGTCTCCGTTAGCCGTCTGGCCTTACTCTTCCAGAGTTGCCAGCTACTCCATTTAATAAAGGAATCTTATAAAATTATTATCGAACTTCAGGAAGTTCTTATTAAAGCATATTTAAGCGAAACAAGACTTCGATACATCTAGAAGCTAAGTAGGTGTTGTCTTAACAATCCCTTTAAGCGTAGTCCTTCCTAGGAAAGTCGTAGAAGGATACTGGTAATTGAGTTGCACAGCAAAGAAGTAACTACGTTATGTGTTTAGGATTTGATCGTATCGTATTCTCATACAGCAGAAACTCTACTACCTTCTACTATCTTCGTTCTTTTCGTTAATAGAACGATAGAAAGAGTATATATATCCTTAAGGAAGGAAGTTAATCCAGGAACTCTTTAAATCTTCGTGATTTCCTCATAAATCGCGGAAGAGACAGAATTCCTGTTCATCACTAGGGTTTACGGAAGGAAGTAGATATTTCCTATCCGCCATCATACCCAAACGTCGATGAGATTCTTATTAAGAAAAACTCCCAAAGCTCTTGCCTCCTCAAAACGAGGGAAGAGCATGGATGAAGGAGAGAGTCCGCATTGAGAGGAACTGCCTAACACAGGAGTCTTCTGAATAATGAAAAGGGGCTTCTCTTAGTATCAGAATCCTTCTGACAAAAACAACGGCTGCCTGTGCGACATCTTGCACATTTGCCAGGGGAAAGTTGCTCAAGTTAAAAAACTCAAAGAGGAGTCTCGCGACTGACCTCTCTCTCAAATGAAGATTTTGGAATATTCTGACGCCTGGCGCCTGGATCCTTGCACCTAGCGCCTGGCGTCTGGATAGTTCTGCGCGCCTGGAATGTTCCGCACGCTAGAAAGGAGACTTGCTCCTGGAACGTTCCACTTGCGTGGAAGGTCCCGTGCGCCCTGATAGTTCCGAGCGCCTCTAGTCTTCTTTTACGAGCCTCTTGCCAGTAAACGTTCAATGGAAGCATCCTTCTGATTGCCATTCTACTATAAGGCTCCTCAGTCTAGCCGTCTGTTTTTCTCTTTGAAGGCGCCTTGCGCCAAGAAAAAAGTTCTGGAACGCGGCTCGCGCTCAGTTGCTGGAACGAGGCTCGCGTTTATCTGTATGAACGAGGCTCGCGCTAGTCTGTTGGAACGCGGCTCGCGCTAGTCTGTTGGAACGCGGCTCGCTGCTGGCTGTTGGAACGTGGCTCGCACTAGCTTGCTGGCTGGCTCTCAGCCTCTCGCTCAGTGTTCTCTTAGTTTTCAGAGAACGCGCCAGATCGTCCGAACTCCAAACATGTACATTCTTCGTCTTTTCGGATGTAAGATGAAGAAACGGAAGAAGAGACGCACTTTTTAAAGGATGCCTTTCCAATGGCTATCCCTGGCAGTCTGGGACGTTCTACAGATCCTGCCGAGGGAACGACCGATCGGTGGGGATTCTCCATAACCTCCGTAAGGCTTTCGACTTTCCTTCTCCTCTGGGCTTGTGAGCTTGGAAGAGGTCTAGGCCTGAGAGCGAGACAGAGCCGATCGAACACACCCTCTACTATTTAGGACGCCTTTCCAATGGCGAACTTGGCAGTCTGGGACGTTCTACAGATCCTGCCGAGGGGACGCCTGATCGGTGGGGATTCTCCATAACCTCCGTAAGGCTTTCGACTTTCCTTCTCCTCTGGGTATGTGAGCTTGGAAGAGGTCTAGGCCTGGGAGCGAAACAGAGCCGATCAGAAGGCACCCTCCACTGCACTGTGAACACTAAAATCACTTCTTACCTTTCAATAGCTCGTATTTTGAGCTACATTCCTTTGTCTTCAAATTGCAATATGAATTTGAAGATTCTGTGAAGTAAGAAGGAGATGAGGATACAACACTACTAGTATTGTTAATGCTCTAACTGCTCGTTAGTACGAGAGCTATAAAAACTTCTAAAGGAAGCGTAACTAATTCTATTCCTGACTTCCTCAAGAAGGAAGTTAGCTCAATCAATTCTAACATTTACTACACGTTATTATGAATAAATATTAAAATTTTCCTTCTTGCAAACTATGTGAGAAAAGTTCGGTAGTTACACGTAAACAATTCTTCGAAATTTTCGAAGCCAAAGTTATTAAAACAAATTAATATGCGAATGCCGAACCAAAGATCCAGTACTTCCCTGCAAAAGATAGCCCAGAAGATCGATGGCGATGAAATCCAAAAATCAAGTCAGGAGGAACTGCAAACGTTGTTTACATTCCAAGCAACAGAGAAAATATGAATAGAAAACGGGAATGGTTCCTAATCCTGCCACCCAGGGCAGGACGGTAGATCACCTGACCTACCTGCAGCGTGTGCCGCGAAATTTGAATTTCTGTCGGGGACGACGGAGTCTTAGCTATGTATATATCTGACAGGTAAGTTGATTGTATGAAATTGTGTTTTCACATAATAAATTCACCCTGAATACGCTGGAGCTTTCAGATTTTAGATGTGTGTGATATGTAAAGGGAAAATGAAGAATATGTCTTATTATGTTGCATCCATAAATGATTCAAGTTTGACGGTATTGCCGAGAGAATGTGGTCTGCAAGACATCGTTGTGTTTGCCGTTTCAGCTCAGCGAGAGATTTGAGTTGCCAATTAGCGATATAAGATGGTTGCAGTTTCGACATTATTTGCCATGCTATATCATTTCATTTTCTGTAAATAGATACACAGAATTCCCATTATGACAGAAACATTTTCAATCCAATATCATATAATAAGTCTGGACATGTCTGATAAGGAAAAAAATAATAATAATCAGATGGATGCATCTGGTATCGTTAGCTCAGATCTAGGCGGGCTGCGGGGAATGCAGTCCAGCAAAGTAGAACTCTGTGGACAGACTTCCCACTCTTCAACTCGGCCTAAGCTTTAATCAGGTTGTTTCAGAATACTGTTTCTAATTTTATTATATGAATATATTTTCAAACAAAGAGAGATATCAGAGACTTATTTGAGTGATATGAAATAATAATCTCAGGTAATCAATAAACAACAAAGAATAAGAAAGATTAACTTCCTTCCAGCTGAGGCTAGTACGGATGCAACATAATACGACATATTCTTCATTTTCTCTTCACGTATTACACGCATCTAAAATCTGAAAGCCCCAGCCTATTCAGGGTAGTTTTACTTTATAGAAATAAGTTTTATTTTATCCTGATCACATGAATTATGTAAAATCCGTTAATAAATAAAAACAGGTATAAAAAATGAAATGTTGCTCTCTTCCCTTTTACTCACTGTAATTCCTTTGTGCTTTATCTTATTGATTTCAGGAAATTATTTAGTTGTACAATTAATAGCAAATCCTTTAGTATGACCAGAACTTTCCTATCTTTTGCAAAATGTGAGATAAATGAAAAAATATAAACATATTGCTAGTTTTCTAAGCTACAAGTGAAAATATGACACACTGAGCGAGCTACCTATCTCCCGGTACCAGCCAATCAGAGGCCGCCAAACAAACATCTCGTAGGCACAAGAATCTACCTTAAGTGAATTGACTATAGACTGTACTACTAACTTTAAGCTGCAAGTTGTAGCTGAAGTTGAGAACATAATGTTAAAGCTGCTAAGAACTATAAATTATGGTGCATCAGCAACACGGATCAGTCCCATAAACTTTGATAACCATTAAAATTGGTCATATGTATAACTGGTGAGATAATTATTTTCATCAAAACTCCTGGCCATAAAAAAGAACACATGTTACTGTTGTTTTATGTCAATAAAAGATAAATATGTAAAGCTGGCACTCGTGCCGTCTACTAATGAAAATAATTACTAAATTAGTTCACAATGATAACTATTAAGTCATACTTCAACTTAAAAACACTGTATGGCAAAATACAATGTTGTCTTGCATAAATAGAGTATCCAGAGATTCATTTACACAAACTAGAAACAAAAAAATTTCTCTGATTTGAGATAAATGCGGCAAAATAAACTTACCTCATAATCACCCTCACATGATATCCAAACCATAAATTGATCACTTTGTCTGAATTTTATGATACATTAGTAATATGAGAATGCATACAATATTATTTGATACTGTGAAGTAAAACATAACTTTTTAAAAGACATGGAAAGATGCATATACATAATAGTAAATATTACATATTTGACACACCCAGAGGCTAAAACCCTCAAACTGATATTTCTATTTTGCACCGATATATCCGGAAGTACAATATACCACGGTCTGTTATCTAGGTGCACTACTATATCTAAAATCAATTTAAGAAATCAAAATAAATTAAGATAATGACTTTCAGTACAGGCAGTCCCTTGTTTAAGGAGGTCTCAGGTTACAACATAACCCAGCTCTACGGTGGTTACCACACCATAAGTGCCATTTGTTCTCATTATTATTATGATGTTCCAGTTTACGGCATTTTTCAGGTTAGAGCTCCTGCTGGGAAAGGAATGCCTGTAATTCATCTGTCTCCAAAGGAATCAGAACTCAAATTGGATGCCTAACGTACCAGGGATTTTTTTCTCTTCCTTTTCTGTCTTTTTGAAGGTCGAAGTGAGTTTTGTCCAATAGTAACGTGTGCAGGTTTTAAAAAGGTTCCAGTATTCCAGTAGCTTTGCCCATAGCAAGGTCATCATATGTAAAAATAACTGGGTGCTCATGACAACCACATCTGCAGAGAGGGTGCCAAGCCAGACGACCACTTGCATGACAAGGCCAACCCACTGAACAGCTACAGCCCAACCAGCTACAGCTAAATCTGAAATTTAAATTTTAGGTTATTCTTTTATTTCACAAAAAAGTATATATTAACCCTTAAATGCCTAAGCGGTATTTCAGAAATCGTCTCCCGTATGGCGGCGGTGTTCGCGAGTGAGTGCCGAAGAGGAAAAAAAGTTTTTTCAAAAAATCCCAGCACGCTTAGTTTTCAAGATTAAGAGTTCATTTTTGGCTCCTTTTTTTGTCATTGCCCTAAGTTTAGTATGCAACCATCAGAAATGAAAAAATATCATCATGATGTATAAATTTGGAATATATAACAGCACGAAAAAAAAATTTCATAAATAATTGTATACAAATCACGCTGTGAGCAAAACGATTAAACCTAATGAGTTAATTTATTTTTTGTTGTATTGTACACTAAATTCCAATCATTTTGGTATATAACAAATTGTAAAACAATCAAAGCAACACAGAGAAAATATTATCACAATATGATGCATGAATTTGTAACGCGCGGATGTAAAAAAAAAAACTTAGTTTTCAAAAATTCCCCATAAATAGAAATATTGTGCTAGAGACTTTCCGTTTGTTGCAAAGTGAAGGTAATTGATTGAATATTACTAGACTGTAAGTGTTGTAGCTTACAATTGCAGATTTCGCCCATTTCGGTCAGTTAAAGTTGACCGAAGGTCAAATTTTTTCTATTTATCGTGATTTATATAAAAATATTTCAAAACGGATAAAAGCTACAACCATGAGTTATTTCTTGCTGTATTCTACATATATAAAACTTTATGTAACGGCTAATATAAAATGGTGCAAACGTTACGACAATCTGACGAAAAACTTTCTGATTTTTTCGGCAGTTAATGCGCAGACATAAGGAAAAAGATTTGTAAAAAATTCACCATAAATCAAAATATTGTGCTAGAGACCCCCAATTTGTTGCAAAATGAAGGTAATTGATTGAACATTACTAGAATGTAAGAGTTTTAGCTTACAATTGCGTTTTTTACCATTTCGGACGAGTTAAAGTTGACCAAAGGTTGAAATTTTGGCACTTATCGTTATTTATATGAAAATATTTCAAAACTGATAAAAGCTACAACCATGGGTTGCATTTTGTTGTATTCTACATGAAATTGTGCACATTTTCATATATAAAACTTTATGTAACGGCTAATATAAAACGGTGAAAACATTACGACAACTGGACGAAAGGCTTTACGATTTTTTCAGCAGTTACCGAGCAGACGTAGGGAAAAAAGATTTTTTCAAAAATTCACCATAAATCAAAATATTGTGCTAGAGAATTCCAATTTGTTGCAAAATGAAGGTAATTGATTGAATATTACTAGAATGTAAGAGTTCTAGCTTACAATTGCGTGTTTTGACCATTTTGGTAGAGTCAAATTTGACCGAGGGTTGAAATTTTGGCACTTATCGTTATTTATATGAAAATATTTCAAAACTAATAAAAGCTACAACCATGGGTTGTTTTTAGTTGTATTCTACATGAAATTGCGCACATTTTCATATATAAAATTCTATGTAACAGCTAATATAAAATGGTGCAAAAATAATGTCAAAGTGACAAAATAATTTCCGAGATGTGTCACTGATGCTTTTTAGTGCAAGAAGAAAGAAATTCGCGCATGTGCACCTGGGTAACGCTTGTAAACAAAACAACAGCTTGATCGGTGAATTCCCAGCATCCCTCAAGGCATGCGATTCAAAATTTTTTGCCAAGTAGGCCTATAACTATTTTTCCTCAAATATTTAAAAAAAAAAACTTTTTTGCGTCTACATATACATCAATTAAGCACCCAACAGACAATTTTCGTTGACATATAATACGTCCAATAGGCGTTTAAGGGTTAATTAAATATGGACAAAATTGAAAGAGAGAGAGAGAGAGAGAGAGAGAGAGAGAGAGAGAGAGAGAGAGAGAGAGAGAGAGAGAGAGAGAGAGAGAGAGAGAGAGAGAGCACGATATTAATAATGTTACAGTAATACCTAAATCTTGTGCCATCAAGCTCTTGTGTGTAAATTAAATAACATTAAATAGTAAAAATATAACAATTCTCTCTCTCTTTTATTGAGAAGAGAGAATTTTTATATTATAAGTAGCAAGTAAAATGTTTATTAATATTTTCAAATATTTATAATCATAATAACAACAACTGTAATTACAAAATCTGTGATAGTATTTTAAAGAAATAACCTTTCCATTTCACTTTTAAGTAAGAAAAACTCTTCTCTCTCTCTCTCTCTTACTGAGATGCAAGTTTTTTTTATACATATACTATATGTTTATTAATATTTTCAAATAATAATAATAATAATAATAATAATAATAATAATAATAATAATAATAATATGCTGGAAGTAAACCCTCTTTTAAACATGTTATATTAAAAGTAATTGCTGCCTCAGCTGCATTAATTTTATACAGGTTCTTCTCTATTTTTCTAATTACTGCTTTCTCATTGTTGCTTAAACTGGTGAGCAACGCACCGAAGGTTGACATATCTCAATTCGGTAGAACGATTGGATTTTATTGGTAAAAATTTGAAATTTTTACCAATAAAATCCAATTGTTCTACCTAACTGAGATATGTCAACCTTCGGTGCGTTGCTCACCAGTTTAAGCAACAATGAGAAAATAATAATAATAATAATAGTCTTATTGAATGATATTGCTGCATCAGCTGCACTCAACTTGTAAAAAAAATAGAGAAGGCTATTTACAAGTTCAATGCAGCTGATACAGCAATATCATTCAATGAGACTTGTTTAATAATAATAATAATAATAATAAAATAATAATAATAATGAATAATGAATATAATAATCATAATAACAATAACAATAATATAATAATAATAAAAATTATAATAATAATAATAATAATAATAATAAATAATAATAATAATAATAATAATATTAATAATAATAATAATAAATAATAGTTGTCTTGTTGAAAAGGATTGCTGCAACAGCTCCATTAATTTTGTATAGACTTCTCTATTTTCCTAATCAAGGATTTCTCAATGTTGCTGAAACTGGCAAGCAACATGCCAAAGGGGATCGTCATATCTGGTGTAGTCATATTGAATTATCTTTATTATTGCTATTACTACTACAAGTGTTTCTCTCTATCTCTCTTGATACTAAGTTTTGCCCAGATCTCCCAGGGCATTATCACAGCAATGGTTGCTGGAGGACTGAATCTTGGGGGTGAGTCCTTCTCTTTATATCATAGTTGTGTGGGCGCTCACGGATGCTCCTGCAGGACCCGGAGGATACTTGACTTTTCATCGGCTGGCAGCCAGGTGTCGGAAACGCTCGAGGTGTGTTGTGTCACCTGGAGCTGGGTTTTCATTGGCTGCAACCGTGGTGATGTAACTCCTGGTATTTCTTCCATCCTCTTCAATATTGGTCCTATCCTGGGCGCTGGTGTTATCCTCTGGAGAGGGAGGCTGGGCCTTCCTTACACAGGTGGGCAGCAGGAAGGGTTCCTGTGTCATATTTAGGAGGGTTTTTTGTTCGAGAATGAATAACGCCTCAAGGAGGCGTAGGCGTTGCTGATCAGGGGCTCTTCCAACTTCCAATTATCTCTGTGTTTTTCACGATGTCCTCTCGCATGACGTGCTGTTAGTGGGCGGTAAGGGCGTGGTGTTTGATGGCACCGTTCTGGGCGTGACAGGAGATCCTCTAGGAAAGTCGTAACGTTGTCATTCTGATATAGACTCCAGGACATCCTTGGATAGGGCATGTGTACCGGTAGACGACGTTATTCTGCTTCAGGGGGTCTCCTGCAGGTGGGGTGGGGTTATTCCTCATAACCAGGTCTCTTGTCCTTCTGTTCTTATAATAGATTATAAGAGAGCCTCTTCCCTTCCTCCACAGGGGTGACTTTCTCTTCCACAATCTTCTTGAAGCATCTTTCCTCTTCTTTGTATCCGTGGTGCACGAAGGACTTGTAGAAAATTCGTACATACTCGGAGGGGGGATTCTCTTTATTCTCTTCGTCCTCCATGTACCATTTGTTCAAAGCTGTTCTTATCTCCCTGTTGATCAGCTTGTTGGAGTAACCGTTGTTAATCATTATTTGTGAAGCTCGATCCAGTTCTGCGTGGGTGTCCTGCCACGCTGAACAGTGCGTTAAGGCCCTGACGGTGGTGGTCTTGAACCTCGCAGGACACTCACTCTCTCCGTTTGGGCAAAGTCCCAAGTTGGTAGATTTGGTGCGGATGGTGGTGGTCATCTTCGGGGTGGTCTTTGTAATTAGGACGTCCAGGAAGGGGAGCCGATCTTCGCTGCTGAATTCAATTGTGAAATTAAAGGCGCTGTTGCGCAGGAACTGCGGGCGAAGGGCTTCATTATCTTCAGAATCAGCTTGAATAAATATGTCATCAATGTATCTAGCATACGTCCGGGGACATCGGCGCTGCGAAAAAACCCGCTCTTCAACGGTACCCATATAAAAGTTGGCAAAGACGGCGCCCAAGGGGGACCCAATTGCCACGTCATCTTTCTGACGGAACATCTGTCCTCTGTGGGTGGTGAAGGGGGCTCTCTTTGTACAGATGTCTAAGAGTGTCTTAAGGGATTCTTTCGGGATGTTCGGAGGTTGCATGTCAGGGTTCCTGTAGAAATTTTCCAATATGATGCCTGTTGGTTCATCGACGGGGATGTTGGTAAACAGGGACGCCATAGTGCCATTGCCAGGGGAATCCTGGATTTTCTCCAGGAACTCCGTTGAAGAAGTAAGGCAAAATTTTTGGGGGGTATACGGCGTCAGGATTTTGTTAAGGCGTTTTGCCAAAGTGTAGGTCGGGGCAGGTGTCTGGCTATTGATGGGGCGAAAGGGGTTACCTGTCTTTTGCGTTTTCACATTTCCATAAAGATACCCCAAGCTGTAATCTCCTTGGATAGGCAGGAGGTGAGATGCATTCATTGCGGTGTTTACTGCAGTGATGATGCGGTTAGGATCCTATTTGATGTCTTCAGTGGGGTTTCTGGTCAATCTCTCGAATTTAGAGGTATTTGCTAAGATATCGTCCAGCTTCTCGAAATATTCCTCAGTCTTGATTAGTACAAAGGCGGAAGTTTTATCTGCCTGATATATCGTTATCTCCTCATTTTTCTTAAGATCCGCTGCTGCGTCTTTCAGCTCTTTGGTGAATATTCTGCTGGTGTAGTTCCTTCTGTCCATCAGGGCTTCTGCGAGTAGGAGAGCCTGATGGGCGTCACTGGTCTTAAGGATCTTCTTGGCTTCTAACTGCTGTATGGAGTCGAGGAGCAGTTCAATCTCCATAAGCATAAGTTTTTCATGCTTCCTGGGTTTAGCCATGAAGTGACAGTTGAGGGCGAGGTTGAGTAGGTCATCTTGTTCAGTCTTTCCCAACTCAGGATGTCTTAGCAAGACAGAGGGGCGGCTGGAGGTGGGTAGTACGTTAAGACCTCAGGTTTATAGCTATGAAAAATACAAATTGCCATCTGTTCATATCCGAAAAAACCTTCAGTCTTAACAATAGGATAGACTTATACTTGGAGGGAGGTACAGACATCCTAAACTGGCTGTGGGCCTACCCACCAGGTCAGCTCCAGAAGAAATAACTTCCAGAGAGGGACTGATGCCAGTGAGATGCTAGATACATTGATATCCAAAAACTCAGACACATTGGGAACCAAAGTGAAACTTTGACTGTCAAATAACAAACCAACACACCAGTTTGTTACCACTCCCTACTCCCCCTTACAAAGGAGCGGAGCATATGCTACCGAATAGAGGGTTGATTACTTGCATACCAAGCGACCAAACTATCAGTAATACTACCTTACTCACCTGTATCAGACCAGTCCAGCGAATGATATGTCTATTCCTCAACCCGCCAGAAGGAAGAAGGAAAGGTACAAGAAAAAGAAAGAGACCAGCCAACTTGCTCATTCTCTCATCCACACAAGCATCTTAGGTAAGATGCAAATGTGCCCTCTTAAGAGCAATGATGAATTACAAAATCTGTTGGGCAGCCAGGGAACACGTGTTTATAGATCTGTGGGCAACATCCTTAAGATAAAAAGAGGTGAACGTAGACTGGCATAACCAAATACCAGCAATCAGCACTATATGTACAGCCAAGTTCTTTTTGAAAGCCAAAAAAGGACCACTACTCCTTACGTCATGTGCTCTAGCCAGCACAGATGTGGCGGCGGAATCATCAAGAGTCAAGTATGCCTGTCTGATGGCTTCCCATATCCAAAAACAAAACACCTAAAGCAGCCTGGTCTAAGGTGCCGTGTCCTTTCAAGGTAGCAATGTGGTGCCCTGACAGGACACAACAAAACCTCTTGAGTATCACTGCCCACAAAGTCATTCAGTGATGGAATAGAAAAGGAGGTGAACCTATCATCATGCACAGAGGGATTCTGGGTCTTAGCCATGAATTCCGGGACAAATTCGAAGGACACTGACCCGCCCACCCCTGATGAGCTTCACATTATAGCTCGGACCATGCAGCTCCCCAACTCTCTTCGAAGATGCCAAGGCCAGGAGAAAAACTGTTTTGAGTGTCAAGTCCCTGTCAGACGAATGACGCAAAGGCTCATATGAAGCTTTAGTGAAACTTCTCAGAACCAAGGAAACATCCCACGTCGGTGGCTTGAGCTCCCAAGGAGAACTTGATTGCTCAAACCCTTTAACTAGCAAGGAAAGTTCCTAGGATGTGTCAATACCTCTAAGACATAACCCTAAACTCGGGCTGCCCTGTAGCCTCTAATGGCAGAAACGGACAAACGTTTCTCATCTCTGAGGAAGGTCAAAAAGTCTGCTATGTGCTGAATAGAGGTTCCGAGTGGAGAAAAACCCTGTTTATGACACCAATCACAGTAAATCACCCATTTGCCTTGGTCAACTACAGAGGTTGACCTTCTGAGACTGCTGGACATATGCCCTGGTGTCCTCTGAGAAAAGCCTCTCGCTCGGAGGAGATACTTGATAGCCTCCAACTGTGAAGAGAGGGATTCTACTGGCTGGCGGAACCTTTTGTATGTGCAGCTCACATAGGAGATGCTGCAAGGGGGAATTTTCCTCGGAACCTCTGACAACAATGACAGCAGAACTGGAAACCATTCCGCCTGAGGCCACAGAGGGGCTACCAAAGTCATCCTGAGACTCGATGAACTCAGGCATACACCTCCAGGTTGTCCCAGGGATGTTGGAATGCATCCTCCACTGATGCTAGAGGATGCAGAACCATTACATAATAAATCAACCTGAGGGCCTCCCGATACTTCCAGCGACAAAACGATGGAGGAAAAGGAAGGGGACAAAGGCATAACACTAGCATGGGGTGTGACGGCGGCAGGAGATGAAGCATCGGGAAGAGAAGAAAATCCCTCCCACGAAGGAAGAGTAGAAACTCTACGATGTTCCCTCTTACTATAAAATAACTTTCACTGCTCTCTAGGCTACGAACGGATTCCTTGCAGGGATTCGTTAATGTACAAACGTTAGAACGACACCTACTACAAGTGATGAGATGATCCGTTGCTTAAGAAGCCAAAAAACGAGAACACGGGAAACCTTGAGTTCCCAGGCACACACACTGACGAGGCAGAGGAGCAGAAGAAGCCATAATAAAAGCAAACACATACACAGAAACATAAGCGAAAACAGGCAATGAACCGGGTAAAGGCCGAGAGAGGTCAACCACAACTCTCGTCCAGGCGGTTAAGAAAAGACTGAATGGTGTGGTGTGGGTGTGTGGTCCTTGACCACTTTTCACCCGATATAAGCATGTGTTGCCAGATCTCACAAGATTCCTTGCTTTCATCTGCAATTTAACCAAATCCAGCAAGGCACTAGAAAAATGGTATTTTCATTTTAAAATAAGATTTTAAATATACTTACCTGGTAGTTACATATATATATAGCTTTATCCCGCCGATTCGTCGCGCGCATGGCAGAAATTCAAAATTCGCGGCAATCGTCGATAGATGGTCAGGTGATCATACCTGTGCTCCCTCTACCCAGGTACTTGGAACCATTCCCATTTGTCCTCAGAAATTCCATGCCCCTGTTCTCAGAGGGGAGGAGGGAGGGACCTTTTATATATGTAACTACCAGGTAAGTATATTTAAAAACTTATTTTAAAATGAAAATACCATCTTTAAATATCTAACTTCCCTGGTAGTTACATATATATAGCTGATTGACACCATTGGTGGTGGGTTAGAGAACCGCAACACCGTTGGGAATTTGTATAATTATTAATCGCTACAAATTAGCTGTACCAATAATCTGGTTCCTACCTGATAAGGAAGCTGGCTTCATAATTTTCCTGCCTCATTCGCCTGCATTCCTTGAGAGACCCAGTGATCCACCCAGGGGGCTGTAGAAAGTCTCTGTGGGGCTGTCCCACGGTCCTCGACCTTAACATGACTAGACCACCACCCTTGCTATCCTGGCAAAGCCATGGACAAAGAGCTGACCACCTGACCCACTAACACACTAAAAAAACACACTCCATAAAACCTAACTTTGACTTGCACCCCAGACCATGGAAGGTTGCAACAACCTTCACACACAACCTGTGAGATCAAGTTCAAGAAAAAGCAAGGGTATAAACAAGGTTATAGGTTAGAGGCAGCAGTACCTTCTCCAACTAGGGAGCCGGAGGCAACGTACGGACCCAGGGAACAACAATCCTCATATTGGGTCTGTACCTCTTTTAGGTAACAATCTGCGAAGATTGACTTGCTTCGCCAGAATGTCGCTTCCAAAATCGATTTCATAGATTTGTTGTGTCTATAAGCCATCGAAGTCGCCACAGCTCTTACTTCGTGTGCTTTGACTTTGAGGATTGGGAAGCTTTTCTCGTCACAGTTCTGGTGAGCTTCCCTTATCAAATCCTTGATAAAGAACGCCAGTGCATTCTTTGACAACGGTAACGAAGGTTTCTTCACCGAGCACCAGAGGTTGTCTGCCTGTCCTCTCATGTTTTTGGTCCTCTGCAGGTAAAATTTTAAGGCCCCTCACTGGACAAAGGCCTCTCTCCTTTTCCTGTCCTACTAAATGAGTTAACCCTGGTATGGTAAAGGACCTGGGCCATGGCTGAGAAGGATTCTCGTTCTTGGCGAGAAAACCTAGTTGTAGCGAGCATACTGCATTCTCTCCATTGAAGCCTACATTTTTGCAAAAGGCTTGCAATTCTCCTATCCTCTTGGCTGTTGCAACGCAACCAGGAATAGGGTTTTCTTAGTGAGATCCTTCCGCGAAGCCTTGTCGAGAGGTTCAAACCTGCTCGAGGTTAAAAACATCAGGACTACATCCAAATTCCAAGAGGGAGTTGGGTTGTCCTTCCTCTTAACTGTCTCAAAGGACCTTATGAGGTCCGAGAGATCCTTGTCTCCCGACACGTCAATATCTCTGTGACGGAAGACGGAAGCTAGCATGCTGCGGTATCCCTTGATGGTTGATACTGCTAGTTTCTCTTGGGTTCTTAAGTGTAACAGAAAATCTGCCAGTTGAGTTAGAGAGGTACTGGAAGAGGAAATGTTGTTAACTCTGCACCATTCCCTGAATACGTCCCACTTTGACTGGTACACCTTGATTGTGGACGTCCTCCTCGCTCTCGTGTCTCGTGATTGCTCTTGCAGCTTCCCTCAAAAAGCCCTTCGCTCTTGCCAGTTTTTTCGATAGTCGAAAGGCAGTTAGATTGAGAGTGAGGAGATTTTGATGGTATCTCTCTATATGTGGCTGTCTGAATAGATCGTTCGACAAGGTAAAGATCTGGGGGTGTCTACTATCTGTGATCCAGGGTCTCATGGGCCAAAACGGAGCTATTAGGGTCATGCGGGCATTGTTCGACTCCTTGAACTTCTTCATGACTCTGTCTAGGGTCTTGAATGGGCGAAGGCGTACGTGTCTAGTCCTTCCCAATCCATGAGGAAGGTGTCCACTGCCACTGCTTCCTGGTCTGGGACTGGCGAGCAGTAAACAGGTAACCTCTTTGTTCTCTGCGTCGCAAAGAGGTCTATTGACGGTTCTCCCCACAGATTCCAAAGCCTGCTGAAAACCTCGTGATGTAGGGTCCATTCTGTCGTGAAAACCTGTCTTCCTCTGCTGAGAAGATCCGCTCTGACATTCTTCTCTCCCTCTTTGAAGCGGGTTATCAGAGTTATATTGTTCGCTTTTGCCCACAGCAGATCTTTTGCTGCCTCGTAAAGGGAATCCGAACGAGTGCCTCCCCGTTTCCTGATGTAGGCCAACGCTGTGGTGTTGTCTGCGTTGACCTGTACTAACTTGTTTTGGACCTCCTCCTGGAAGTGTATTAGTGCTAGATGAATGACCACCAGTTCCTTCATGTATATGCCATTTCTTCTGATGGTCTTCCCATAGACCAGAGATCTCGCCCTTCCCCAGTGTTGCACCCCACCCCACGTCCGATGCGTCTGAATACAACACTAGGTCGGGGTTCTTCTGTTGAAGTTCGAAGCCTTCTTGTAGCTTGTTGGGGTCGTCCCACCAACTCAACTGATTCCTGATTCCCAGAGGGATCGGAATCCACGTCTCTAGGTCTTGGTCTCTTGTTCAATATCTTGACAGATGGAACTCAAGTGGACATAGATGTAGTCTTCCCAGGGAGACGAATTGCTCGATCGAGGAGAGGGTCCCCAGCAGACTCATCCATTCCCTCGCCGAGCAGGTCCATCTCCCTAGGAAGAGCTTCACCTTTTTTAAGCATTCTAGAATGCGTTTCGGGGCTGTAAAAGCCTGAAAAACCACTGACTAAATCTTCATCCCCAGGTAGATGATGTCTTGTGAAGGCGTCAGCTGTGATTTGGCAAATTTATTACCAGTCCCAGCTGTTGCGTCATAGTCATTGTCACTTGTAGATCCTCCAGACACTTTTCTTGCGACCTGGCTCTGATTAGCCAGTCGTCCAGGTACATCAATATTCGTACCCCTTCCAGATGTAACCAGAGAGCCACGTTCGATACCACTCGTGTGAAAACGTAAGGAGCCATGCTTAGTCCAAAACCAAGTGCTCTGAACTGATAAGTTGTTGCTTGATGTACAAACCTCAGATATTTCCTGTAGTTCAGGTGAATTGGGACGTAAAAATATGTGTCCTGCAGGTCTATCGACACCATCCAGTCTCCTTGTCTGGTGCCTGCTAGGACTGAAGCAGATGTCTACATAGCAAACTTGACTTTGCTCACGGACTTGTTCAGTGGACTTACGTCCAGAACGGGTCTCCAACCCCCCGAGCTCTTGGGTACCAGAAATAGTCTGTTGTAAAATCCCTCTGACGAGGGGTCCTCTACCACTTCTATTGCTGCTTTTGACAGTATCTGGTTTACCTGCTCTTGAAGAGCTGCTGCTTTGCTCCCCGAGTATGTAGCTGACAACTCTAACGGCTCCGGCGAAAGAGGAGGCTTCCTTAGGAAGGGGATTTTGTATCCTTCCTTCAGTACTTCGACTGTCCAATCGTCCGCTTCCCTTTGGCTCCACTCTTGCCAGTACTGGGATAACCTGGCTCCCACTTGTGTCTGGAAGTTTTTGAGTTCACTTTTTGGGTTTCGGTTGCTGTTTGGGGTTTTTACGAGGTTGTCCTCCAGCAGCCATTCTCTGGATTCCTCTCGAAAGGGCTGACGAGTGGGAGGAGCTTCCTTCTCCTTCCTGGCTAAAAAGTTTGCCGGAAGAACTTTCCTCGCAGTCCTTGTAATCAGATCTTGCATTGCTTGTTGCGCAAGAGCTGCCAATAAGTCCTTCACTAGCTCTGAAGGGAAGAGCCGTTTGGTCAATGGAGCATACAAGAGCTCTGGTCTCTGAGCGAGAGTCGCTCCTGACGACAGGAAAGAACACAGCATAGCTCTCTTCTTAATAATACCTGCTGTGAAAAGGGCTGTGAGTTCGACCGTCCCGTCCCTCACAGCTTTATCGAGACAGGCAATAAGGTGCATTTGCGTCTCGTTCTTCTCGTCCGTAACATCTGCGAGGGCTCCCAGAGTCCAGTCCATCAAGCTGAAGACTTCAATAGTCCTGAAGACGCCTTTCAGCAAGTGGTCTATTTCCGATGTGGACCACATAACTTTAGCCTTAGTCATGGCTGTTCTACGCGAGGCGTCTACGAGTCTGGAGAAGTCCCCTTGGGAGGAGGTAGGAACTCCCAAGCCGAGAGCCTCCCCATTCTCGTACCACACGCTAGATCTAGAAGCCAATCTCGTTGGGGGGAAGGAAAAGTTTGTCCTTCCCTGTTCCTTTTTCTTCAAAATCCAGTCGTGGGGGAATCACGCGCATCGTCTTGCTTGCGTGCGTCATGCATGTGTCCAGCATACTGCGAGGGAGCGTCACGATTCTTGTCACCTCCCATCACGCGTCCAGCTTGCTGCGAGGGAGCGTCTATGAGTGCTGCAACTTGCAGCGAGTCCACGTCTTGCTGGCTGTTAGCGTCTCGCTGTCCTAACTCCGGTCTTATCCTCTTCCTGGGTCTGTTGACGTCCTTAGATTCCTTCTTGCGTGCTTCCTCTCTTAGTCCTTGCGACTTGTAACCGTCAAACAGACGTAACGGACTGCTGAAGCTCTGACAAGAACGCTGCTTGCAGTGCCTCTTGCTGCTGGGGAACAACTGGAGATGGCACTGCATGTACGTCTACAGCTTCGGAGACTCTAGCTGGGGTCTTCTGGCGAAGAGGTGGTGACGCCCCTTGCGACACCTCCCAATCCAGGGGAGGGGGAGAAGCGTGAACTGACGTAATGTGCACGTCTTCTTCCTCCGAAGAGCTCTGTTTAGGCATGGACTCGTTGTCCTCCTCCGACAGGAATCTCTCCAGAGAGCTCCAATTGCTACAAGAGGGTTGCTGGAACGTAACGGGGGACCTGCGTCTCTTGAGAGGTCTCAATTCTTGAGGTTGTCGCCAACTGCGTCTGGGTCTTGCGTCTTCTGAGGATGACGAACACTTCCTCATCTCGCCTTTCCTGCGGCGAGGGGGAGCGTCCTGGGATGCGTCAACAGGATCACTCGAGGGGACGTCCGCTCGCTGTTCAACATCTCTCACCTCCCTTAGCCTGTCGATGTTCCTTCTCCCAGGGGTTGGGGAGCATGGAAGAGGTCTAGGGCTAGGAGCATGACAGACACGAATGGACGCACCCTCCACTGCACTAGCACTGTCCCCGAACTTGCGCTGCAAACCACGCACTGCCCCCCTACATCACTTCCTTATCTGAAGTAAGGGATTGCACTTTAACTCCCAAGGCAGAAATAGCAGCCATAATATCCTTCATAGTAGGATCACTTACCTCCGACTCCGCAGGTGGATCTGGTACTAATATCTTAGGGCTAAGATCAGGAATATTAGTATTAGACCAGTTAGAAAGGACTTGACTATCAGAAGACCTAGTTGACAGAACACTCGAAGATCTAGCTCTCCTAATTCTGTCCTTTTCCAATCGCCTCACATAACGATCATACTCTCTCCACTCTCTCTCCGACAAACTTTCACAGTCATTACATCTGCTATCAAATGTACACACATGCCCTCTGCATTTCTTACATACTGTGTGGGGATCAAGAGCGGCTTTTGGAAGCCGGGTCTTGCACCCCTTCACACACATTCTAACAACAGTCAGCCATCTTGAAAATCCAGAAAACAACTTAAATTAAACTGTCCAAGTCGGAAACCAACAAAATCTATCTTATCCGTGTGAAAAAGAAATTAAGGAAAATCCAATGTCAGCGAAAGCCATCAACCAAAAACCAAGCAATGGGTACTTCACCAATTTTTAGTTAAAGCAAACCCAAACATATTTTTAGTTAAAGCAAACCCAAACAAAGTAGAGCGAATTTCCAACGTGTTGCTAGAACGATGGCAGGGAATTTCTGTGGACAAATGGGAATGGTTCCAAGTACCTGGGTAGAGGGACCATCTATCGGCGATTGCCGCGAATTTTGAATTTCTGCCATGCACGACGAATTGGCGGGATAAAGCTATATATATGTAACTACCAGGGAAGTTAGATATTTAAAATTATCCTGTTGTTAAGACCGAAGGTTTGTTCGCGTATGAACAATACAAATTTCACGAAAGTCATATACTCCTGATGTTGCGAGCAGACCCAGCCCCTACAATAAGAACAGACAGTATGACCGTCAAAATAAAGTTTAACGCTTAGCCGTTTGGGGCAAGAAGTGCAGCGTCTTGTGTTCACTGAAGTTAAAGCCGCTTTGCTATGACTGGATAAATCTTCCATAATAATGCAGACAATTTTACAAAAACTAAAAGTAAGATTGTCGCCCAATACAACGAAGAGCAGTAGAGCGTCAGTATGCACTGTACAGTGACAAGGAATGGAATGGCTTGGTGTTGGAATGGGCTACAGCAATCTAATTTCTTAAGAGACAATTTGGCTTGTTGCCTATTGTTTTTGGGTGTAAGTCCTGCATATATATGTATTTAGGGATATATATGTGGCTATATTATAGTGTATACATATATATATATGCCGTATTTTAATGTTTGAATAGAATGTTCGGTAGGTCTGTCGTCCAGTTAACAAGCAAGTAAAAAAGAGAGAGAGAGAGAGAGAGAGAGAGAGAGAGAGAGAGAGAGAGAGAGAGAGAGAGAGAGAGAGAGAGAGAGAGAGAGAGAGAGAGAGAGATTTATCTTTATAAAAAATATTAAGAAGTTAAGATAATGCTATCAAAATGATAACAGAAAATTTTGTTTACAACTGGCCACTTCAGATAACTATCTCTGTAACATTAAGTGAGTTTTACTTACATGACACAATTCACCAGGGCATAACCAAGAATTATATAGCTGTTTTGTAGCTCACTTGTATCATGCAAATTGCAAGACTTGGGTCTAGAGAACAAAGTAACAGTGTTTAGAGAAAGAATGGCAATCAAAAATATTGTCAAGCATCAAGAAATACTTAATTTTGACAAATAAATGCCCACTGTAATACTGACACATGCAGTGGTTAGTAAAAAGTGAATAAAACTGACTTGCAAATACTTAAGTGATCAAGACAATTAAATGACCTATACACAACAGTAGTATTAAAAACACCTTAGTAATAATATTACAAATGAAAGAAGTTATCAGAGGACACACAGCAGGATGATTAACTAAGAAAGCTAGATAATAAACAGCCTTCAACAGTTCATCATTTAGATCTCCATCTTTGGTCCCACTTCTGATTTTTGTACTCTTCCATTACCTCTATAAATATTATTCTTTACTTTCATTTACACTATTCATGAAATAATTTGACTATTCATCAACAAGTACATTATAGTTTAACATGTCCATCTTTTCATACAGAATTTTATTCACAAATACTTACTGTCTGCTTTTTAGAATTATAAATTACTGAATAAGAAGAAAAATACAAACCTGAATGGAAGATTGATGGTGTTCTCCTCTTCTTTGCTGACCTCTTCGGCTGATTATCACGAATTCTGTCACTCCTGCCATTAGTTGCATTTACTTTACTTCGACTAGTTCGACTTCCGGCACTATTTAAATTGTTGGCCTCTTCGACTTGAAAAGTAATAAAACATCTCATTAACCCAAAATTTTAAAATTCCAAGAAAATGAAAATTGCATAGTATTGTGTAATTCAATCATATTAAAAAAAAATTCATATAACAGTTTTCTTGAGCCAATTCCACTTTCCTCCTAAGTACTACCTAAATTCAGTAGTACAATCCATAAAAACTTTTAAAAGTAGTCACCAAGCAAAAAGCAAACAAAGCTTAACACAGATAACAGGAACGTTTTCATCCAACAGAGGCTGAGCTCTGACTGACGAACGAACCTAGCTCTTAAGACCAGAATTCCATAAAGGCATCATAAACAACAGGATATCTAATGACAACCACATTAGATATAAATATTTATTATTAACTTAATGCAAATTCAAGGCATAATTTAAATTACTCTTGGAAATAATTGTACCTGAATTTATTCTGTTATGCAGAAAAATTTACTTATATATCAATCATTGGCATTTCTTATAAAAGTAAAAACTTCATGTATAAATGAACCCTTTTATCAAGTGACCTTCAATCAAACAGGAATAAGACTAAAATACTAAAAATCAATAATGGTAAACAAGACAAGAGACAAGGGGGGGAGGGAGGACAATAAGCCTCCCATGGTAAGCCAAGATGACTTCGCAAGGCTGATGAAAAATCAAATTACATAGGTGAATGGTTATGTAACTTGAAGACTCACATTCAGGGCTTCAGCAATAAAAATATGAGGAGGTTCCCCACAATTCAAAATGATGAAATGAGACATGCCAATAGCCTTTTAAAAATAATAAAAGAATACCAGTTTCTGGTTGTGAAATCAACTGAGACAAATTAAAAGAGAGAGAGAGAGAGAGAGAGAGAGAGAGAGAGAGAGAGAGAGAGAGAGAGAGAAGAGGAGAGAGAGAGAGAGAGAAGAGAGAGAGAAGTAGAATAGAATGTAGAATGTAAGAGAGGAGAGAGAGAGAGAGAGGAGAGAGAGAGAGTACCAATGGCACTTTCATATGTTATTAGATCATAGACATACATTTTAAAGTGGTTTATAGTTACTGCATTAAAAGGATATCGCTTCAACAATGTTATCACACAAGAGAAGACTGAAAATACTGATAAAAAAAATTGCTAGATATATATGGTATGGGAATAAATGCATACAAGACTGCTTTTAAACTTGAAATGGATGGATGTACAAATTTTGAGATGTAACCCATGTAATGAGACCCTGTCATTCAGTACTAAATATCAAAATGGTGAGACAAATATTAGTCAAAATGAACATTTTACAATACAGGCAGTCCCTGGTTATTGGCAGGGGGTTCCATTCCTGGGGGTGTGCCGTTAAGCGAAAACCGATATTAACTGAAACTCAGTAATTTATGGCGCTGATAACTAGTTATCTCTTCCATAAGCACCATTATGGCATGCCATAAGGTGCCTTATGGCACCAATAACAAACTTGTCTCGTTATGGCGCCATAAATTGCTGATCTTATGGCGGCGCTAGACAAGCTCCATAAAACCAGACCACCGATAACTGAGCCCACCAATAACCGGGGACTGTCTGTCTGTAGTTAAATTGATGCACTCCTTTCATTAGTTCATCACTTTTATAGTTATGTTAAAAATTAAGATAAAATAGGAAAGTGATAATACATGATTTACAAAAATAAGTTTTAAAAAATGAGGTTACATTATGAAAGTAATTGCACCTCTAAAAATCTTAATACCTTTCAAAAAGCTAAGCACAGGAATACCTGCATCATCTACAATTTCAGACAAGGATTACACATATACAGATGGAATCCCTTTGCTGGTCATTATACTTACAGCAATGTACCAAGTAAGCTCAGCAGATAAAAACTCATCATGGTGAGCAGTCAGGGGCACTGCTACCAAACTGCTCCCTACCAAAATACACTGACAGGTTGGGTAGGTGTCACCAATACACTAACAGGTTGGGTAGGTGTGACCAAGTTCATTGAGGTACAATGAACTTGGAAAACTGCCCAGACATGTACAGTTGGACAGAATTAATGAACGACGAGTCCTCAAGGCTGCTTTGGTTGCTCATGAGGTCGAGTGGCACCAAAGATGTATGCTCCAATAAAGCTACAATGCTCCAAAGGGCAGAAGAAAGCCAATCCTACCTCTCTTACCAGTGGCAGTGTACCAAGTAAATGTACAAGACCACACTCTTCGACAAAAGTCTTCAAAAGAGACTTGCTTCCTCTATGGAAAGCTGGGCAAAGACAGCCTTCATGAAGTATCAACCTTACAGATGAACTAGTTGGAGACAATGATCCGTTAGCCAGGCTAAGAATGGGTGACATGGTTGCACTGAAAACCACATACCATATCAAATGCAACTGCATTCAAGCTCATAGATCTTGCAAATCTCTACAAGTCAAGACCTGAACAACTAGGGGTTGTTCTTGACAAAACAGTAAACACAACAAGACTAAAGGAACAACTACTGGTTAAGGTTCCAGACATGCAGTCATACACCAAGGGATGTGATGTTCTGCTAGCATTTGATGAGGACACTGGGGGAGCACTAGCCAAAGCTTATGACTGGGACAGGGACAGTGACAGTGACGCTATGCATCTGGCATATGCTGCACAGATGGTTTGCTGCCACATTTGATGATGGGAAACTTGTTTGATGGCTCATTCAAAATGAGATGCCAAGAAAAGTCTGTGACAATCCTATTGCTGGCTCTTGTCAATGTGGTGCTTGAAGGAGCCAGCATCAAGGATCAAACCTTCACATCGACATCAAGAACAACATACATTGCAAAATTTTTAAGTTCAATGCGGTTAAACACAATTGAAAACTGAAAGCAAGCACAGTTTCCAAACCCCAAGAAACTTCATTCAAAACCTCATCTGCAAAATTCTAAGAATGGTCATCCATCAGGCATAGCACTGCACATGAAACTCTTTCCATCTACATTGGCATGTTGCTACATATGCAAACTCAAAAGGAAGAGCAAGAGGAGGGACTCTTCAACCTGGGCCTCAGTATCTCCTATCAGTATGCCCTACGACTGTCAGAAGTGGGCAACAGTGTGTGCCAATGGTCTCACATGGAGCAGGTTGTTTGCCCTCTAACAATACGTGGAGAGCTGTTCATAACACTGATTATAACCCCAGTACCACCACAGCCAAGGAAAACAATCAGATGCACCTAATGCCACTGCCAAGGTTACTGATAGAGCTGTGGTTGTGCAGGTTATTGATAGAGCTGTGGTTGTGCAGATGCAGAAACCTGGTACAGTCCAGACAGTTGAGGAATTTGCAAACCAGTTTTCATCCTTTACATCCAAGGACAGCTTCAACATTGCTAAGTCTTGACCTTGTGTGGGACAGCTTCAACATTGCTTGATCTTGACCTTGTGTGGGACAACTACAGTCCTGACTCACTCACATCCACAGCCAGAGTGAAAGGGGTGAGAAGGAATGATGTAAATTCAACAACTATTGCAAGAAATCAGCAGTTTCTTGCGTGTAGGAAGCAATAAATTGGAGTTCCTCCATTTCCTTGCTGGGGCAGTCATTGGCTTCCTTAATAAAGGTAGAGGTAATGTGCTAATGGTGACAGATGGACAGCAGGTCTCTGCTCCAGCCCAAAGGAGTACAGGATCACTTGACCCATGTACACATTAACATGCAAATACTTACTTGATGTTACTTGCATGCTATGCTGTTCAGCACAGCCACCATGGATTCTTATGGATACAGTGTGATAGTTCTGGGAGTGAAGCTAGTTCTGTCACTGTTAAATGAAGACAAACTGTGGATAGCCTTCATGACAGGTAAAGACCACCGTTTCTTGGCCACTCATGAGATAGCTTCACCTCTGGGTCTGAGCAAGGCACACATTTCCAATGTTTCATGCCCTCACTGGGTTTGACACTGTCTTCTTTTGTAGGACATGGTAAGAGAAGTGCCTGGGCAACCTGTAACACTACCCCAGAGCTCACCAATGCACTGCTGACTCTGGTTAATGCACCAACTGCAATTCCAGAGGAGGCAATGAAAGTCATTGAGACACATTTGGTCTGCCTCTATGATAGCACTAGCACACGCAGCAAAGTGAACTAAGCAAGGAAGAATTCAGTGCAGCATATTCCACTACGTATGCTTCCCTGGAACATGTCAGAAGGTCAGCCATCCAGGGTGGTCATGTCTGGGGTCATATGTTGGCTGCACAGCCACAACTACCTCCATCAACAAGCTAGGGTTGGATAAGGTGTAAGAAAGGGATGAACAAATGCAAGTACAAGATATCAGATTGTTACTGCACTGCCCTCTGATTCTGAGAAGCAGAATGTGTGCAAGATTGACTTGGGAACAAACCACTTGTATATTACCTGCCTTTGATGATTTTTTTATGACCTGATGGAACATTTGTAAGTCGGTTGTAAAATAATTTCACTTCTTTTTATGGTCATTGTATGACTTCAAATAAAAACTTCCATTACTATCACCCATTCTTTACGAAAGTGAATTATCCAGGAAAAAAAAAAATTCTTGTCTATGATTTGCAAATACTTATGAAATACTCTGATACATTTCTGATAAACATTTACCTAGAAAAAGCCTTATTACACATGCAACCTTATTCCCCTAATCACACTAATGGTATACGGTGCAAAATGGCTGCTATGGCTGACACAGGCATAATCTTAATTGCCCAAATATCTAAATATGTTAACAATATACAACTCTACATACTTCATGCTTTTATCACAAAATGAACAATTGCTTGGCTATGCCCCCTTAATATGCATGTGTGAGGAAGTGGTAAGAATGTTGAGCGAATGTTGGGAGATTGGGGTATCGAGCATGTAGTAGTAACAATTCCACATATGCCAAGAAATTTGGACTGGCGGAACGAACCATAAGGACTCTTGAGTGAGATGTGACGAATGTTGACCAATATAGAGTATGAAAGAGATTTGTTGTTAGGAAGAATGTTAGCGGTGTATAATGGGTCAGTACATAAAAGCACAGGCATACCTCCAAGTGAGTGAGTAATGAATTACGAGAGGTATGTGAGAGCGAGGTTGGATTTAAACGAGGATGAGCGGGACGTGTGGAGACAGGCAAATGAAAGGCTTGAGAGTTCCAAAGGAGGTGATAAGGTGTTGAAAGAAGTGGTTGAGAAGGGAAGATTGACAGTAAGATGGGTGAGAAGTGTGAAGGTCCATATGTAGTGAAAACAGTTAGGTGCAATGGATTGAGTTGTGCTAAAAGACAGGAATGAAGGAAGAAATATAAGGGTAATATGAGTACATCATAATCAGCTGAGATGGAGAGAAACACCAAAATATACATAACAGAGCATCCCATTAGGAAGTTATTAAGGGAGGACAAGGAAAGTGAAGAAATAGAAGAAGGCATAAATTGGAGAGATAAACAACTAGTGTTAGTGGAACATAAGAGAAAGCCTAAGAAGAGGAGTAAGAAGAGTAAGGGTACTTTACAGAGTTGTTTCCAGAGAGTACACAAGATGGGTTATTTGATTTTTGAGGGGTTTGAGAAGCCAGTAGGTGTGAGCAGTGAAAATACCCTAGCAACGTTTTTGGGTAGTAGTGAGAATGAGACTGTAATTGATTTTGGAAGATTTGAGAGGGATGAGGAAGGAGTGAACTTAGTGAGTACAAGGAATGTGTACGAGGATATGCAAGTTGGGTGAACTGGAAGCAATGCCAAGTTGTGAAGAAGATAGTACATATAGTGTGCGAGTTCCTTTGAGTGACAGTGATAAAAGTCTTAGAAGTACAGTGGTCCCCCCCGTATTCGCAGGGAATGCATACCAGACCCCCGCCCCTGGAATAGTTAGAACCCGGGAATGTTTAAAACCCCTATAAAAAGGCTAAAAACAGCCTATTTTGTTAGTTAATACTGAAGAAAAACCCACTAAAAATGTTCATACTTGGTTTTTTTAATAGTTTTATCACAAAAAGTGCATTTTATGATGAAACTGATAAAAAAACAGGAATTAGTGGATATTTCTCATAGAAAAATACAGCGAATGTGCAAATTTTCCGCGAATAATCAGGGAAACGTTCCCGAGAGACATCCGCAAATGTGAGCCCGCTAATCCGGAGAATGCGAATACAGGGGGTCCACTGTACTGGAGAGTGTAAGTGGAGAGATTTTGGAGAGCTTGAGGTGAAGCGTGGTGGAAATAAATGAAATTAAGGAAGAGATGACAGCAGCAAAGTCAGGTGTTGGCAAAGTTGAAGCTGACATAAGCCTCCTCAGTTCAAATGAGCTTGATATAAGTAGTTCAGAACCCAGACTAGGTAAGTCCAATGTGGTTGGAGTAGAAGTCAGTGAACAAGAGGTCCAATTCCGGAGTATAGTGGGGTTGTTAGAAAGGGAGTTTATTTATTTTTTTTCTTTGGACAATTTTGAAAAAAAAATTTATGATTTCATTATTTTATTCAATGTTTTATGCTGTACTTGAGGGTGCAGGATTGTCTGATTAATGTTTGGTCCTTTTTTTTATTATTATAGTTTGATTGATGGGGATGAGTGAACAAGTTCCGCTCTTCACTTGGTTGCCCCACTTCACTTGGCTGCCCATCTTCACACATATGCTCACCTTCACTTGAATGCCCAACACCACTTGAATGATGCCCACCTCTCTTGGAGACAGTAATGGAATCAAATATTAAAAGGAGTGCATTGTCCCAAACCAGAGGAGATTCAGCGTGGAGGTAGAGGAGAGAAACGCAGAGAGGGTGAATCAACTTAATGGTGAAGTGGTTTACAGAGTTCGATTTGAGTATCCCAAGTGGACGTGATATGCTGGACAATCCTAAGTAGACGTGACACTGATGGACAATCCCAAGTGGATGCGATAATTCAGACTTATCCTGCAAACACTGGAAGAGTTTCCATTCTAAGTGGGGAAAAGAGAAGGATTAAGACCAATATCTGATCAAGATTCATAGGTGGTCAGGTAATATTAGGTAATATTAAGTAATCTGAAGTTAAGCTAACTTAGATACTGTATATACTCATGTATCATACGACTTTTAAAGACTAGTTTGAGAGGTAATTTTAAGGGGGTTGCATCATACACGAGATATAAAATTTAAGTATGTAATAATCACACATTAGTATCGTATGATAGAATACAAACATGATGGATAAGCATTTTTTCCATGGATCTTTTAAAAAGTTATGCTATACTTCACTGCATCTCTCAGATTTTGTTTACGATCGAGTTTACTATACTCAAGTTTGCGAGAGTTTAATCCATGTTGCTGATGCACAATAATAGTCATTAGCAGATCAACATTCTTTCCTCAACTTCAGCCTAAACTTACAGATTAAATTTAGCAGTATATGCCCTTGCCAATATTTTCTCCATAGCGAGTAAGAATATAGTAATGTAAAAATATATCAGTCGTATTCTCCTTAACCCTTAAATGCCGAAGCGGTATTTTAAAAATCGTCTCCTGTATGGCGGCGGCGTTTGCAAGTGAGCGCCGAAGCGGAATTTTTTTTTTTTTCTTTTTTTAAATCACGGCACGCTTAGTTTTCAAGATTAACCCTTAAACGCCGAATGGACGTATTAAACGTAGAGTCAAAATGTCTTCCGTATGCCGAATGGACGTACCATACGTCGACTCAAAAAAGTTTTTTTAAAAATTCGTGGAAAAATACTTATAGGCCTACCAGCCGAAAACTCTTGAATCACGCGCCTTGGGGGATGCTGGAAGTTCACGGATCAAGGTGTTGTTTTGTTTACAATCGTTACGCAGGCACGCAAGCGCGAATTTCTTTCTTGCCGCACTAAAAAGTATCTGTGACACATCTCGGAAATTATTTCGTCACTTTGACATAATTTTTGTACCATTGTAAATTAGCCGTTGCATGGAGTATTACATATGAAAATGTGCGCATTTTTATGTAGAATGCAACAAAAAACTATTCATGATTGTAGCTTTCATCAGTTTAGAGATATTTTCATATAAATAACGATAAGTGCCAAAATTTCAACCTTCGGTCAACTTTGACTACCAAAATGGTCGAAAAACGCAATTGTAAGCTAAAACGCTTATATTTTAGTAATATTCAACTATTTACCTTAATTTTGCAACAAATTGGAAGTCTCTAGCACAATATTTTGATTTATGGTGAATTTATGAAAAAACCTTTTCCTTACGTCCGCGCGGTAACTCTTCCGAAAAAAATCATACATGCGATTGTGGCAATGTTTGCACCATTTTAAAATTAGCCGTTATATAAAGTTTTACATATGGAAATGTGCGCAATTTCATGCACAATACAACTAAAAACAACCCATGGTTGTAGCTTTTATCAGTTTTGAAATATTTTCATATAAAAAATGATAAGTGACAAATTTTCAACCTTCGGTCAACTTTGACTCTACTGAAATGGTCGAAAAACGCAATTGTAAGCTAAAACTCTTATATTTTAGTAATATTTAATCATTTACCTTCATTTTGTAACAAATTGGAAGTCTCTAGCACAATATTTCGATTTATGGTGAATTTATGAAAAAACTTTCCTTCCCCTCCACGCGCAGATTCTCCGTCATAAATCTCCGTAATGCTTAAATCACATTCTCGGAAAATTTGCTCCGTTTCATATTAGGCATTTCATAGAGTTACATATATGAAAATAAAAGGAAAAATATTTGAAGGTTGTAGCTTTTCTAATTTCCAAAATAATTGCATATAAAAAAAATTATAAAAAAATTTCGACATTTGGTCAAATTAACTCGTCCGAAATGGTCAAAAACTGCAATTGTAAGCTAAAACTCTTACAGTATTGTAACATTCCATCATTTAACTTCATCTTGAAACAAATTCGAAGTCTCTATAACAATATTTAGATTTATGGTGAATTTAAAAAAAATATATTTTTTTACGTCCGCGCGTTACGAATTCATGCATCATTTTGTGATAATATTTTCTCTGTGTTGCTTTTTATTGTTTTACAATGTGTTATATACCAAAATGATCGCAATTTAGTGTACATTACAACGAAAAAAAGTAACTTGTTACCTTCAACCGTTTTGCGCACAGCGCGATTTGAATACAATTATATATGAAATTTCGTTTTTGCGCTATCATATATCGCATTATTTATATGATGATAATTTTTTTCATTTCTGATGGTTGTGCACTAAACTTAAGCATATCATTATCATATAAATATTGGGATATATGAGAGCGAAAAAAAATGTCATATATTATATACAAATCGCGCTGTGAGCAAAACGGTTAAAGCTAACAAGTTAATTTTTTTCTTTGAATTGTACACTAAACTGCGATCATGTTGGTATATAACACATTGTAAAACGATCAAGGCAACATAGAGAAAATATTATCACAAAATGATGCATGAATTCGTAACGTGCGGACGTAAAAAAAACTAGTTTTCAAAAATTCACCATAAATCGAAATGTGCTAGAGACTTCCTGTTTGTTGCAAAATGAAGGTAATTGATTGAATATTACTAGACTGTAAGTGTTGTAGCTTACAATTGCAGTTTTTGACCATTTCGGTCGAGTTAAAGTTGACCGAAGGACGAATTTTTTCTATTTATCGTTATATGAAAATATTTCAAAACTGATAAAAGCTACAACCATAGGTTGTTTTTTGTTGTATTCTACATGAAACTGCACACATTTTCATATATAAAACTTTATGTGACGGCTAATTCAAAATGGTGCAAACATTACAACAATCGGATGAAAAAATTTAAGACTTCCAATTTGTTGCAAAATAAAGGTAAATGATTGAATATTATTAGAATGTAATAGTTTTAGCTTACAATTGTGTTTTTCGACCATTTCGGTCGAGTCAAAGTTGACAGAAGGTTGAAATTTTGGCACTTATCGTTATTTATATGAAAATATTTTATAACTGATAAAAGCTACAACCACGGTTTTTTTTTTTTTTTGTATTCTACATGAAATTGCACACATTTCCATATATAAAACTTCATGTAATGGCTAATTTAAAATGGTGCAAACATTACGACAATCGGACGAAAAAATGTTTGATTTTTTTCCGGAAGAGTTACCGCAAGGACGTAATGAAGATTTTTTTTTTTTTTTTTTTCCGTAAATTCACCATAAATCAAAATATTGTCCTAGAGACTTCCAATTTGTTGCAAAATGAAGGTAAATGATTGAATATTACCAAAATATAAGAGTTTTAGCTTACAATTGCGTTTTTCGACCATTTCGGTAGAGTCAAAGTTGACCGAAGGTTGAAATTTTGGCACTTATCGTTATTTATATGAAAATATTTCAAAACTGATAAAAGCTACAACCATGAGTTGTTTTTTGTTGTATTCTACATGAAATTGCACAAATTTTCATATATAATACTCCATGTAACGGCTAATATAAAATGGTGTAAAATTGTCAAAGTGACAAAATAATTTCCGAGATGTGTCGCTGATACTTTTTAGTGCGAGAAGAAAGAAATTCGCACTTGTGCGCCTGGGTAACGCTTGTAAACAAAACAACGCCTTGATCCGTGAGCTCCCAGCATCCCCCAAGGCGCGTGATTCAAAAGTTTTCGCCTAGTAGGCCTATACCTATTTTTCCGCAAATTTTAAAAAAAACTTTTTTAATATTGACGTACCATACGTCCAATCGGCACCCAACAGACAATTTATATCGACGTTTAATACGTCAAATCGGCGTTAAAGGGTTAACGTCATTTGTAACATAACTATGGTAATTTTTTACTATTGTACAATGGTTGAAATGCAAGCAAAAAAGGTGTAGTTATTGGATTCGGTTGTTCATAGCAAATCAGCTGTTTCTGGCAGTATGCGTTTTCAAAACAAGCATATTATTACTAACGATACTTTTGGCATTCTCTTTTACTTTTTTAAACTTGACTAGAACATGGGATAAAGAGATGGAGAAAAAGGGTTAGTCTAAATAAAAAATGGAATAGATAAATACAGTGGTACCTCGACATACGAAAGGCTCAACTTATGAAAAACTCGAGATACAATAGCAAATACGAAGATTTTTTTGGCTCTACATACGAAAATAGTTCAAGTTACGAAAGGTTATTGCTGTAAAGTCCTGAGATTCGCCCGGACCACCGAGAACAATTTTAAAACTTGTGCCCCGCCAACTGAGTAAACTCGCCACCATCCTCCGGCTCTCCCATTGGTTCCTGATGCTAGTCACCTCATAAGATCCTGCTCTCCTATTGGTCAGCATCTACCCCTTGTGCTCTATGTATTCTATTAGTAAAAGGATGCTGTAAATTGAAAAACTTATTCATGCAATAAATTTAATAAAAAAAAAAAAAATTCGGTAAAGATAGAATAAAGAACAGAAATGAATGGTTATTACGTATACTGTTTGGTAGTTTCAGTAGTTGAAGAGAGAATATGAAAATTTATGGCTTACTGTGTACTAGTTAAAGTGATTGCTTGGCTATCGTTCGGTACTCGTAAGTGCTGGATGTAAACAGAAGTTTGGAAGCTTTTTTTGTTTTGTTTGATTGTTTATTATAGTTAATGGTTACTTAATAATTATTTGAAATGAGTACATACAATACATTTAATAAAAAAAATTGTGAATTAGATATCATAAAATATGAAATAAATCAGACTGCTATCATCGAAGCCAACAAATACGTATTTTCTAGAATTCTTCTGTTTTTAAATTACGCTACGTATATGTTTCAATATAGCTGTCAGTAACTCTATATTTCCATTAGGTAAAGATAGAATAAAGAATAGAAATGAATGGTTATTATACTGTTTGGTAGTTTCATTAGTTAAAGAGAGATACTAATGAAAATTTATGGCTTACTGTGTGCTAGGAAAAGTGATTGCTTGGCGATCGTTCGGTACTCGTAAGAGCTGAATGTAAACAAACGATTGGAAGTTTTTTGTTTTTGGTTTTTGTGTATCATAATTAATGATTAATTAATAATTATTTGAAATGAGTACATACTGATTATTTATACATTTTATTGGCATATTCTAAGCTTTTAGCTTCTTAGGTTTAGATGTCAGAATCATAAACTAGGCTACAGTAGCAACTGCTAACATAGGCTAGGCTTATTGCGAAGGGACATATGCTAAAGTCCTAATATATGCAGTAAAAATGGGGTTGAACATTACATGCAGCTGAATATTACTCAAGTATGTACAGTATTTTGCCTTTTTGGAGTCATATTTCTTCTGTCAGATCGGCGTCGTAACCCTAGAACATGTGTTGTAGGCCTGGAAATATATTTTACTGGGGCGTTTTTGTAGGGCTTGGAACGGATTAGGCATTTTACATGTAAAATGCAGTTCAAGATACGAAAAACTTATGATACGAAGGCTGCCTCCGAACGGATTAATTTCGTATCTCGAGGTACCACTGTAGGAGGAAAACAGGTTAGCCTATTGTTTTATGGCCTTGTAAATTTAACTCGCATTATACTTTAGATACGTGACAAAATTTTTTAAGGGTGAAAATTTGGGGGTCGCATAATATGCGAGATCGAATGTTACAAGTATATACAGTATATGGGGATCTGAGGATAGGTTTGATGAGTTAGTGATAAGATTAAGTTGTGTACTATAATATTATGGTAATAAATTAGGTCAAGGAGAATCAGATTTACTTGCTAACCTTCAAATTTGTTTCCACTATCCTGCTTCAATTGTGTAAAAGAAGGCCCCTACAAGAAAAGTTAGAGGAAGCCCAGGCAACGGAAAACAGACTGGTCACAAGGATAGAGGTGATGGATGAGAAAATGTGTGAGATGGCAACGAAAATGGCTGAAATGGTTAAGAGTAATAACCCTGAGTTGGGAAGGGAAGTGAGAACAATGAGGTAAAAGGTGTAAGGAAAATGATTGCTGAGAAAGAAAGTACCAGCTATGGATGAGGACGGTATGAGTGAGGTGAGTGAAAGTGATGAGGAAAAGAAAAGTACGAAAAGAAAGGGGAAAGCTGTGAGAAAAGAGGAGTCTAGTTCCGGACTTTTAGGGGTAGTTCGGACTCTGAAGTTGAGGATGGTAGGAAGATTGGAGGTAGTAGTAGTAGTAGTTGTGAAGGGTTGAGTGAGGCAGAGGAGAAAGTGGGCAAAGCGGTGTTCCTGAGGGAGGTTCCCCGGATTGAGAGATTTGGCATTGGGAAGGGAAGAGACATATATATGAGTTTTTTGATGAGTATGAAAAGTATGATCAGAATGAAAGTGTGCGGATGAAGCAGCTGGGAGAGTTCCTGGATGAGCAGTTGAAGATGTGTTATAAAAGTATATGTGAGGGTGAGCCAGGATAAGAGTCAGTCAAAGCAAGAGTAATTGGGCAAGACCAATGGCCAGACCTCTGGACCAATTCATAAGAAAAAGGCAAGTATAGCCTCTTATGAATAGCAAACAAGAACTTATAGTCAGAAGCAAGATGACAAATATACAAGTATTGGGTTTGTCTCATGCTAAAGTCCTCTTCCCCCCTTGTTAAGAAAGGGACAGATATACTCTTCTATACCTTAATGAAAGGGAATAGAATGGAGCTCAGTAATATAGCTTACCTGCATCGACCGCCCTTTCCAGCATGTGATGACAGCAGCTCTCTGCCCATAGGAAGAGAGAAGAATGAAGGAGGAAGAGAAGCCAGTCACACTCTTAATCACATCCATTCATACAGTTACACATGGCAAGATGCAACCTTGTCCAGTTAGAGGAGCTGAGTAAGCTACACAACTTGTCAAGCAGCCACCACGGGTCCAAAAAAAAAAAGGTATCCAAATACCTATATGCAATATCCCGAATGTAGAAAGAGGTGAAGGTGGTCTGGTTGGACCAAACCCCTGCCTTCAGTACCTGTGAAAGCGACAGGTTCTTGCAGAACACAAGGGTAGGACCAATACATCTGACTTGTAGGCTCTTGAATGAAAGGTAACAGTGTCAGACCTCCCATCAGAGTATGCTTTCCTGATCATCTCACAAAGCCAAAAAGAGATAAGTGCTCTTGGACACCTCTTTCTTGGTCAACACGGTGCTAACGAAGAGGTGTCGACGCTCAGGTCAGAGATGCAGAGTCCTCTTCAGATAGCACCGCAGCACTCTAACGGGACAAAGTAGCGTCTCGTCTTGGTCATTACCACAAAAGTTCTCTAGGGAGGGGATCGTAAAGGACTCTAATCTATAGTCAGGGACCGAAGGATTTTGAGTCTTCACTACGAAATCTGGGAAGAAATTGAGCGTAAGACATCCCCATCCCTCCAAGTGTTTGACATTAAAAGAGAGACCATGAAGCTCACCTACTCTCTTCGCCAATGCCAAGGCCAGCAAAAAGATGATCTTGAGGATCAGATCCCTGTCTGACAAAATGGAGGAGTGATAATGGTAGTTTATATTTGACAATGTCTCCAAGGGTTGCGTGAGAGAGAGAGAGAGAGATATTGGTGGAGGAATAAATGGGAGTGGTTGAATGGCAGTCTTAAGCATGTGTCTGTTGTGGCGCTCTGTTGTGTATATCAGTGGCAAGCGTCGGTGACGAGCATCGGGAGGAGTGAGTGTCTGTGAGGAGAACCGGTGCTGGTCAGTCAGTTTTGGGAGCAGTGTTATTGATGGTCAGCTGTTTTGTGTTTTTTTTAAAGCTTTTGGGGTGTTGGGTGTTGGTTTTTTTGTTCAATTTCTGTGCTTGGGAGTTTGTTGTGTTGTAGCTGTTGTGTTGTGCCTGTGTTGTTCAATTTGCTGTGCTTGTGAGTTTGTTGTGTTGTAGATGAGTTGTTGGGGTTGAGTTGAGTATTGTGTAGTTTCTTGATGTTGTAGGCGGTGTGGTGACTTGTCATGTTTGTATTGGTTTTTGGTGCTGATAGTGATTGTTGTGCAGTGGTCTTTTGTTGTGTGGTTGTTGTCCTTGTTCGGTTGTTTTTGTGTTGCTTACGACGGCTAGCCTAGCCTAGCCATATATCCAGTGGACAGCGGCGCAGCTCCTCATCCTAAGTCTGAGGTGAGTACGTGTATTTGTGTTTGAGTTTTTTGTTTTTAAGCTTGTGTAATCCCACCACAACTCTCGGAGCAGCTCGTAAGGCTCATGAGTCAAGTTCCTTACGAAGAGAGTCACATCCAACTTCTCATAAGAAGAGATATCTCCACAGAAGAGGAAATATCCACTTCTCACAGTTTCTGGACCGGGACAAAGCGGTCCTATAGCCCTTATTGCAGAGAGAGGAAATACACGATCTGTTGAAGAGTGGCTCTGAGCGGGGAGAGACCCCCCTTCCACGACACCAACCACAGAAGACGGACCACTTTCCCTCATATACTGCTGCAGAGGACTGTCTGAGGTATCCTGCCATCTCTGTTGCTGCTCAGCGAGAAAATCCTCTCGTTCTCAAAAGATGGTGGATAACCGCCAGCCGTGAAGACACAGGGACTGTACTGCCGAGTGGTACAATTCTACGTACGGCTGACACAGAAGATTGTGCCATGGGGGAATATCTCGCAGTGCCTCAGAGAGAAGAGCCAACAGATCAGGATACCAAACAGCCAGCAGCCATTTGGGAGCCACCAGAATCATCCAAAGATTGCTGGTGACCAGCACTCTGCTGTTCACCTTGCGAATCAGACAACAGGGGAAAGGCGTAAACTGCGAGGTTGTCCCACAGATGTTAGAATGCATCCTCTGCAGCTGCCCATGGGTCTGCTGCCACTGAAAAGAAAACCAGAAGTTTTCTGTTGTGCCAGGTGGCGAACAGGTCTACCACTGGATGCCCCTATAGGTGGAACAGCCTTTCGCCACGTCTGGGCGTAGAGACCATTCTATCCCAATCATCTGATTCTGACGGCAGAGCTTGTCTGCCACTACATCCTCTTGCCTGGAATGCATCTAGCTGACAGCTCTGCCGAGTGCGCTACAGCCCACTCGTGCACCTGCACTGTCAACTGATGCAACGGGAGTGATGCAAGGCCCCCGTTTGTTGACATATGCCACTACTGTGGTGTTGTCACTCATCAACACCACAGTGTGTCCCATCACTTGATCCCGGAACTCTTGAAGGGCCAAGAAAGCAACCTTGAGTTCCTGGATGTTGATATGAAGGTGCTTGTCATGTCGATCCCACACTCCTGCAGTCAGCTATTCCTCCAGGAGTGCACCCCAACCCTCATTCGATGCGTATGAGAACAGAAGCATGTCCGTTAGAGGGATGAGGAAGGATTGAAGATCTTGAGTCTGTGACCAACACTCCTTTAGTCTCCATTGAAGAGACCAAAGGTGAAGGGACTAGCTTCTCTCGTGACTACAGTGACCGATCACAACCTGCCAAAGCTGAGCTGGCTGTTCCTGTTGAGACAGAAACCATTGAGGTGCCTTCCTAAACTTGCCGATTCTCAAGTCTGCATGGAAGACTCGTGCCGCTACTGTATCTATCGGCATGCCCAGGTACTTTATCCTCTGCTTGGGAATGTCCGACTTCTCAAAATTGATCACGATCCCTTGACCACGACAAAAACTGGGAAGTTGATCCTCTTCCTGCAGGAACTGCGAGAGACGTCTCGCAACCAAGTGGGCCCAAGCAGACACAAAGGTGAACACTCGTGAATACCTGAGGGGCTTTCAAAAGTCCGAAACAAAGAGCCCTGAATTGGAACGCCGTCCCCTCGAGGATAAAGTGAAGGTACTTCCTGGAGGACTGATGGATGGGTATCTGAAAATATGCATCCTTCAGGTTGCTACGGATTGAGATCCGCTCAGGTTCTTTTATCATAATAAACAAAAAGGATTCAACACCAACAGTTGAAACTGGGGATACGAATATAGAAGGAAATTCGAACAGAACATAAGTTTATTTACGAGCTTATTAACAAAGATAAATGCAGAATGGTTTCTCCTATTTACACAACAAAATAAAACCTTATAATATGTAAACTGGGGAAACAGTGCAGTAATGAAATACTTGCTGGCCAGTTTTGCAGCGATCGAAATCAGTACTCAAAGCGACGGCATCACAAAAGGGGACAGCAGAAACTTCAGATGGCTTCTTGACTTCGTACTGCAGAAAAAAATGTCTTAGTCTTGATACTCGAAGGGTGGGTTACTCCTCAAAACCACTTGTAGGGCAGTTCTTCTATGAAAGGCTGCTCAAAGTTGGATCTCGCTCTCTCTCTCTCTCTTTCTGACTACAGACGACTTTACCTGTTTCCGTTCACACACACTCGTGATCTATCACCGGTCTCCAGACCCCTGTAGCCTTCTCCACCAGGAAAAGTCGGCTGCTGAACCCTGGTTATGGATCTCATACATCTTCCACAGCTCCCTTGCTCAGCATTGATAGCACTTCTTCCTTGAGTGCCAGACCCTTGGCAGAACCAGGGATGTAAGTTTGAAATTGGACCAACGGCTGTAGCTGAGGGGGAACACCGTCACTAGCATTTCCCTCTCTTCCTCTTTCGCTTACCTCCCTTCCCGCAAGAGAAGGGGGGCTGTTGATCCGCTTTCGGAGCGAAAGAAGAAGAATGGGTCTGTCCTTGCGGCCCTTCCGAAGGAGTCGTCTTCTTGGGAGCAGAGGAAGAGCTAGCTTGGCTTTGAGGCCTAGCCGCAGTTGCACAAGACGACCTGGATGTCTTGGCAACTGCCTGGTGGACAAGATGATCACTGTCTTCAGCTCTACGTTTCTCCACCGCATCATCCACCAAGTCTCTAGAGAAGAGAGGCGGAACCCAGCAATGGTCCATTCCTAAGACCCAATGCTGACTCTACACCCACCGACCTGGTTATACAAGTTAGGTCAGCGTTCCTCTTAAGAACCATGTTGGCCCACAGGTTTGCAGTCTGGTGGGCCAGGTAGGAAATAGCCTTACTGACAGTCTCCTGAAAGCCAAGTCTTCTCCAGAAACTATCATTCCCAAAGAAGCAGCGACTTTGGATACTGCCTTAGCGGTAGCTTCCAAGGCCATTTTGCCTCATGCTGCATGAACCAAAGGTTCTCCAAAACAAGGTGCTGCAGAGGTAAGCCGGGAGTTAAGACATACTAGCGCCGGATCAACCTGTTTAGTCAGCAAAGGGTTCTCCGAGGGCATGTAGAAACCCCTCTGTTGAGGTAGAGAAGGGGAAAGCAGCTTGTTCGATCTGTTAGCCCTAAGTGAACTCTCTTGCCCAGAGACCAGATTGTTCATCTGGTCCAACACGCCCTCTGACAAGGAAGACCAAGGTAACCCCACAGAAGTCCTGGGTTCCTTCTTAGAACCTCAGAACAACTCCAACTGCAAAGGGCGGTCAGAGGGAGTTACTAATTATCCTTCCCTTAGGTCATTGTGCTGACAAATCAGCGTGATGACCTCTGCAAAAGACCTCTGAATCTCGGGAAAGACTACGTCCTGGGGAGGACTGTCACTTCCTTCCAGGGCAAGTCCCTCCCTCGATCCTCTTCCCTCAGAAGGAAGAGCGTACGACCTCTCGGGTCCTAAGACCGTGCTGGGAATGCATGCTCTTGCGGCCAAACTGTGAGGAGAACACTCCTCACAGCTCCCCCTGGTCACCTCGCTCCTCCTGGTGTATCCTGAGGAAGCTGAAGGGACAGGTGAGGAAGATCTGATGCTCCCGCTCGGCCTGTTAGCAGAACTAGCACACACAGCATGCCGCAAACAATCACCAACCCTCAGTGATGATCGGCTCATAGTGTTTTCTCCCTGTGGAGAAACACTCCTCTGAGGACGGTAATGACGCTCTCTCATGTCAGGAGAAGCGCTACTCGGCACCTGCACATGAGCGTGATGGATGATCGGGCGAAGAATAGCGTCCTCCTACGTGATGAGAGCAGGTACCATCCTCACGACGTGTCACAGTTCCCGAAGAGGCCGAAACCTTTCGAGAAGACTGAACGGGGAACCTCCTACCGGTCTCGCCGCTTGCACAGTCCCGCAGGACCGTCACGTCACCCCTGGGAGCTGAGCGATCTCTACATGAGCGATCATTGGCGAGGCGCAAGTCACGAGGGACTCATCCCTTCCCTCCGCACTGTCCCCAAGAGGCAGAACCTCTAGGACTAGGTGCAGAAGTACAAGCCGAAGCGTAAACTTCTGTGGTCCCCACTCCCCTGGGGGCGGCAAGGCGGTTCCCGTTCCCAGGGGAACAGGACCAGAGGAAGGCCCACCTGTCTCACCAGAGTGGCGAGACAGACCCTTAAAAGTAACAGATTGAGACTTCGCTTCTTCTTGGACATCTTCTTCAGGATGGCAGCCAGATCCCCATCCAGAGTGCCACTGAAGTGGCTCCTGAAGCAGCAGGCTCCAGGGCAGCCAGGACCAGGGGCGCTGACACCACAGCAGCACTTGCACGGTCAGGGACTGGGGCAGCAACAGGCAGAAGATTCAGTAGGGATGGTCTCTAGGGATGATCATAAGTAGCTGGGGGAGAGAGGACTGCGTAACCTGGAGGAGGAGGAGGCAGAAATGGTTCTGCCCCTCAAAATAGTGTATGCGGCACCGATGACACGACCACAGAAGGTGTTACTAAAGTAACGTGCTGGGTAGATACCAGATGAGGTGATGCCACATACCCAGTTAACAACAGTGTAACGTGCTGGGTGTATACCAGATGAGGTGGTGCCACATACCCAGTTAACGACAGTTGTCATCGTCCCTGCAGCTGCCCCATGAGTCACAGGGGCTGACAAAATATTATCCATCAGCCCCTGGGGAGACGGAGTGCCAGGCAAGCCCAACTTCATCCAAACCAGCTGCAAATCCCCGACCGCAGACACACACACACCTGAGGGAGCAAGGTCGGGTTAGTGGGGGAAACTCCTATTCGCCCCCTCCAAAGCGAGAAATACCACTCCGAGTCGATGTGCCTTCTCCATTCTTCTATGCTCGATGAATCAAGTGAAGAAGCGGAAGAAGACATTTCCCCTAAAGGGGAAACAGCAAGATGGGGAAGCTTACGTGGAGGGAGGAAGGAAGACAAAGGATTAATCAACAGGGTTGTCAGGGGTGTGTAACCCTCCGATGAAGCCTTGGAAGACTTCCCCCGAGATCGCTTCCTCCCCTCGTATCTCCCCCACTGCTCTGCCGACCAAGAGATAAAAGTCTCACATGGATTAACAACTGAACACTCACGCCCTCGGCACTTCGCACAGAGGACGTAAGGATCCACTTCTATCTTAAGAGCAGAAGCTACCACACTTCCTGCCCCACTCCAGGGCAAACGCATTGCGATAATGGGGGCCAATAACGCTTATCAGTTTTGGGCTTGCATTAGAAAAAGTAAGCAAACAAAAAACACAACCATACAATAACCACAAAAACAGAATGATCTCACAGTTTTCCCGTACGACAGAGATGAGCAGAGTGAGAGCATGTCTGCATACGTCGGACAAGCAGTTACTGCCTGACTACCTTGATGCTATTCTGTTAACGTCCGAATTCCAGCCTACGTTGAAAGTAATTCCTTATGTAAAGGACCGAGGGTTTGTATTACATGTAGGAACAAGTCTGTTTTGAAGAACGAGAAAATCGTTGTTTGCGTTAAAGTAGAATGTGGGGGAGTGTTACTGAAAGCATTGATTAATACTGGTTAGAGGGGAAATGTGCTATTCAGAAAGGTGTATGAGAAAATACAAGAAAATATAGCAGAGGGAGGAATGTGCCAGATATGTAACGGGGATTGGAGGATTGTAAGTAAAAGTGTGTGACAGGTTTAAGTTGGTTATGGTTGCAGGAATAAGGCTGGAGGAGGATTCTTGCATTGTGAATAGAGGGAATTGGAGGAATGATGCATTACTAGGGTATGCATTTTTGAAGAAAAATGTACCTAGAACAAGAAATGATAAACACAGTAATGGGGAGTGAGACGAGCGTGAAGTTGTATCTGGAGGAGGATGGACAAGTAAGTTTAAAGATGGTTTCCGGGGTGGAGGTGTATGCGATGGAGGACGTACCATTGCCAAGAGATTTGGGAAGTGCGTTGGGTGTGAAAGTAGGGTGGAGAACCAATGTTGGAGTTGGCACAGAAAGTTTGGGTGAAATATTCATGTTTGATGGTAGATCTACCTGCTACGAAATAAGGCGTGTTGCACGTGTTTGATGGAATAACGGATGTAAGGGATTAAAAAGATGTATGGGAATGTGAAAAAGAGAGAGGCACATCTGGGTGAAAGCTGGGAAGCTTGAGAAGTGTAGTCAATCTGAGTAGTGATAAAAATGTTAAGGGATATGATGTGATGGCCCGAGGGGAAAAGTCAGCAGAGTGGAGTAAAGAAAAGCTAAGGGGAATTGTGTAAGAGAGAGAGAGAGAGAGAGAGAGAGAGAGAGAGAGAGAGAGAGAGAGAGAGAGAGAGAGAGAGTGAGTTATGCTGGCCCAACACTACTTTACTCACAAGGTAAGAAAAATAAAGAGATGCCTTTATAAAAAAAAAAAAAAAAATTAAAAAAACGGTGCAAAAGATATCAAAATCTAAACTGTAAGTGAGTGAACCTTTAAGGGGGCCGGCCAGCTAATGCCATTTTTTAAGGATAGGACATCTCCTAACCGCACATGATTTTTGCCTCAGACCTTCGGTTTTGTCACGCAACGGCAATTTATCCCGAAAATAAAGATTTTTCAAATTCTATCTCCTGCCTTGATATTTAATATTAAGACCTGGGACTACTAGCATATATAGACCTGATGTAGACCTCCAATTAAATGAGGATTTTTTTTTCCAAAAGTTATTTTTTGCTAGATATGATTTTTTCATTATGGTAAAAAAATAAAACCCTTTAAATCAGGAAAAAAAATAATTTTTAAAAAAAAATTAAACAAAAATTGGAAAAAAGGGCTCTATTTGATTGTTCTATAATGTCTTTCTGATTTATATACCAAATTCCAATGTTATAGGTTTAAAACTGAGAAGATAGATTTTGAAGGTCAATAGGTATAGTTTCGAGATACGGTCATTCAAAATTTTCCTTCATATTTCTATAAAGACAATGTTAATAAATAATGATTATTATGAATGTATATTTCTTTTCTGTGTATTAATAAACCAAAACTATGTTATTTATCATAAATCTAATCATAAATGATGATCCCTTTGCTCAAATATCGTAGCCTGGGGCACTGCGTCATGCAGGAAGGGGCACTCCTTCCTATGCAACTCACTCTCTCTCCTTCACTAACTTGGCTTATTACAAAGAATTTTCTTCTTCTGTATGTTAGCGAGATGTTTTCCTTGTATTTTCCTTCTTGGCATGATGAAATTCTTACCAAAACAAAGTTAAACAAACGTAAACGCAAGAGAATGTCAAAAGGTGAAACTCGAAGGTGTACTCTCTTTTTACTAAGACAATGTTAATAAATCATGATTATTATGAATTTCATGTTCCTTTTTTGGTATTAATAAACCAAAACTATGTTATTTATCATAAATGAAGATCCCTTTGCTCAAAGATCGTAGCCTGCGGCAAAGTGTGATGTGTGCGTCAGGCAAGACAGGGAGGTTACTTACTACGCAACCCTCCCTCTCTCTCTTTACTAACTGCGCTAATATCGTGTATATTATGACATTCTGTAATCATATAAGAGTGAATGTTCTTCGTCTATGTTAGTGAGATGTTTTGCTTGTCTTTGCCTCATTGGCATGATGAAATTCTTGCCGAAACAAAGACAAACATATGTAAAAGCAAGCGAATGTCAGAGGTGAAACTCGAACGTGTAGACTACTTGGGGTTTGTGCTCGCACTGATTTGTGATTGAACTTGGTGTTAGCTGACTGACTTCCCTTCTGCGACTCATGGAATCTCTACAGATGCCATTGATCACAATTTCTTCGACAATAATTATCAAAATTTACGACAACAGAAGAAATATTGCATTTTCTTGTACGCATCAATGTTTTTGGCTTATTGAGTTACGTTTACTAATTACCCTATAACTACGAAAGTGAGAGGAATTTTAACAAAATATTTCGTATACGTGTTCTCAATTGCCATATGAAGCTCCGTGAATGTTTTCATGACTGCATTTTTTGCCCTATACCCCCATATATAAGGGTTCTGGCCAGCCCCCTTAAGCCAATATAATTACTTGGTAAGTTACATACATAAAAATATCAGTTTATTTTATTCAGCCATATCTACAAACTTGTGTAAATTTTTTAGCTTTCCCATAGAGGAATTTTGAATATCATTAGGTAAAAATTTGAAACAATCTCTTTGGCTATAAAGTTACAATGCTCAAATACATTATAATGTAATGGTCATATATTGTATAGGCACTCCCCTAATGTCAGAAATGGAAGGAATAAATGATGATACAGGAGGCGAGTAAATGACTGAACAACTGAAGTCCTGATGTACAGTTCATAAACTACTAAAATGACAGGAATACTATATATACGTAGTATCTATAATCCCTAGATGACTCACCTGTGTCACACACATCATTACCACTCACCAGATGAGGATAACAAGAGCCCATTGAAGCAGCATTTAACTCTACTGAAAAAATACTTTGCAGAACTTGTCAAATTCGAGACTATAAATGGTTGAGTGAAGAACACAGATGCCTTGGTTCCCTGGCAGAGGAGAAGACTTACTGACATAGGGTAGTCCTGAGGGCAAGCTACAGACAAAGGCCCTGACAACTCTCTTTCGGGAGAACCGAACAAGTTCAATCGCTATGGAGGAACCGAGATTATTATTCATAATATATTCAGTCAAATGCCCAACTGATGATAGAAGTACACTAACATTTTCCTCAATTTTACCTATCCTTATCTCCTTTATCACATAAGGAGCAGTGAGAGAAATCAAACCTACCAAGCAATTGAGGAGTAGGAGGAGGACCAAAACTGGAAGAATATAGATTGAGTAGGCTTATGGCCATATCTACCAAATTGTCTACATAATACATCAGCTTTTCGCATCTTCCAATACCACATGAAGTCATTCATTCTCATTAAACTACTCATTACATTCTCAAAAAAAGAAAAAACAGTAAATGATAATGAAAAAACAGAAAACAAGCATATGACAAAGTAGAAAATCAACAAAAATATGGTACACCTAATGTACACTGTATGTACAAGGATATGCCATGAAGAAGTCTGATGAATGTAAACATTCCAAAACCAACTGGAGGGTAATAGGTGATTACAGACACTCCATCTGGGTGAGCCATGCATTATTCTTATGTTTATTCTGAATGCAAAACTGGGTGAAGATGTAAGCAAACTTACTTCCAAATGATTTCTTATCTTCTTTAGTCAAATGACTGCCTTTCTTGTTTCCATCACTTCGGCTGCAATCATTATTGTTATTGTTATTAGACTGATTTACAGATGTGCTACTACTACTTGCAGTGGTGATGGTAGCAGAATCAGAGCTGAAATTATTTCCAGAGAGTGTTGTAGGACTTGTTGCTGATGAGGCTAAATTTGCAGCATTCAAATTGTTGTTAATGTAGGAAGGTCTTCTGGGAAAAAATATATATTCAATACTTTAAAATATTGCAAAAGACATTTCCTAACTCCAATATATTAAACAGGAAGCACATATAATAACATTAACTCAAATTAGGAAATATAAGCCATAAACACAAATATGGCATCAATTCACTATCATAACAATATATGTACTACTATGATAAAACTAACTTTGTGACTGATACCAACCTTGGTGGTTGTTTTTGTTGGGTAGAGCTTACTTTGTTGTTGAGCTGATCATTCCCACGTACATTTTCATCAGCTGGAATACAATTGCCAGTTTTTTCTGGTGTGTTTTTCTTAATGTCGCCTTTTAAAGAGCTCTTCTTCCCTTGGTGAGTAGGGCTGTTAGCTGAAGCCTTGTAAACAGATGACAGACCATATCCAGGGGTACTTTCAATTTTTTCTCCCCAGTCATAATGTTCATAGGCACTTATTCGCCCATTACTCAGACTGACTTCATTTAGGCAGAATTCATCCAACCCAACACGAGAGGAAACATGTCCATCACCCTTTTCACTAGACTTATTATGATTGCCATTGTTGTTATTATTGATGATGTTGCTGTTGCTGCTGGCACTTGCTCCCAAGCTATTTGAATTGCGAGCTTTCGACTTACTTTTACCAGACTGGTTCCTATTCTGGTGATCAGGGCGTGAAGCTGTTGGTCCTGGTGATGGTGACTGAGGAGGATGAGTCAGATTACCATTACTACTATTGCTGTTGCTGCTACTGCTCCGACTGTTTAAACCAGCACAACTAGCATTCAGACGACCATCTGGGGCAGTGTTCTTGCTTAGCACATCAGAATAAGATGGTTTACTTGTTCTTGTTGGTTGACTTCCAGTTATCTGCACTCCACTACTGCCAACACTGCATTGTGTAGAAATTGGTGTGTCTGAACCCAATGTTTCAAGTACCACACCAACTGATGAGGATTGCGACACACTTGGAGCTTTTGTATCCCCTACATTAAGATTACTTCGGAATGGGTCAAATGGACTAAACCAACTTCCAAGGGTAGCAGTAAAATTAGAAAATTTTGCAGTAATGTTGTTGACACTTACCCCTTCCATATACCTTTCATGTTCATTTGTGTAGAAACTGAAGTCAGTCTGTGATACTGGTGATGGAGCTAGACCTTGGGGATCTCCTGGTAGTGGTGGAGGAGGGGTTCCAGATGATACACAGGGTCCCCTTTGCACCTCTGGGAAAAAAGCAGAGTCATGGCTTCCTACAAGCATACTGTCAATTGAGTCTCTACTTGAATCCATGTAACCATCCATTGTGCCATCATTGAAGTTGCTCAGACGCAGACCTAGATCAGATGAAGACCTCAAAAGAGGACTTCGACCCCCACCAAGGTCAAAAGGATCTTGACTTACAGAGTAGCTTCTGGGTCCTGGTCCACCAATTTGAGAGCCTAGAGGCATTGTACCTGGTGCACTTGTTGTTGATGGCTGAAGAGATGTGATTTGAGGACCCATATTTCCATGAGATGGTTGCATTGAAGACACTTGTGACCCAAGGTTGGTATGTGTGGATTGCATCTGCGGGGACATCTGTGAACCAAGACTGGCATGAGGTGATTGCAATGGCGTCATCTGACTGGTGAGAGGAGCTTGGCCTGCTGTTGTCCAAGGTGGTGATGCAGAAGGAACAAATCCAGGTTGGAAACGTTGAGAATCATGTTGAGGAGTAAAGTCGTTTGTCATACGCTCTATGAGATGACCCAGGGCTCCAGCAGTAGGACCCGATCTTTCACGCCAACGCTCCTCACTGCCGGGCATCATACCACCTAAGTAATAAAAAAGTCATGTATTTAGGCAGAAATGAATGAAGACATCCAAAATATCAAATACTATAATATACTTAATGTTACCGATTGACAGAACATTTTTACACATTTTCCTGCTGAATTTGCAGATGGAAAAAAATAAGCTACATAAGTGAGACAGTCACATTGCAATATGTATTAATTCTACAAATTAAGGTAGTCCATGGCTTCAGACGTTTGCGGCTTACGTTCTGAGTTTGCGACGCTTTTCAATTATATTCACCAAATTATTTCCATGTTTGCAACACATGTTCTAGGGTTACGACGCAAATCTGATGGAAAAAGATATGACTCCAAAAAGGCAAAATACCATACATACTTGAGAAATATTCGACTGCATGTAATGTTCAATCCCATTTTTACTACATATATTAGGGCTTTAGCATATATTCCTTATAATGTTGAGCTTTGATTCTGGCAATAAGCCTTGCCTATGTTAGCAGTTGCTACCGTACCAAAAGCTCAGAATATGCCAATAAAATACATAAATAATCTGCATACGAAAATAATTCAGGTTACAAAAGGGTGTTACTGTAAAGTTCTAAGATTCGCCCAAACCACCAAGAACAGTTTTAAAACTCGCGCGCCTCTAACTCTGTAGACTCGCCACCATCCTCCCACTCTTCCATTGTTCCTGATGCTAGTCACCGGCGTAAGATCCTGCTCTCGTATCGGTCAGCATCTATCCCATCATGCCTCTATATAAAGGCGTCCTTCGGCCACTTCGTCGGACCAGCGTTATCGTACGCACGCGGAATTCGTTCGTTCACATATACTTATTTCGCTTGTTAACGTAAATTCGTGTTAGTGATTTAGCTTTCTACTTTATCGTGTTGTGTGTGAACTTAATTTACTTATAGTCAAGAGTCCCAAGAAAGTTGCTGAAGTTCACAAAAAGAAGAGGATGGTTTCTATGGAGATAAAGATGGAGATCATTAAAAAGTATGAAGCTGGCATGCGGTTGAGTGTGATTGCTAAGGAATACGGCCGAAATCCGTCGACGATAGGCACCATCCTTAAGCAGAAGAAAGCCATCAAAGCAGCTACACCTTCCAAGGGCGTCACTATTTTGTCCAACAAGAGGATCCACGTGCATGATGCGATGGAGTGGCTGCATCTTGTATGGATAAAAGACAAAGAAATCGCTGGCGATACGATAACCGAGACAACAATCTCCCACAAGGCCAGCGCTATTTTCGGTGATCTGATTGCCTAGGCCAAAGACGACGGAGGAGAAGGGATATCGACGCCAAACCCAGACTTCAAGGCTTCTCGTGGGTGGTTTGATAAATTCCGTAAACGGACTGGCATCCATTTGGTGGTGCGGCATGGGGAGGCTGTCAGCTCAGACACGAAAGCGGCCCAAGCCTTTATTAAGACGTTCGACGAGATGACGATCAACGAAGGCTACAGTTTTCAGAAAGTCTTCAACTGTGACGAGATTGGCCTTTTTTGAAAAAAAAAAAAAAAGCCTCGTTGGACGTACATCACGGTGGAAAAGAAGAAGCTACCTGGGCATAAGCCTATGAAAGACAGGCTTACGCTTGCACTTTGTTCCAACGCCAGTGGGGATTGTAAAGTCAAGCCCCTACTGGTCTATCATTCCAAGACTCCTCGAGCCTTCAAGGCCCACAAAGTGCTAAAGGAGAAGCTTCCAGTGATGTGGAGGGCTAATGTGAAAGCCTGGGTAACGAGACTTTTGTTAACCGAGTGGGTAAATCTGTGTTTCGGCCCGTCAGTGAAGAAATTCTTGGAAGAGAAGCGCCTCCCTCTGAAATGTCTGCTGTTGTTGGACAATGCCCCTGCTCACCCTCCTGGCCTCTGGGAAGATATCCTAGCAGAGTATTCTTTCATCAAGGTTCTTTATCTTCCCTTCCGCCTAACACCACCCCTCTCCTCCACCCCATGGACCAGCAAGTGATATCGAACTTTAAGAAGCTGTATACGAAACATCTTTTCAAGAGATCTTTCAACATCACAGATACCACAAACCTCACCTTGCATGAATTTTGGAAGGAGCATTTTGATATTGTCATATGCATCCGACTCATCGATCAAGCTTGGCAGGAGGTTTCGTGGAGGGAACTCTGGCCTGATGCCGTATCCGCCCGAGACTTCGAGGGATTCAACGTGGGGAAAGCTGATGCAGATTCAGAAACAGTTGATGATCCTGAAACTGTTTCGCAACCAGATCTTGACGAGATCGTTGCTCTTGGCAAGTCCATGGGGCTGGTCGTCGACGAGGACAACATCAGTGATCTTCTTGGGGAGCACCAAGAGGAGCTTACGACAGATGACCTGAAGGAATTGGAGGCCATACAACATAACGTCGTTCAAGAAGAGTTCTCTAGCAGCTGCGAGGAGGAGGAGGAGTTGGAGGACCATATGACAACGGCAGAAATTACGGATGCTCTAGCTGCTTTTCATAAAGTACAATCATTTGTAGAAAAGAGACACCCCCGAAAAGGCTTACACAGGTCGTATGCTTGCACAGCTCGATGACGTTTGCCCGAGTCGTTTCAGGAACATTGTGAAAAGCTGGCAGATGCAATCTTCCTTGGATAGTTATTTTTTAAAGAGGTCTTTAGTATTAGTGGTAAGCAAACAGGAAGATCCAAGTGATACGAAAAAACAAAGTTGAAAGTGGTGAAGAAACTGAAATTTTGTATTAAGAAAAAAAAAAAATAAAATATTTACTTTTAATTTTTTTTGCAAAGTTAAGTGTTTTACTACATATGTAAGTACAGTATTTCTTGTACCATGTACACTAATACACTTTATTTATAGGTACATATGGTACATGTAGTTTACGTTAGGATTGAATGGTCCAAATTGTTGTATTTCATTGTTTATTGGTCAATTAAGCTTCATTACAAAATTTACTGGGGTGTTTTTGCAGGGCTTGGAACGAATTAGGCAATTTACATGTAAAATGTGGTTCAAGATACAAAAAAATCAGGTTACGAAGGCTGCTTCAGAATGGATTAATTTCATATCCTAAGGCACTACTGTATATGGTTTCGTCAACACTACCAAGTAGCGAATGATTGCCAAACAACCATTTTTAACTAGCACACAGTACATATACTAATCATAAATTTTCATTCTCTCTCTTCAACTACTGAAACTACCAAACAGTATAATAACCATTCATTTCTAGTCTTTAATCTATCTTTACCTCATGGAGATACTGACAGCTATAATGAAACATATGATGACATTATAACAGAAGAATAATTCTACAAAAATATCTGCTAGTTTCAATGAAAGCAGTCTGATTAATTTTCTATTTAATGATATTTTATTCACAAATGTTTTTTTTTTAATTAAAAGTATTGCATGACTAAGTTTTTCAATATACAGCATCATTTTACCAATAGAATAAAAAATACATGATTCTTTGTGAATCGTGAATGAAGAGTTGTCAGCTGACAAAATACAAATGGCAGCTTAGCCGCCGCTAATAGGAACTTTGTTTAAGTTTGGGATTGATGGTAAGTTGCACTTATTATAGCCAAGGCTTAGCCTAGTCTCAACTCTTGCACATTTCCAAAGCTAGCCTATACCACATGCAATGTTGAATCCCAAAATTTTAGGCCATAAAATTAGTTTTTAAATATCAAACCTTACAAAAGTATATACATTAAACAATATTTGAAGTTTTTTTATGAAAAAACAAAAAATGCAGTTTACATAGTTTTTAATAGAACCGAAACCATTCAAAGTAAGGTTTTCTTAGGATTTTTGACGATTTTCAACAATTTTCTGGCTTACAATGCATCTCAAGAACGGAGCCCCCGTCGTAAATAGAGGACTGCCTGTACACTATCACAATAACAAACTTTCTTCTCATGTTCAACTTATTACTCTATCAAACAGGACTGTATCTGACCCACTGAACAAGGAATAAAAATTTTTGTTTTTACAAAATTAAATGTGAAGTTTATTAATCTGTCAAGCAACTGCAATTATAACTAGTTTAGCCATGGTGGAATGGTTGACTAAAAAGGAAGTACAGTGGTACCTCGAGATATGAAATTAATCCGTTCCGAGGCGCCCTTCGTATCATGAGTTTTTCGTATCTTGGACCGCATTTTACATGTAAAATGGCTAATCCGTTCCAAGCCCTCCAAAAACACCCCAGTAAATTTCATAATAAAGCTAAATTGACCTATAGAAAATGAAATACCACAACAATTTGGACCATTCAATACCTAACTTAATACATACTGCTAATTACCTGTAAATAAAGTGTATTAGTGTACAGGGTATACAAGAAATATTGTGCGTATGTAGTAAAATGTGGAAGCTTACTTTTCGAGTGAGGCTATCTCCGAAAGTGGCGAACAGAGGAGGAGGACAAACGGCAGATACGTACATACACTTAACTTTACGAAACACACAAAAAAATGTAAGGAAAACATACATAAACTAAACTTTACGAAACACAGTAACAAAACTGTAACACTTAACTTTACAAAAAACTAAAATTAAAAAAAAAAAAAAAAAAAAAAAAAAATATCTAATTTTAATTTTTTAAAAATTTTTTAAAATTATTTTATACTTTTTTTTTTTTTTTTTTTAATACAAAATTTCAACTTCATCACCACTTTCAACTTTCTGTTTTTTTAGCATCACTTGGTTCTTTCTTTTTGCTTACTCCTGCTAATACTAAAGGCCTCTTTAAAAAATAACTATCCAAGGAAGATTGCTTCACCTACTTTTCACAATGTTCCTGAAACGACTCAGGCAAACCTCATCGAACTGCGCAAGCATACAACCTGTGTAAGCCTTTTCGGGGTGTCTTTTTTTCAACAAACGAGTGCACTTTATGAAAAGCAGCTAGAACATCCTTAATTTCTGTCGTTGTCATAGGGTCGTCCTCCTCCTCCTCGCCACTGCTGCTAGAGAACTCCTCTTGAACGACGTTATGCTGCATGGCCTCCAACTCCTTCAGGTCATCCGTCGTAAGCTCCTCTTGGTGCTCCTCGAGAAGGTCGTTGATGTCGTCCTCGTCGACAACCAGCCCCATGGACTTGCCGAGTGCAATGATCTCGTCAAGATCTGGTTCCAAAACAGTTTCAAGATCGTCAACTGTTTCTGAATCTGCAGCACCAGCTTCGCCCACATCGAATCCTTCGAAGTCTTGGGCGGATACAGCATCAGGCCAGAGTTTCCTCCACGAGGAATTCAAGGTTCGCCTCGAAACCTCCTGCCAAGCTTGGTCAATGAGTCGGATGCATATGACAACATCGAAATGCTCCTTCCAAAATTCACGCAAGGTGAGGTTTGTGGTATCGGTGATGTCGAAAGATCTCTTGAAAAGATGTTTCGTATACAGCTTCTTAAAGTTCGATATCACTTGCTGGTCCATGGGGTGGAGGAGAGGGGTGGTGTTAGGCAGAAGATAAAGAACCTTGATGAAGGAATACTCCACTAGGATATCTTCCTGAGGCCAGGAGGGTGGGCAGGGGCATTGTGCAACACCAGCAGACATTTCAGAGGGAGGCGCTTCTCTTCCAAGAATTTCTTCAGTCGGGCTGAAACACAGATTTACCCACTCCGTGAACAAAAGCCTTGTTACCCAGGCTTTCGCATTAGCCCTCCACATCACTGGAAGCTTCTCCTTTAGCACTTTGTGGGCCTTGAAGGCTCGAGGAGTCTCGGAATGATAAGACCAGTAGGGGCTTCACCTTGCAGTCCCGACTGGCGTTCGAACAAAGTGCGAGCGTAAGCCTGTCTTTCATAGGCTTATGCCAGGGTAGCTTCTTCTCTTCCTCCGTGATGTACGTCCAACGAGGCATTTTTTCCCAAAAAAAGGCCAGTCTCATCACAGTTGAAGACTTGCTGAGGAATTGTAGCCTTCCTTGGTCATCATCTCGTCGAACGTCTTTTTAAAGGCTTCGGCCGCTTTCGTGTCCGAGCTGGCAGCCTCCCCATGCCGCACCACCGAATGGATGCCAGTCCGTTTACGGAATTTCTCGAACCACCCAAGCGAAGCCTTGAACTCTGGGGTTGGCGCTGATGTCCCTTCTCCTCCATCGTCTTCGGCCTGGGCAATCAAATCGCCGAAAATAGCACTGGCCTTGTGGGAGATTGCCATCTCTGTTACCGTATTGCCAGCGATTTCTTTGTCTTTTATCCAGACAAGAAGAAGCCTTTCCATCTCATCGTGCACGTGCCTCCTCTTCCTGGACAAAATAGAGACGCCCTTGGAAGGTGTAGCTGCTTTGATGACATCCTGCTTAAGGATGGTGCCTATTGTCGACGGATTTCGGCCGAATTCCTTGGCGATCACACTCAATCGCATACCAGCTTCATACTTCTTGATAATCTCCATCTTCGTCTCCAAAGAGAGCATCCTCTTCTTTCTGTGAATTTCAACTTTCTTGGGACCCATGACTACGTTATACTGTACGTAATTTACGTATAAGTAGAGTAAAGTTCTCACACAACACGATAAAGTACGTATACTGCAACAAAATCACTAACGAATTTACGTTAATAAACGAAATCGTTAGAACGAACGAATACCGCGTGCGTACGATAACGATGCTGGGACGAGTGGCCGAGGCACGCTGCTACCTAGTAGATGCATGATGGGAAGGATGCTGACCAATAGGAGAGAAGGATCTCATGGCGGTGACTAGCATCAGGAACCAATGGGAGAGCAGGAGGATGGTGGCGAGTCTACTCAGTTGGCGGCGCGCGAGTTTTAAAATTGTTATCGCTGGTCTGGGCGAATCTCGGACTTTACAGCAACAAGCTTTCGTATCTTGAGCAATTTTCGTATGTAGAGCCGTAAAATTTTTCCTATTAGCTTTCGTATCTCAAGTTTCTCATAAGTTGAGCCTTTCGTATCTCGAGGTACCACTGTAATTCTGCTTACAGACAGGATGGTTTTATTATACAAGGTCACAACAAGGAAAAAATTATCTGGGAATGACATAATAATGGAATAAACTAAGAGACCAAAGAGAAAGAAAAGGTTATTCACATGATAGTATTAAGTTTCATATATATCTACCAAGTAATTAAGTAGCTAAAGTTGCCACTCATGCAGCAGCTTAAATTAAAAAAATTGTGGTAGCATTTCTATTGTTTTCGTGTAGGCGACTAATCCTGCCCACTTTTGGGGAACAATAGGAACAAAACTGAAGAGCTCAATTTGTTTGTACCCTTTTGTCCATGAGAGGGGAGGAGGAAGGGCTCCAATTCTATATTTACTTGCTAAGTATATATGAAATTTAATTTTATCATGAAAATAAAATTTTCATATATGTAACTCTTACCAGGCAATTACATAGCTGAATCCCAAACTGACAGGAGGTAGGATACATGGACACATTCTACTCCAAAACATTCAGTATTGATAAAGAATTGGAAATTGAGAAGTTGCTAGCATTAAAACAATGCTTATTATTCCCTTGCCTGGTAAGAGATCTACAGCTGTGGAGAACCTCTACTTAGGTGGGAGCTTTTCAGCAAAGGATATGTCTATGGAAAACTAGTAAGTACTCCGGGTACTCCCAAAACCTTGACAACCAATATCAAGGCACAGAGACAGAGGATAGAATGAATGCTTTCTATACCTCACCCCCAATACCATAATACCATGCCAACACCCACAACAGACACAGGGTACTGCAGTTCTCCAACAGTTTTCACTTCACGTAAACAATGCGTTCCACAAATCATTTTTACACCTCCACTTAGTGGACTGTAAAATAGAAGTGTGGACTGTAAAATAGAAGTGATGGAAAAGTTACGTCTAAAAGCTAACAAGGTGGCAACTGATCTGCTCTTGTGGGCTTCAACCTTAAACGACGGCAAGATGTCCTCTTCATTCCGAAAATGTCCCTTGGTGATAAGGTCCCTTAAGCAGAACGATAATGCTTTCTTAGAAAGGGGTTGGGAAGGTTTCTTCACTGAGCACCAGAGGTTGCTAGAAGGTCCTCTGATTTTTTCAGCCCTATCCAAGTAATAATTAATCTCTCACAGGGCAAAATGCTCTTTCTTCCTCTTCTGGGCCAAGGATCTCCATCAAATTCTTAATGGTAAAAGAACAGGCTAGGGATTGCATAGCACCTCATTTGTGGGCAGAAAACTCAGAGTGAACTGAGCAGACTGCATCTCCTTGAGAGAATCCGATCCTTTTACCTATGGCCTGCAGTTCACTGACCTGCTTGGCAGTTACTAAAGCGACAATGTGGGACGAAGGGTCTCGAAAGGGGGACCAGATAGTCACTTGATAACTACATGGAGATTCCAGGCGACCAAGTCTATCTTCCTCTGCTTGGATGTGTAGAAAGATTTGATAAGGTTCCTAAGATCCTGGTTCAAAGACAGATCAAAACTTGTGTCTAAAGATGGAACCCAGCATGGCCCTGTATCCTCTAATGATAGACGAAGAAATCTCTGGAGGATCTCAAATACAGCACAAAATCAATGATCTGAGTCACAGATGTCCTAGCTGCAGAATACTGTCCACTTGGCCTGGGAGACCTTGCAAAGAGTGACGTCTACATCTTGAGGAGCCTTTCGCTCTGATGAGCTTCCTGACAGTCTGAAGACTTAGAGCAAGAGCAGATAGTCCTTGGTGAAAATGTCTGAAGCAAGGATGTCTGAGAAGACCTGATCTTTGCGGGAGGAGCCTCAAGTATAGTCTACTAACAGCCTCAGAAGGTCCAGGAACCATTCCTTCAGAGGCCAGAATGGAGCTACTAGTGTCAATGATATGCAACGCATCTGGAACTTGTTCAGAACTTCCCTGACCATACTGAAGGGCAGAGATGCATATAGGTTTAATTTTGATCAATTCTGGCATCTGTTGCTCATGTCAGAGGGTCCAGGGCTGGAAAACAGAACAGAGGAAGGCAATGATTTCTAGATGCAGCCAACAGGCCTAGGGTCGGTTTTCCCCACAGCTTCCAAAGGTTGATGCATGCCAGTGGATCCAGGGTTCATTCTGTGGGAAGGACCTGTTTGCGACAGCTCAGTTCGTCTGCCAACACATTCAACTTCCCTTGTATGAACCGAGTAACAATCTTGGTATGATTCTGTTCTGCCCAAAGGAGGTGGTCCCCTGTTGCCTCGCAGGGGGTGAAAAAGTGAGTCCCACCTTACTTCTTGATGTAAGACAGTGGTGTTGTTGTCTGAGTGGACCACAACTGGCTTGTTTCAAGTCATGGTCAAGACGGATTGTAGGCCTAAATGGATTGCTCTCAATTTCCTGATGTTGATGTGAATATTCTTCAGTTCAAGGGACCCAGTCCCGGAAACTTCCAATGTCCCCAGAAGGGCTCCCCAACCTAAATCATATGCACCTGAGTAAAAGTCTAGGTCGGGCTCAGAGGCAGGAAGGACTTTCCTTCAGACAGCCACCATTGCAGGTGCACTTTGATCTCCAGAGTTAACGAAAACAAAATGAGTCTGTTTGAGTTCTCCTGTCCCAGCTGGCTTTTAGAAAGAACTACAGAACTCTCATATGGGACCTTCTTAAACCTGATGAACTGCTCGATGGAAACTAAAGTTCCTAAAAGATTCATCCACTAGTTGGCTGAACAAGACAGGAAAGAGAGTTGTGTACCATCTGAAGACAGGATTCAATTCTCTTGAGAGATGAAAAAAACCGAAAACTCCAAGTTGATCGTCATTCCCAAATAAAGAATCTCCTGAGTCGGAGTCAGCTGGGACTTTTGAAGGTTGAAGAGTAATCCTTGATCTTGAGTGAGAAGGATTTTCTGTAGGTCCTCCGTGCACTTCTCCTTTGAAGGGGATCAAAGCCAGTCATCCAGATACAGGGAGATGTTTATGCCCATAAGGTGGAACCACTATGCAAAAGGGGTGAGAACTTGGGTACTCGCAACTAAAAACTTGGTCCTGAACGACGAACCTAAGGTACTTCCTGAAGTCCGGATGGAAGTGTGTCCTGCAAATAGATGGTAATCATCCAATCGCCCTGGTGAATGGATGACAGGACTGACTAGTGTTTCCATCCTGAATTTCATCTTCTGGACAGAGACTTAAAGCACTGACACTGAGGACTGGTCTCCAACTCCCTGACAACTTGGGGCTACAAACAGACGTCGTAAAAACCTGTGTTGACATCTTCGACCACCTCTACAGCTCTCAGAAAGCTTTCTTTCTGAGGAGGGATGAAACTTCTGAAAGAGCCAGAGACCCCTCTGACCTTTACTACCCATTGTTCTGCTCTTCTGATCCTCCATTTCTACCAAAAATGGAGATGTGAAAAAGTGAGTCCCACAGGGAGATGTTTATGCCCATAAGGTGGAACCACTATGCAAAAGGGGTGAGAACTTGGGTACTCGCAACTAAAAACTTGGTCCTGAACGACGAACCTAAGGTACTTCCTGAAGTCCGGATGGAAGTGTGTCCTGCAAATAGATGGTAATCATCCAATCGCCCTGGTGAATGGATGACAGGACTGACTAGTGTTTCCATCCTGAATTTCATCTTCTGGACAAAGAGACTTAAAGCACTGACACTGAGGACTGGTCTCCAACTCCCTGACAACTTGGGGCTACAAACAGACGTCGTAAAAACCTGTGTTGACATCTTCGACCACCTCTACAGCTCTCAGAAAGCTTTCTTTCTGAGGAGGGATGAAACTTCTGAAAGAGCCAGAGACCCCTCTGACCTTTACTACCCATTGTTCTGCTCTTCTGATCCTCCATTTCTACCAAAAATGGAGAAGTCTGGCTCCTATGGGTACACAGAGGACTGAGTCTTCACTTCCTGGAAGAAGGCTTGGTGGAGGTCTTTGATTGCCGTGGCCGAAACGTTGAATGTTGAATCGAGGTCAAGACTGAAATCTGTCTGCACCCCCAAAGGGCTGTTGTCAGAGTAGAGACTGCCTTGGTGCCAAATGAGGTTGACTCTTCAGGATGTTTCACTGACTGCACCAGATCCTGCGAGGACTTCTGGAGGTCCAAAGCTATCTCCTTCACCATGGCCTCGGGAAAGAGATGGTGATGGTCTAAGGGAGAACATCATAGCTCTCTCTCTTCTTAAGAGACCCAAAAGAGAAAAGAGCACCGAGTTCCAGGGAGCCGTCCCTAATGGCTTTGTCTGTAAATTACGGGAAGCCAAGCCAGTCCACTGCAGTCTCCTACCAAGGCACAAGTCTTCAATCTTCTTGGTGGAGGCTCCTATTGTCCAGTCTAAAAAGCTAAAACCTCAAATACTTGTACCTCCTAAAGGAAAGCACAGAGAGAGAAAAACAGAAAATGGCCTTGCCTCTTCTCCAAGAGCTAAACTCCAACTTCATTCAAAGCCTTCCTCAAAGAGGAGGAAAGAACCATCTTGGGGAGCCTGGTACTATCATCAGGCTGGTTCCTCATCATGAATGTTGAGGCAGGGGAGACCAGGGCAGCTGGCATAAAGTAAGTTAGGAAAGCTCAATAGAATGTACTTAAGAAAAGCTGCGTACGCCGAGGGAGCAGGTTCCTGGTCAAAGTCTTCATCATTCAATGAAACTGGGGACAGAGAAGTCTGAAAGTGCCTTAGCTGCAGTAGGAGCTTTCTGTAGTAAGCCCAAAATGTCACTAAGTTGGCGCTGAATGGGTGCCAAAGATGGATCATGCACAGCGGGCATAGGAGGACCCGAAGCAGGCATCTGAAGAGGTGGTATTGGGTGCAAGGAAGCTGGCGTCAAACGTTCAGGAGTTGGCGCCGGGCAATCAGGTGAAGCAAATGGGCACATGTGAGACGACAGGCACTTAGAACAGGAAGATGGGAGCTTACAAGAACTAGAAGGGCACCTGGGCACCAAATACTGGCGCTTTACAACAGGGTAGACAGTGAAAATAACATAAACTGACAGTTACAAAGCACCTAAGTGCTATGATCTCTGCAAACGTTCTCTGGATCTCGGGGGTATCAGCATCCTATGGCAGAGGGCCTTCAAGTCCATTGAGGTCCTTCGAGGGAGCGGCTTTCCCGATCCAATTTGCCCATAACGACGACCTCTGTTACAACTTGTGCATAACCTTTGGTTGGTCTCAGGACTGAGCCAGGGGTATTGGCTCGAGGAGCAGGGCTCCTATCAATAGGATCTATGGAGCCCTCCCTGTTTGGTTCGCGCATCCCAGTGTAACCCCAGGAGGTTGAAGGAACAGGCGCGGGGGACCTTGTACTGTCGTCTCTCCTGCCCACCAGGTAAGGGGGAGAGACAAACTGTAAGCGATGGTCACATGAAGATTGCAATACAGAACAAGGAGGGTGCCTTTGATGAGAGGTACTATCATGAGAGTTGTTCTTGTTTGGCGGGCCAGGTTTTTGGTTCTGCTACACCAGGCCAATACCCCAGCTCAGGTAGGCTAGGACAATACCTTGGCTCAAGCCATGGCCTCGGACTCCATCGAGCCATCCCACTGACACATACATGATGGGGAGCTGGTGGGGGTCGGGGTAGCAGCCTGCTGACAAGAACCTTCAATCCGCTCTGCATGTGCCCCAGAATTCTTTGGGGCCAGAGCCCTTGTCGGAGGGGTCTGAACAGGGGGCCTTGCCTTTACCTCTCTAGGTGATTTGGTTCGGGTCTCTGACCAAGTACCAGTGAGGGTACTGGTAGGGAGAGTCGAGGCGTCCGGGTGCCTGTTCCCTTTCTCTCATGCTTGCCCTCCTCTTTACAGAGAGAAGAACCTCCATTAGTGAGTTGGGATGACAATTTGGGGCGTCATGGACTGACCGAGGCCTCGACACAGAACTAGTCCTTGAAGCACACTTCGAACTACTTGTGGGAGTGGTTACCGAGGTATCGACTTCCTTGGCTCCCAAAGCCGAATGCCCAGCAAGGGCCTTCAGTCCATTACTGCCACCTGCAGGTGGGGGAACACCCATGAGAGAACCCTCTGCTCCCTCCGAAGAGGGAGACAGATCCCGCAAAGACTCATAATGAGACTTCTTGGAAGGAGAGGCCCCTTTTGTCTTAGGCCAGGAGGCCTTAGGGTGGGGTGAGGAAGGGGTGAAGCAGGATCTGACAATGACAAGGAAGGGGGAGACGATGATGACAGTCATTTACAGGACCTCTTCTTTGACCTCATCTTCACTACCTTCTTCAGGATGTTTACAAAGTTCTTCATCCAGGACGGTGGATGCAATACTTGAACAGCAGGCCCTTGTGCCATAAGAATGAGCTGTCACCAGGGTATGTATCTACTGCAGAGCTCTGCTAGACTCCACGCTAGTCAGTACCTCAGCATGAACAATCGGGCCCTCCAGAGTGGTGACACCACAGCCTGAGATGTTGCGAGGGTCACTGCAGTGCCTGTCACCAATGAGGGTGTGGTAGTAATAGGATAATGACAGAACGCCACATGCAGAACCTTCGCAAATGCTGTGGTAGTGACTGAGATGGTAGTGGGGGTATCCACTACGCGAGTCACGACGGGGCAGCCAGATGCATCAGCAAGACCGGTTGGATGGGGGGCGAGGGGGCTTCTCCGATTCATGGGACACATACAGTTCCACACTATAGTATTCTAACACAAGCAGGTTGAGATGAGGTAATCAGCTTTGGTAATCTCACGACAGAGGCCGGCAGAGAAGCAAGCACACGTCTTCACCCGACAGCAGTTGAAAGCAAAGTGATAAGTTTACCTCCAGTCAGGCAGGACTCCCACCCATTGTACAAGCAGTTACTGCCGAACTACCTTGTTAGTAAATCTTACGACCGGTCCAGCTGGCGCCGAATAGTAATTCCTTATGTAAAGGACTGAGGATTTGTATAACGTGTCGGAACAAATGATTGGTTAGCAAAACTTTAACTCCATTTTTCTCAAAATGATATTGTTATGATACAATAAAGTTTTCTACATACTTACCTGCAGATATATACTCAGCTTTAGACTCCGTCGTCCCGACAGAAATTCAAATTTCGCGCCACACGCTACAGGTAGGTCAGGTGATCTACCGTCCTGCCGCTGGGTGGCAGGAATAGGAACCATTCCCGTTTTCTATCAGATTCTTTCTCTCTACCACCTGTCTCCTGCGGGGAGGCTGGGTGGGCCATTAATCGTATATATCTGCAGGTAAGTATGTATAAAACTTTATTGTATTATAACAATATCATTTTTATACATTCAACTTACCTGTCAGATATACTTAGCTGATTGGCACCCTCGGTGGTGGGTAAGAGACCGCTAAATACTGAAATAGACAGGTAAACAACATATGTTGTAGGTATAAATAAACCTTGGTTCCTACCTGATTAAGCGGAAGACTTCGTGGCTACTGCCCAGGAGTCTGCTTCGCTTCAAGAGCCTCAGCGAGATAGTGATCTATGGATAAGAGATCTTGTGGGTCTGCCAATGGGGTCTTATCCACTTACTCGGCAGAGCCTAAATGGCCTTTGTCAATGGGTGCTAATCCACTAATATGACAATACACCTGCTTTAAAAGCATATACGAGGAGCAAAAACATACATCCCGACCACCCGATCCTAACACCTGTGTTAGTTCTAAAGATTGTAAGGAGTATCCCCAACTCCTGACAACAACCCAAAAACTCAACACCACTATATACACACACACACACACCAGTATAAAAAAAAAAATTTTTTTTGTACACCCTTATTTGTCTGATATTCTTCAGTTCCTTCTGACAAAAAGCCACGGTCGCCTGTGCGACGCCTAGTGCCTTTGACAGTCGAAAACCAAGAACATCTCTAACTATAGGGTTTACGTACATACACAATAATTAAGGATCAGTTTTTGCTCCAAGTCCCAGCACCGTATCCGCTGACACAAACGTACCGAGAGAGAATTCACTTCTCATAAGTTACCCTGACATCCTTCAGGTAATGAGATTCAAACACTGAATTGCATCTCTAATCTGTCGCTTCGAGAATATTCTTCAACGACATATTCCTTTGAAAGGCTAGAGACGTAGCAACCACTCGAACTTCATGAGCTTTAACTCTAAGAAGTTTGAAGGAGTCATCTGGGCAATCATTGTGAGCCTCAGTAATTACACTTCTTACAAAGAATGGCTAAGGCGTTCTTAGACATGGGTCTTTTAGGATCTTTCACAGAACACCATAGACCCTGTTGACAAACCTCCCAGCTGCTTCTTTTTACTCAGGTAAAATTTAAGGGCCCTTACCGGGCAAAGGGACCTCTCAATCTCTTTGCCTACTAGGTTCGACAGGCCCTTTACTTCAAAGCTCCTGGGCCAGGGCTTTGAAGGATTTTAATTTTTCGCCAGAAAATAAAGTCTGGAACGAACAAATGGCAGCCTCTCCTTTAAAACCAACCTTAGAATCAAGAGCTGTATCTCGCTCGTTCTTTGGCTGTAGCGAGGAGACAACAGGAATAAACATTTCCTCGTAATGTCTCTGAAGGAGGCAAGTGTGGAGGTTTCGAACCGCTTCGAGGTTAGAAATTTTAGGACTACGTCCAGATTCCAGCTCGGGGTTCTAGGAGTATTGATTTTTGAAGTCTCAAAAGACCGGATCAGATCATGAAGATCCTTATTATCAGCTATTTCTAGGCCTCTGTTCCTGAAAACAGCTGAAAGCATACTCCTGTACCCTTTTATAGTGGATACAGAAAGATGCGATTCCTCCCTCAAGAAAAGAAGGAAATCTGCAATGTTGTTCACAGAGGTATTGGAGGAGGACAGCTTCTTCGATTTACAATATCTCCTAAAGACTTCCCACTTCGACTGATAGACCCGTATAGTTGACGGTCTACGGGCTCTAGCGATAGCCTTTGCAGCTTTTTGAGAAAAGCCTCTCGCTCTGACGAGTCTTTTGATAGTCGAAAGGCAGTCAGAGCGGAGAGCAGGGAGGTTTTGATACCTCTCGAAGTGGGGTTGTCTGAGCAGATCTGCTCTGTTTGGAAGAGATCTGGGGAAGTCCACCGTCCATAATCCAGTACCTCTGTGAACCAATCTTGAGCTGGCCAATATGGGCTATTAGAGTCATCCGCATCCCCTTTGAGGCCTCGAATTTTCTGATTACTACTTCCCCGAGAATTTTGAATGGGGGAAAGGTGTATGTATCGAGGCCCGACCAATCTAGTAGAAGGGCGTCGACAGCGAATGCTCTCGGATCTTCTACTCAAGAGCAGAAGATGTCTATCCTTTTGGAGAGGAACGTGGCAAACAGGTCTATGTGAGGTCTCCCCCATAGAGCCCAAAGATGTCGACAGACCTCTGAGTGGAGGGTCCACTCTGTGGGAAGGACCTGGTTCCTCCTGCTCAGTCTGTCTGCTCACACGTTCCTCTCTCCTTGGACAAATCTCGTGAGGAGGATGATGTTTCTCCTTTCCTTTTTGCCCAAACTAAGAGATCCCTCGGCCAGTTCGAAGAGGGAGAGCGAATGATCCCGCCTTGCTTTCGAATGTATGCCAGAGCGGTGGTGTTGTCCGAGTTGACCTGGACCACCCCGTCTCTGACTCTTGATTCGAAGTACTTGAGGGCAAGGTGTATGGCTATCAATTCTTTGCAGTTGATGTGCCATGACATCTGCTCATTCGTCCAGGTGCCTGACACTTCTCTTGTTCCTAGCGTCGCACCCCATCCCGTTTCCGAAGCGTCTGAATACAACACTTGGCTTGGGTTCGGCACGGATAAGGACACTCCCTCATTCTTTTTGAGAGGGGCTAACCACCATCTCAAGTGATTCTTTACCTCGAGAGGTATCTGGAACGAGTCCGAAAGTTGTCCTGTCTTCCAGTTCCATACTTTCTTTAAGAAGAACTGCAGGGGGCAAGTATGAAGTCTCCCTAGGGGGAAGAACTGTTCCAGCGAGGAAAGAGTTCCTAGAAGGCTTAACCATTCCCTCACCGAACTTTGTTCTCTCCCTAAGAAGTTTGAGACTTTCATAAAGCCTCGTATGAGTCTTTCCTGCGAAGGAAAAACTCGAAAACCCCGAGAATCCATCTGAATCCCCAGATAAACCAGGTTCTGGCTGGAGATCATCTGAGACTTCTCGAGGTTCACGAGTAATCCTAGAGATCGAATCAAGTCTAAGGTTGTTTTTAGGTCCTCCAAACACTGAGTTTCCGATCTGGCCCTGATTAGCCAGTCGTCTAAGTAAAGGGAGATTTTTATTCCCTTTAAATGAAGCCACTTCGCTACATTCTTCATTAGGTTTGTAAAAACCTGAGGAGCTGTGGATAGGCCGAAACACAAGGCCCTGAACTGAAAAATCTTCCCCTTCATTACGAAACGAAGGTACTTCTTTGACGAGGGATGAATGGGAACATGGAAGTAGGCGTCTTGTAAGTCCAGGGAGACCATCCAATCTCCTGGACGAAGGGCCGACATCACCGATGCAGAAGTCTCCATACGGAACTTCTCTTTTTCTACAAATTGGTTCAGGGCACTTACATCTAGAACCGGTCTCCACCCTCCAGAAGCCTTCGGGACTAGAAAAAGGCGGTTGTAAAATCCCGGAGAGTGTGGATCTAGCACCGGCTCGATGGCTCCCTTGTTCCACATTTCCTCTACCATCTGAAGGAGCGTGTTTCTCAGCACAGGGTCCTTGTAACGAGCTGACAGTTCGAGAGGAGTCGACGTCAGGGGAGGTCTGTCCCTGAAGGAGATGCGATATCCCTTTCTCAGAACCGACATCGACCAAGGGTCGGCTCCTCTCTTTGCCCAGGCTTCAGAGTATTCCAGTAGCCTGGCGCCCACAAGTGTTTGGAGGTTCTGTATGCTATTTTCCCTTCTTAAAGGAACGGAAGGCTGATCTTCCTCGCTTGTCGGAAGTCTTCTTTTTGAAGGGGGGTCGTGTCTTGGGACCTCCACGAAAGGGCTGTTGATAAGGAAGTGAGACTTTTTTTAGCAGCTGTCGTAACTGTTCTGTTCTTCTTTGCCGATTGGACAAGAAGGTCTTGCATCGCCTTCTCAGTGAGTGTGATATTTCCTTCACTAACTGAGAAGGGAACAGATGTTCAGATAAAGGAGCGAACAGCAATGCAGTTCTCTGAGAAGGAGAAACAGCCTTGGTCAGAAAAGAACCAAAAACCGCTATCTTCTTAAGTATCCCTGCTCCAAAGAGGGAAGATACTTCTCCAGAACCATCCTGGACCGCCTTATCAATACAGGCCAAAATGCTATGAAGCACTTCCGGGCTAAGACTTTCCGATTCTTGAGACTTCTTAGAATTTTTACAAGGGACCAGTTCTAAGAAATTTAAAAACCTCCAGCACGTGGAAGAGACCCATGAGGAGATGATCCAAATCAGACATGCTCCAAGTAGATCGTGCAGAGGATAAGACTTGTCTCCTAGAAGAGTCTACCAGACTCGAGAAATCCGACTCTGCAGAAGCAGGAAGAGATAGGCCCATATTCTCTCCTGTTTCGTACCAAATGCCTCTTCTACCTGTCAGTCTGGAGGGAGGCATACAGAAGACAGTCTTTCCTAGTTCTTTCTTGGAATTCATCCAAGAACTGAGAGATTGGAGAGCCTTCTTCATTGAAATGGCCGGTTTCATTTTCAAGAAGGCAGAGGACTTATATGGCTTATTGCTCGAATAGAGAGACCGAGGCGAAGGCGGAGCGGCAGGGCTCAGCGATTCTCCGTATTCCTGGAGCAGAAGTGCGGATAAAGTCTTATAATTAGACAGTCCTTCATTAGCTGGGGCTTCGTCTTCCGAGATATCCTCTAGCTCGAGCCCAGCTGAAGGAGAACGATCCCTTGCAACGGACAAACACTCCGTAGGTCGCACATATTCTGCATTAGGAGAGCCTCTATTCGGGGAAGGACTGGCGGAAAAAGACTCTCTACGTTCTTTTGTAAGAAAGCTGGAAGTCCTTTCTATTCTCTTACATGATATCACCGATCTTTCCTTCTGAAGTCCCAAAGAGGAAGATTGCTTCCGAGGAGAAGAACTCTTGGAAGGCGATTCTAGCCTGGAAGGTTCCGCATGTCCGGAACGTTCCGCTTTTGTAAAAAGCTCTTCGCGCTCGAAGAGTTCCTCTCGTGCGGAAAATTCCTCTCGTCTGGAAAGTCTCGCTTGTTTTGACTGTTCCACTCTTCCGGAAAAAGATTCCCGTTTGGAAAGTCCCAAGTGTCTTGAAGGCGATCCGCGCTTTGAAGTTCCCGCTCGCTCGGAAGGATCCGAGCGACTTCCGCTTGAGCGGAATGCTTGGAAAGTTCCGCCTGTGCGGAAGGTTCGCGGCACTGGAAAGTTTTTGGAATGTTCGGAATGTTCCACTCGCCTGGAAGATTCCGCGCGCCTGGATAGTTCCGCGCGTCTTATGGAAAGTTCTTCCACGGGTAAGGAGAGATCGGAACGTCCGCGATGTTCCGAGCGCTTGGAAGGAAACTCTTTGGTACGTTCTGTTACCATAGAAGATTCCGTGCGCTTGATTATTTCCGAGCGCCTAATAGACTCCTCACCTTTGGAAGGCGCCTCTTGCTCGGAAAAATCCATGGAAACGGTCCATCAGTTTGTTGTCCTCTTCTTCGTTCCTGGACGTTCTCTCCTCTCTACCAGAAAGTTCTCCTTGCCTGGAAAGGGCTTCTTTCCTAACTGGCGCTTCTCGCCAAGATGGTTCTTCCGGGTCTGAGGAAAACCACTCATCTATAGGAGCTCGTTGCTTGGGAGAAGATGGAACAATCTTAGGAACCTCTCGTTTCGAGGGAGGTACCTCTGAGCGCGCCACGGACCTCTTTATAGGAAGGGAGTTATCTTTCCTACGAGGTTTCTTGGAAAGAACTCCAACCAATGAGGAGATCTATTCCTGCACTTTTTGTAGGATCTGAGCAGTAGTCGCATCCCTGTCCGTGTCGGAACGAGGGGAGGGAGATCTGGAAGGTGTCTGAGATTCCCTTACAGCACTTGGAGTCAACAAGGATCTCTTTTTTACTGAAGAAGCCTCTTCAGGAAAGTGTTCTGGACTCGAGTCAAGCGCCGTAGCTTTCCAGCTCCTCTTCAAGGGGCGAGAAAGATTCGTGTCTTTCCACCCTCTTCTAGGTGAAGGTGACTCTGACGACGAAAAACACTCACGAAGGATGCTTTTCCTGTAGCGATCCCTGGCAATCTGGGGCGTAACAGAACCTGCCGAAGGGACGCCTGACCGGTGGGGAACCTCTACAACCTTCGTACGGCTTTCGACATTCCTTCTCCTCTGGGCCAGGGAGCTTGGAAGAGGTCTAGACCTGGAAGCGTTGTAGAGCCGATCAGACGCCCCCTCCACTACACTGGGGACACTCACATCACTGTCCACTGTTAAATCACCACTCTTACCTTCTAATGCCGCCATTTTGACCTGCATTCTATGAAGGGTAGCCTTCAGATCTGCAATTTCCACTGCTGAATCTGTAGGATTTAAAATGGGTGAAACGGCAGAAATAGGGGGAGAAGGATTAATTAATGCATCATGGGGAGAAGCTAGTTCGCTAGACCTAGATCTACTTCGGCTTTTGGAAGCTTTCCTCAGCCTATCCCTTTCTAGCTTCTTCATATAAGAAGTAAGATTCTTCCATTCTTCTGCACTCAGGTTCTCGCACTCCTTACAGGTGTTCGAAAAAGAACATTCATACTTTCTACAACGCCTGCATGCAGTGTGAGGGTCTACCGAAGTTTTCGGCATTCTCACCCTGCAGCCCTCATTCATACACCTCACAACAACACTCGAGTCAGACATTCTTAGAAAAATCCAAAATCAAGTTCAAGAAACGGTCCACAAATAGCGTATGCCAATACAACGATCCAGGTACGTCACCAAACGTCGGTCAAGAAGATCAATTGCGATGAAAAAAGAATTCCAGCCAGGAGGTACCAACAAGAATGTTGACAGTACCGGCGACAGAAAGAATCTGATAGAAAACTGGAATGGTTCCTTTTCCTGCCACCCAGCGGCAGGACGGTAGATCACCTGACCTACCTGTAGCGTGTGGCGCGAAATTTGAATTTCTGTCGGGACGACGGAGTCTAAAGCTAAGTATATATCTGACATGTAAGTTGAATGTATAAAAACATACATTTTCTACATTGAAATTCCGAGAACTCCCTTATTCTTGAATGTATTTTAATAATCTTAAAAACCATTTTAAAAAAGGTAGTGAGAGAACACATCAGCAAATCTTTTTTTTTTTTTTTCTCTCTCAAAAAAAAGTTTTTACCAAGATTTTAATATATAATTTTACGGTATTTTTTATTGGATTTTTAAAAATATTTTTGTAAACAGCATACATCATATATTAGATTTTAGAGTGCCATTTTATTTGATAGGAATTAAACTTTCTTCTATTACCTTTTTTTTAAAACTGAATGATAAATAAAAGATGTACTTAAAAAAAAAAAAGTTGTTTAAAAGAATGTTAAAAAAAAAAAAAAAAAAAAAAATCATCCAATTCGCAAGAAATTTTGTGTGCATCTTCAGTCTAACTAGTGGTAACACCTGTGGAAGTTTGAACACCGTCACTCAAAATTAACCCCCAACCATGCCGATGCCCTTAATTTGTAAGGCTTGAAAATTTTATGATCTAAATTTTAGCATAATCTCACTTAAAATGATAGCCTACCGTGCATGTAATAAAAGGCTCCAATTCATATTAGTAGACTTATGACACTGGGTGATTCAAATGAATTAAAACAACTAAGGGAGATAATCCCATTTCAGGCCACTTTCCCTGAAACCATAACTGATACACATTGGTCTTGTTGACATCAAGATCTATAACAAACTACTGAGATATCATTATTTTAAGTAGATGAAACCTATTCACATAGAACAAACTCACAGGGGCCATTGACTTGAAATTAAAGCTTCCAAGAATAAGGTGTTCATTGGGAGGCAGTAAATGGAAGTACGTACAGGGAAATGGCAAATTCTTCTGACAATTAGAACAGTAAGACTAAGTAAAAGGTTGGTAAGTTTTCCTTAAACACTGCAACCACTCCCGTGATGTTGTGTTAATCAGCAGCCCCGGGGTCACCACCTTATAGAAGTTAATTTGCAATAAATAGATTTTGGTATGATTTTTGTATTAAGCATATTAAGGAGACTGAAGAACGCAGCATAAATATTCAGGTACTGAGATGAACTAATATAAATAATACTGAAATGTTTGCCGTATTTTGTCGTATAATAAAAAAAATTTCTTAAATAGGTTAATTTACAGATGTTAGCCACCTAAAAACATTATGGATGCAGTGCCTCTATAAGAGGATTTTTACAAAATAAGACAAGAAATGATCATTAATGCATGAACCTTTCAATGCAAATGTTTAGGTAGCACTAGGGTAAAGAACAGAGTGGACTACCTGGGCCAGTCTTGCTCCCTCGTTGACCTACCTTCCAGAAAAAGGACTAACATCCTGACACTGGAGATGGACACCAGTCTAGAGTCATCAGTCGTGGAAGCAACACTTTGAGACCTCTACTTTCCTCTTCAAAATCACAATTTTTTAAAGTAAATTGTATTTTTCCTAACTATACAAACCTGAGGTCCTTTACATAAGGAATTACTTTCAGCGTAGCTGGAATTACTGCTGTTAAATTCTTGAAGAAGGTGGTTAGGCAGTAACTACCGTGTGGCAGGCGGGTAGGCCAGTCTGCCCGGATGTAAACACTCCACTTTGCCTTTCGGCCCAGGTTCAGATTGAGGGGTGGCATGAGGTGGGAATATATGTAAAGGACCTCAGGTCTGTATAGTTAGGAAAAATACAATTTACTTTAAAAACTGTGATTTGTTCCTACACAATACACAAACCTTTGGTCCTTTACATAAGAAAGGCTCACTGATTGGTGGGAGGAATATGAGAGCCTCTAGAACTGACTGGAATTCTACACACCTAGGGTGCTACTCCTGGTTGTAAGACCGAGGAGGAGTGCCCTACCTCTAGACAATTTGATCGGAGTGTAGGAGCTGCATGATCAAGAGTCAGACTTCTGGGTCTTTTCGAAATGAGTGAGGAATTGTAACTCATCTGAAAATGGGCTGTGAAGAATATTAGAGTAGGAGGCATTAACGGAAAGTTCTAGGAAGATTTTGCATTATTGCCAGTCTCCTTCCTCCCCATGCTAGAGGAAGGAGAGGGATTGCTTCTATGATTCTGATATGAAACATAAAACGGATGCTCTATGCGTAAGCTTACTGCATCAATCACCCGACCAGCCGGTGTAAGTTCGATTCCTATCCTCAACCCAATGGAAGAGGAGTGGAAGGACAAGGTGGGGAAGGTGGAGAAGCCAGTCACTCTCGCATCCTTCTTACCTCTAGAACTGCACACCATAGGCGAGATGCAACTTGTCCTCTTGAAGGAGCCAGGTAAGCAAACACAACCTGCAAGCATCCACCAAGGTCCAAGGAAATGAAGTTCCAAGGACCTGTGGGCATGCCCGAAGGGAAAGATAAATATGGTCACAATGAGACCTTATCTATCTTCCTGTCCAACATATTCTTCAGAGTGATGACAAGTACCCATCCATTAGACTATCCAACTGCAGAGAAGTCTCTCACGGTCTCATAATATTTGGAGAAACACATGTCATCAGACACTTCTGCAATGGCAGTCCACAGCAGATAAAGACACCGACACTCCATGGTGGGTGTCGATCCTTATAGGAACAGCAACTCGCCAATAGGACAAAGTAATGACTGATCTGATCAACCAATACAAAGTCCACAGTGTAGATCTCGGACTCTTCAACAGCTGCTGACTGATTGCGCAGTTTTGCGCTCTCATGCATCTGAGACATAGCCACATGACACTCGCCTTTTGAAGGGTTATGCCCAGAAACCATACAAATTGTCTATCTTGTTAGCCACCGATGTTGAGAGACGAGATGATGATTCTCTCAAGGCATGGGCCCATCAAACGATAGTCAATTGCCTTCTAGACCGAGGTCCCTGATGGCAAGACAGAAGTTCTCATAGTTGAATCTCAACTAAGGAGAAACAATACTATATGCCAGTGAAAGACTAAGGTGAATGCGGACCTACGTCTTCACAGCTGAAACGAGAGAAGTTAACTCTCAAGATTCTGAACGTAGAAAAAGTCCCGTCGATGACACCAACCAGTGAAGACTATTACATTGCTGTTCAGCGAGAAGTCAGGGTTTGCAATGAAAGCAGAGCATCTTTCAGTAATGAAAACACAAGGATTGTACTGCCTGAAGAACTGCTTCTCATGGGCTGGATCAGGGAGGACATTTCTATTTATTCTGTTAGTAGAGTTGGCAGGGCGATGAACAGGCGAAGTCTTTGGTTAATGATCTACAATTCGGGGTGAACAAAGAATAATTGCACACCTACGAATTACGAGATGTATTCTAGAAGACAAACTCAGATTGTCTGAATAAATCATTCAGCGTCATTGCAGCGGCAGGTGCAATGAAGCGGAAGACTAGGCTACAGAATTCTGTTACCATGAGGTAAACAGAAAGATGATAACAAGTCTAGAGAGATATGTCTGAAAATTCTCGCAACGGCAAAAGGCAATGCAGGAGAGATGGTCATACACGTATGCAAGAATTCTAGCCAACCAGAGACCTAAGTCTGTGATTGCCGGGCAGAGATTCGATTCGGTAGTCAATCATCGCAGAGGAGGAGAGACGATACTCGACCGAACTAGCTCAGAGAGCCAGCCGTACTAGCTGAGGCAAGAGGCAGAGGCAGCAGGTAGGCAGCCCATACACCGCTGGCTCTCGCTAACTTGTCACCCTGAGTTGCCAGGTAATCCATTCCATGAAGGAATGCGTTCGGTGACTAGAACCATCGAGCGCAAGAAAAATATGCTCGAGCATTTGCATTTTAACCGAAATGGGAGGGAAGTAAACCGTCCTATTCGGTGAAGGCAAACGCTGTGGTGTTGTTGTAAACAATACCACTAGTATCTCAAAATTGAAACCGGTAACTCTTGGGAGTTGTAATTCAATTAAGAGAAGATACTATTCGTCTCGGTCACATACCCATAGAGTTAACTACAGCTTGAGTACAGTAGCGTCGGTGTTCCAAGGACCTGTGGGCAGTCCCGAGGGGAAAGAAAGATATGGTCGCAATGACCTATCCATCTTCCTGTCCGACATATTCTTCGGAGTGGTGTCCAGTACCCATCCACTGGTCTATCCATCTGCAGCGAAGTCTCTCGCGGTCTCATATCCCACTGCAGCGAAGTCTCTGGCGGTCTCACATCCCACTGCAGCGAAGTCTCTGGCGGTCTCGTATCCCACGGCGGCTTAGTCTCTCACGGTCTCGTCATCTCCGCAATGGATAAAGACACAGACATTCCATGGTGGGTGTCGATACTTATGGGTACCGGAACACACCAGTAGCACTAAGTAATGACTGATCTGAATCAACCAATACAAAGTTCACAGTGTAGATCGTGAAGGTCTCGGATGCTTCGACAGCTGCCGACTGACTGCGTTCAGTTGTGTGAGGCATCCAAGGCATAGTCACGTGACCCTTGCCTTTTGAGGGGTTATGCTGAGAGACCATACAAATCGTCTATCTGTTGCCACCGATGCTGGAAAGCGAGACGATTCTCTCAAGGCATGTGCCCAACAGATGAAAGTCAATTGCCTTCTAGAGACCAAGGTCCCTGATGGCAAGACAGAAGTTCTCATAGTAGTTGAATCTCAACTAAGGAGAAACAATACTATGTGCCGTTGAAGACGAAGGTGATAGGTGAATGCAGACTTACGTCTTCACAGCTGAATCGAGAGAAGTTAACTCTCAAGATTCTGAACATAGAAAAGTCCCGCCGATGACACCAACCCGTGAAGATGGCTTAGTCCCTGTTGTTTTACAGAGGATTGAAAACGCTAAACCACTACTTCATTGCTGTTCGGTGAGAAGTCGGAGTTGCAAAGAAAGCGGAGTGCTTTTCAGTAATGAAAACACAGAGGTTGTACTGCCTGAAGAACTGCGTCACATGGACTGAATCAGGGGGGACATCTATATAGTAGTACTTGGAAGTAGAGCTGGCAGACCGGGGAACAGGTGATGTCTTCCATTATACAACTGCGTCTCATGGGCTGAATCAGGGAGGACATCTATATAGTACTTGGAAGTAGAGCTGGCAGGCCGGGGAACAGGTGATGTCTTCCATTATACATCTACAATTCAGGGTGGACAATGAACAATTGCACACCTACGAATATGAGAAATATTTAAAAGACAAACTCAGATGTCTGAAGAAAACATTCCGTGTCATTGCAGCGGCAGGTGCGATGCAGTGGGAGACTAGGCTACAGACTTCTGTTGCCGTGCGGTAAACAGAATGATGATATCAAGTCTAGTGAGATACCTGTGTCTGAAAATTCTCGCAATGTCAAAGGCGTATGCGAGAATTCCAGCCAACCAGAGACCTAAATCTGTGATTGCCGGGCAATTATTCGGTTCGGTAGTCAATCATCGCAGAGGAGAGAGACAATATTCGACCGTACTATCTCGGAGAGCTAGCTGGTACTGGGCTGCGGCAGGCAGGGCTGGCAGGCAGCCCATACACCAATAGCTCTCGCTCACTCGTCATCCTGAGTTGCCAGGTAATCCATTCCAAGAAGGAATGCGTTCAGCTAGAACCATCGAACGCAAAAAAATAAGCTCAAGAATTTTGCATTTAATCGAAAGTGATTTCGGTGAATGCAAACGGTTTTGTTGTTGTTGTAACAATATCACAAGTATCTCAAAATTGAAACTGGTAACTCCTGGGAGGTTTGCAGGGCAGTCCCGAGTTGCAGTTCAATTAAGAAGATACAATTCATCTCGGTCACAACCCGTAGAGTTAACTACGGTATGTGCCTACCTACACCTCGGACAAATCAACTGATAACAGAAGCATGTCGCGAGGGCAATATACGTAGAATAATTTGTAGGTTCCTGTACATAGACCTCCATCCTAAATTCTCTTCCATTCGAGGAACAAGAATAAGGACTGGAAGCCGACACACTTCATTCTCTAATGAAGAGTGAATTTTTTCCGAAGGAAGACTTCTACGGTGATAACAGGCTACCGAAGACGATAGTTCAAGCCGAACTGGATGTTCCCACCCGTTCTTCTCTATCCCGGGGTTGGCCGCCTACTGAGGCGACGGACCGTCGGGGCCATCCAGGCTGAGCCCCTCCCGAGATATTCTTCCTTCAGCAGCAGTGCTTCCTTCAAACGCTAGAAACTCCGGGAATTCGAGCATTCGGCAAGATTCCCAATTATCGTCGTAACAATTATCTGGGATTCTCGTCATGCCCACTCTGGACCATGGTTTCGCCAAAGTGTTTGAAGATCGTAGACCAGAACACTCGGAGAGTGCTAGAAACACTGAATAATTCTAAGCGCTCGGCGAAACCCCCCCCCCCCCCCCCCCCCCCCCCCTTCGCCAGACGATCATCGGATGGTGGACCTTCCGATTCCCATAGAAATCGAGGATAGGGCAAGATCCTTCCTCAATGACGGGGACTTACGTCCGGTTGGACCACAAAGGTCCCTCCAGGAACGCAGTCCACAATGTGGAATCCTACGGAGAACGCTCTGCAGGATCCCTCCCTTTCCCATTGCAGCCATAGGGAGAGAGGGAATGGGGGAGGAAGGTTGGACACTCGCTCGCCTTCCCAGAGGAACTAGCAGTCGGAGAAGCGAGTACGGGCAGCCATCACCATATAGTGATGGCCGCTCAGTCTAGGAAAACGTTACCCTCTGGAGAAAACGTTTTCCCGAGGAGGGTTACGAACTCGTACTGTAGGCTGGCTAAACATCTGCCGCCACCGTGACCATCGTCTGGGTGGGGCTGAGCGAGCACCTGACAGGAGAGAGCCGATACCGTCCTCCGACGCGTCCCAGTCCTCGAGGTCGAAACCTCTCAAGAGGACCGAAGGGGGAGCCCACCCCAGTCTCTGTGTGCGCGGTCCAGACGGACCATCACGCAAATGGCAGTGATGGTCACTCCGAGTCTGGGAAGCGTCATCGCCCTCGCCAGCCCCCCAAGATCTCCTCCAACCACTTGAGCGAGGATCTGTTGGTCCCAAGACCGAACCAGGCTCGTGCATTCATCAAGGTCACTCCTGTTCGCCTCGTTCCTCCTGGTGTAGCCTGAGGAGGTTGAAGGGACAGGTGAGGGAGACCTGACGCTCCTACCCTGCCTACTAGCAGAACCAGTAGGCTGGGAGGACTGCATGCGATCACCAACCCAAGGTGGCGATTGAGCTGCAGGTCTGGACCAGCGGTCTTCTTGTGGAGAAGCGATGGACCAAGGAAAGAAGCATCGGTCTCTTGTGTCAGGGGAGCTGCTACGAGCGTTCCTCCCCTGCCTACCAGTAGAACCGGTAGGCTGGGAGGGCTGTAGGCAATTACCAACCCACGGTGACAATCGAGCTGCCGGTCTGGACCAGTGGTCTTCATGCGGAGAAGCGCTGGACCAAGGACAGAGTGTCGGTCTCTTACCTCAGGAGAGCTGCTATGAGCGCTCCTCCCCTGCCTACCAGCAGAACCGGTAGGCTGGGAGGACTGCAGGCGATCACCAACCACGGTGGCGGCCGAGTTGCAGGTCTAGACCAGCGGTCTCCTTCTGGAGAAGCGCTGGAACAAGGACGGTAGCATCGGTCTTGTGCGTCAGGGGAGCCGCTACCAGTCGTGCGAGCTGTCCGGTCCTGGTGGGAGCGACAGTCGGGTAACTGGTAGTGTCCACTAATGTGGTGAGAGTGAGCACCGTCCTCTCGACACGCCCAGGTGAGGCTGGACCAAGTCCAGGCGAGGCTGAACCCAGTGGCCTCTTCTCAGCCTCGCTACGTGAACGGTCTGGTGGGAATGTCATGTCAACCCTGGGAACTGGCAGAACGCTGGCCTGGCGGGAATTGCCTTAGCGACTGCCACCAGTCTTCCGCCCTGTGCCTGGGTCCTGGCGGCAAGCAGGCTCGGCTGCCTGGCCCCTGGCTGCACGGTCACCTGCGGGCGACCGTACACTCGGTACCTCTCGCGAACGAGCGGCCGAGACGGTCCCTGGAGCCGAGGCAGAACCTCTGGCGCCAGGAGAGGAGGTACCGGTGTTAGCCGGTACCCCTCCAGTCCCCGTCTTCTTCTTCCTTGCAGAAAGAGAGACGGGCCCCGTTCCCAAAGGAACAGGAGGACCAGCGGAAGCCCCAACCGGTGGGACAGACCCTTAGAGGTCTCTGAGCAAGACTTCTTAGGGGGGGAGGCTACCTTCTTCTTCTTCGGCTGGGGGGCCTCGGAAGTCGGAGGGGAAGAGGCGGTAGAAGACGACGGCGATACCTTCCTCTTCTTCCTCGACTTCCTCTTTCGCCAATTCCCTCAGGACAACCGACAGGTCCTCCATCCAGGACGGAGTTGGGGCAGTTGCGGTAGCAACACGGCCCAACTGCACCTGTCCGGAGGGACCTGCGGGAGCAGCAGTGGAGAGAACGCTTCCTAGAGGAGGGTTACGAAACTCCTACCTGGCAGGTGAAGCGTCTGCCACCCCCGAGACTGGTCGGCCATCGTCTGGGTAGGGCTGAGCGTGCACCCGACAGGCGACAGCAGATACCGTCCTCCGACTCTTCCAAGTCCTCGTTGAGGCCAAAACCTCTCTGAAAGAAAATTAATTAAAAGAGGGCTGGAAGGCCTGCCTCCACCAGTCTCCGTGTGCATGGACTGGCGGTAACAGCCCGTCAACCCTGGGTACTGGACGATCGCTCTTCGCTGGTCTGGCGAGTCACCCGAGCGACTCCTACCATTTTCTGCTCCGTGCCTGGGTCCTGACACGGTGAGCGTACTCAGCAGTCTGGACCCTGGCTGCATGGTCACCCGTAGGTGACCGTACACTCGGTAACGCTTGCAAGCTGGCGGCCGAGACAGTTCCCAGTCCGGAGGTGGAACCTCTGGAACCGGGAGAGGAGATACCAGCGGTGGCCGGTACCTCCATGGTCCCTGTCTGCTTCCTCCCCGAGGAAGGAGAGACGGGCCCCGTTCCCGGAGGAACGGGAGGACCAGCGGAAGACCCACCTGTCTCACCGGAGCAAGACAGACCCTTAGAAGTCCTGTGGCGAGACTTCTTAGGGGGGGAGACCACCTTCTCTTTACGGAAAAGCCTAAAAGTCAAAGGGGAGAAGGCATGAAGATATAATGATCTCAAAGAGGAGGATGACGACACTTGACAAGCTCTCTTCCTCTTTGGTTCCCCCGAATTCTGCCAGACTTCTACCATCAGGAGTAGAAAAACCTCACAGGGCAGCACGACAGCTTCCTCCAGTGACATAACTCCCAGGTAGTAGTGGTAATGAATATGATTATCAGCAGGATATCAGTACACACACTCGAGGATCAGTACGCAATATGCTATGAGTCATAGGTACAATTCCAAGGTTAGGATAACCAATACGAAAAGCATCCAACCAATACTTCTGAAAACACAATCACCACTAGTCTGTAAAATAAGGAAAAAAACAAATTAAAGTAATTAGGATACTCCTCACACATCCAAGGGCGCCGCCCTCCGAAGTGAGAGGAGATCCCCCAACATCAACACCGCACGCCCATCCTTCTACCTTCTTCCGATAGTAAGTGAAAGGAAGAAAGAGAAGAGAAATTACCATAACAACAAAACACAGACAAACCTTTGAATTCCCTCAGTAATTCCCAAGCGTAAGCGTAATTTCTGGATGAACACATGTCCCGTTACAGGATCAATAACACTTACATTAAATACATGTCTCATCCTCACGTTAAATATATATCTCATCCTCAGGCAGGTCTGAGCCAGTGTTAGAGGGCGAAAGAATGTAAATAATATGTTGGTATACCTTTGCCGCCGACTCTTAACACAAGTAGAGGTGCGGTTATAAAGGCTATCACAAAAGTGGGTTTGTATATTAATTGAAAAACATGTACAAACCTTTGTTTAGTATTAATATCAAACTGTATATACACATTTATTTAAAAAAACAAAAATAAACCAAAAAGATCCCACCGGGAAAAAAGATCAACGACCAGTCAGCCTGAGCTCACAAACACACGGCTTCATCGGAAGAAGGCCAAAAGCAAAGTGGAGTGTTTACGTCCAGGCAGGCTAGCCTGCCCCACAGTAGTTACTGCCTAACCACCTTGTTCAAGATTCAACAGCCGTAATTCCAGCTACGCCATAAATACATTCCTTATGTTAAAGGACCGAGGGTTTGTATTACTTGTCGGAACAATGTTGTTTTATTGTGCTGATTACAACTGCAATCTTGAGCAAGATCAATATAAGTTACATATATACGCTAACATTGTTCAAATGAGTGCTGGGAAGGCTTGGAAAGATGGTGGATTGTCTGTGGTCAGAATGGCCAGCCACACGATTGCCGCCATATTGGATTTCAAAACTGCCTTGAAAAATGATATCGTTCTGATACAATAAAGTTTTGTACATACTTACCTGGCAGATATATACTTAGCTTTAGACTCCGTCGTCCCCGACAGAAATTCAAATTTCGCGGCACACGCTACAGGTAGGTCAGGTGATCTACCGCCCTGCCGCTGGGTGGCAGGACTAGGAACCATTCCCGTTTTCTAATCAGATTTTCTCTTCCACCTGTCTCCCGAGGGGAGGCTGGGTGGGCCATTTAATAGTATATGTCTGCCAGGTAAGTATGTACAAAACTTTATTGTATCATAACAATATCATTTTTGTACATTCAACTTCCCTGTCAGATATATACTTAGCTGATTGGCACCCTTGGTGGTGGGCAAGAGACAGCCAACTACTGAAATAGACAGGAAAACAACATACGTTGTAGGTAAACATTAAGAAACCTTGGTTCCTACCTGGTTAGGCAGAAGACCTCATGGCTACTGCCTAGGAGTCTGCTTTGCCTCAAGAGGCTCAGCGAGGTAGTGACCTATGGCTAAGAGTTCTTGTGGGTCTGTCAATGGGGTCTTGTCCGCTTACACGACAGAGCCTGAGGATCTTTGTCAATGGGTGCTAATCCACTTATATGACAAAACACCTTGCCTAATGGCATACTCAAGGAGCACAACACCGATCTCGATCACCTGATCCTAACACCCGGGTTAGTACTAAGATTGAAAGGAATTATCCCCAAAATCCTTTCAACAACCTTAAAAACACAACACCATGTAATTAAAAACTAATTAACTAATTAAGGATCAGTATCAGCTCCCTGTCCCAGCACCGCATCCGCAGACACGTACGGACCAAGAGAGAAGCATTTCTCATAGGTTACTCTGACATCCTTCAGGTAATGGGAGGCAAAAACAGAGTTGCATCTCCAGTACGTGGCAGCTAGGATATCCTTCATTGACATGTTCTTATGAAAGGATAAAGAAGTCGCAACGGCTCACACCTCATGCGCTCTAACTCTCAGCTGCTTGAAGGCGTCATCATGGCACTTATCATGCGCTTCAGAGATCACACTTCTCACGGCTAGGGCGTTCTTTGACATGGGTCTCTTTAGGTCCCTCACAGCACACCAGAGACTCTGTTGGCAACCATTAAGCTGTTTCTTCCTCTGAAGATCTTTAGCGTCCTGACAGGGCAAAGAGACCTTTCTACCTCCTTCCCTACCAAGGGAGAAAGCCCTTTAACTTCAAAGCTTCTGGGCCAGGGATTAGAAGGGTTCTCGTTCTTTGCCAGAAATAATGGCTGAAAAGAACATATTGCCGAGTCTCCTTTGAATTCGACACGAGAATCCAATGCATGGAGTTCACTTGTCCTCTTGGCAGTTGCGAGGGCCAAGAGAAAAATGCATTTCCTCGTCAGATCTCTAAAAGAGGCTTGATGAGGAGGTTCAAACTTGTCGGAAGTAAGAAATCTGAGGACTACGTCAAGGTGGAGGGTCCACTCTGTTGGAAGGACCTGGTTCTGCCTGCTCAGCAGGTCCGCTTTCAGATTCCTCTCTCCCTGAACGAACCTGGTAAGGAGAGTTACGCCTCGTTCCTCCGCCCAGATCAGAAGATCTCTTGTCAACTCGTAGAGGGAGAAAGAGAGTCCCTCCTTGTTTTCGAATGTAAGCCAGAGCCGTGGTGTTGTCCGAGTTGACCTGGACTACCACGCCTCTGACTTCCGATTCGAAGGATTTTAGGACTAGATGGATAGCCAAAAACTCCTTTGAGTTGATGTGCCAGGACACCTGATCCTTTGTCCAAGTGCCAGACACTTCTCTCGTTCCTAGTGTTGCTCCCCATCCCGTCTCCGATGTGTCGGAGAACAACACTAGGCGCGGGCTCGGAATCGAAAGGGACATGCCTACGTTCTTTTTGAGAGGAGCCACCCACCACACCAGGTGGTTCTTCATTTCCTGATGAATTGGAAAGGAGTCCGACAGTTCTCCTGCCTTTCAGTCCCACACCTTCTGCAGGAAGAATTGTAGGGGTCTTAAGTTGAGCCTCCCCAGAGGAAAGAACTGCTCCAGCGAGGAAAGGGTCCCCAGCAGGCTCAGCCATTCCCTCACTGAGCTTCGTTCCTTCCCTAAGAAGGCTGAGACTTTCTCCAAGCCTCGAACGAGCCTTTCCTGCGATGGAAAAACTCGTAAACCCTGAGAATCCATCTGAATCCCCAGATAGACAATGTTCGGCTGGAGATCATCTGGGACTTCTCGAGGTTCACAAGAAGTCCAAGGTCTAGAGTAGTTGTCAAGTCCTCCAAACATTGATGTTCCGACTTGGCTCTGATGAGCCAGTTGTTGAGATAAAGAGATATATTCACCCCCTTCAGATGCAGCCAACGGGCTACATTCTTCATAAGGCCCGTAAAAACTTGAGGGGCCGTGGAAAGCCGAAGCACAAGGCCCTGAACTGAAAGATCCTCCCCTATATCATGAACTGAAGAAACTTTCTTGATGAAGGATGCAGGGGGACATGAAAATACGCGTCTTGCAGGTCCAGGGAGACCATCCAATCTCCAGGACGTAGAGCCGCAAGAACCGAGGCGGTAGTCTCCATACAGAATTTCGTCTTCTTTACGAAACGGTTCAGTGCGCACACGTTTAGCACAGGTCTCCAGCCTCCCGAGGCTTTCGGAACAAGGAAAAGTCGATTGTAGAAGCCTTGCGAGTGGGGATCCTGTACTAATTCGATGGCCTCCTTTTCCAACATCTGATCCACAAGTTGCAGGAGAGTTCTTCTCATGACAGGGTCCTTGTACTTTGCTGACAGTTCCCTTGGAGTCGAAGTCAAGGGTGGACTGTCTCTGAAGGGGATGAGATATCCTTTCCTTATTATTGAGAGGGACCAGTTGTCCTCCTCTCTCAAAGTCCATGCTCCCGCGAACTTCAGAAGCCTGGCTCCTACTGGTGTTTGGAGGACTGAAGAGTCACTTTCCTTTCTTAAAAGGTCTAAAGGATGACCTCCCTCTCTTCTCAGGTCCTTTCTTTCTAGAGGAGGATCACGAAGAAGGACCTCCTCGAGAGGGCGTTTGAGGAGTACTAGTTCCCTTCTTAGCAGAGGGTACAGCAGTTCTAGTCTTTTTTGCTGATTGAACTAGAAGATCTTGGGTCGCCTTCTCAGTGAGTGAGTGAGAAATGTCTCTCACTAACTGAGAAGGAAACAGTCGGTTCAATAGAGGAGCGTATAGAAGAGAAGCCCTCTGAACTGGAGAGACAGCTTTTGTCAGAAATGACCTAAAAACTGCTCTCTTCTTGAGTATCCCTGCTCCAAAAAGGGAGGCTACTTCTCCAGAGCCGTCTTGGACAGCCTTGTCCATACAGGACAAAACGCTATGAAGCACTTCGGGGCTAAGGAAGTCCGGGTCCTGAGTCTTCTTGGCCAACGCCCCAAGAGACCAGTCCAGAAAGTTAAAAACTTCCAGGAAATGGAATAATCCCTTGAGGAGATGGTCCATTTCTGACATACCCCATGTGGTTCTGGCTGTAGACAGTGCATGTCTCCTCGTCGAGTCCACAAGAGTCGAGAAATCTGCCTCTGCAGACGAAGGAAGGGCCAGTCCCATGGCTTCCCCCGTCTCATACCAAATGCCCCTCCTTCCTGAAAGCTTAGAGGGAGGGCAGGCAAAGACAGTCTTACCTGCTTCCTCCTTAGAGCTGAACCAAGCCCTAACTGACTGGAGGGCTTTCTTCATGGAGATAGTCAAGACGCATTTTCAGGAAGGAGGAGGATTTAGAAGTCTTTGTGCTAGTGAACAAAGAACGAGGAGAAGGAGGGGCGGCTGGACTGAGAGTCTCTCCAAACTCTTGCAGTAGTAAAGCAGCTAAGGTTTTGTAATCCGAAAGCGCCGCACCTCTTGGGGATTCTTCATCGGAAATATCCTCAAGTTCTTGCCTCATCTTGATGGGGGAATCGCGATCAACAGAAGGTGAGCGCTTATTCTGAAAGGAGTTACCTGTTATATCAGTCCTCTGTTCTCTTGGAGAAGGGCTTCTTCTAAGTAGCTCGGAGAGTGTCTGGAAGGTGTCTCATGTCCGCCCTGACAAAGGCGACGGCCACCTGTGCGACATCTTGCGCCTTTGTCACGGTCATCGACACTTCCAGAAACTTGTTTGCGTCTAGAAGAATGCTCTATCTCGGAAGGCAAAATGTCTGGCGCCTCGCGCCTGGATGAAGGTTCGCATCCGGAAGGAGACTCGCAGCTGGCTGGCGCCGAGCGGCTGGGAAGCAGCTCGCGCCTGGATAGCGGTTGGCGCCTAGCAGAGGATTCTCGTTTCATTGGTGACATACGCCTGAAAGGAGGTTGGCGCTCGTCCGAAGACTCGTGTCGAGTTGGCGCCTCGCGCCTCGGTACGTCCAGGATCCGGGATCTCTTAATGGGAAGAGGAGTCCTTCCTACAAGGAAAATCCTTCTTGAGTACTCCCACCAAGGACGATATTTGCTCCTGCATGTTAAGGAGAATTCTTGTCGTAGAATCTTCCCTCTCTTTGACAGAAGGAGGTTCGAGGGACGAATGGGATTCCCAGCCGAAAGTAGGCGAATGCAAGGCTCTCTTGGTTCTCTTCTTATCCATCGGCGAACCTTCTGGGAAGCGTTCGGGGCTTGAATCCAATGCGGGCGCTTTCCAACTTCTCTTCAGAGGACGAGTGATCATCCGAACTCCAACCTCTTCTGTGCGGCGAGGAATCAGAAGAAGAGAAGCACTCTCTCAGGATGCCTTTACAACGGCAATCCCTGGCAGTCTGTGATGACACAGATCCTGCCGAAAGGACGCCTGACCGGTGCGGATCCTCCATAACCTCCATAAGGCTTTAGACATTCCTTCTCCTCTGGGCCTTGGAGCTTGGAAGAGGTCTAGGCCTGAGAGCGTTGCAGTGCCGATCAGATGGCCCCTCCACTGCACTGGGTACACTGATATCACTTTCCACTGCACTGCGCTTACCTTCAAGAGCTATCATTTTAAGCTCCATCCTTTTGAGGGCAGCTTTCAAATCTGCAATTTCCACAGAAGAATCTGCAGGATCTGTGAAGGGAGAAGGAGCTGATATCATGGGTGAGGATGGAACAATTACTTGTGGGATAGGTGTTAACTTGACACCTAACTGGCTCGTTAGAGCGAGACCCTGTCAGATATATACTTAGCTGATTGGCACCCTTTGGTGGAGGGTAAGAGACAGCTAACTACTGAAATAGACAGGTAAACAACATATGTTGTAGGTATTAATAGACCTTGGTTCCTACCTGATAGGTGGAAGACTTCATGGTTGTTGCCCAGGAGTCTGCATCACCTCAAGAGCCTTAGCGAGATATTTGATCTATGGCCAAGAGTTCTTGTGGGTCTGCCGATGGGGTCTTATCCGCTTACTCGGCAGAGCCTAAATGGTATTTGTCTATGGGTGCTGATCCACTAATATGACAACACACCTTTTGAAGGAGCACACAACCGATCCCGATCACCTGATCCTAACCACCATGTTAGTACTAAAGATTGTTCAGTTATCCCCCAACTCTTCACAAACAACCAGAACTCGAATAACACAGTACACATGCATACATAAAATTAAAAAAAAAAATTAAAATACTCTTCTAAGAAGATATCACAAGGGTTCCTTACTGAACAATAGTGACCGGCCGCCTGTGCGACATCTAGCACTTTTGCCAGCAGAAAGCCAAGAACATATCTAATAGAAGGTACGCAAGAAAATTAAGGATCTCTGCTCGCTTCCATACCCAGGATCGTATCTGCTGACACGAACGGACCCAGAGAAAAACATTTCTCGTAAGTCACACGAACGTCTTTCAAATAGTGCGATGCAAACACTGAGTTGCACCTCCAATAAGTCGCTTCCAAGATATTCTTTAGCGACATATTTCTTTGAAAAGAGAGAGATGTCGCGACTGCTCTCACCTCATGAGCTCTTACTCTCTAAAGTTTAAAAGTCATCGGGGCAGATCTTGTGTGCATCTGTAATGACGCTTCTCACAAAGAAGGCCAAACCATTCTTAGACATCAGTCTTGCTGGATCTTTAACGGAGCACCAAAGACCTTGTCTAGAACCCCCCATCTGCTTCTTCTTATCCAGGTAGAATTTAAGAGATCTCACAGGGCAGAGACCTTTCTGCCTCTCTACCTACAAGATTGGACAAGCCTTTTACTTCGAAATTTCTGGGCCAGGGTTTCGAAGGATCTTCGTTCTTCTCCAGAAACAGCGTTTTAAACGAACAGATGGCTGAGTCTCCTTTAAATCCTACCCTAGCATCTAGGGCGTGCAGCTCACTAACTCTTTTGGCTGTCGCAAGAGACAAAAGAAACAAGCACTTTCTTGTGACATCTCGAAAAGAGGCAAGATGAGGAGGTTCGAACCTTTTGGAAGTCAGAAACTTAAGGACGACGTCTAGGTTCCAGCTAGGAGGACTTGGTTCCTTAGACTTTGAAGTCTCAAAGGACCTAATTAGATCGTGCAGATCCTTATTCTCCGCGAGATCTAAGCCTCTATTTCTGAATACGGCCAACAGCATACTCCTGTATCCCTTTATGGTCGATACAGAAAGGTGTGATTCCTCTCTAAGGAACAGCAGGAAATCAGCGATTTCGGTCACAGAGGTACTGGAGGAGGACAGCTTCTTCAACCTACACCATCTTCTAAACACCTCCCACTTAGATTGATAGACTCGCATTGTCGAAGATCTGCGGGCTCTAGTGATCGCGCTTGCAGCCTTGCAAGAAAAGCCCCTCGCTCTGACAAGTCTTTCGATAGTCGAAAGGCAGTCAGAGTGAGAGCGGGGAGGTTTTGATGATACTTCTCGGAGTGGGGTTGTTTGAGCAGATCCATCCTTCTTGGAAGGGATCTGGGCAAGTCCACTGTCCACTCCACTACCTCTGTGAACCAATCGTGCGCTGGCCAAAAGGGGCTATCAGAGTCATTTTCGTCCCCTTCGAGGCCACAAACTTCTTGAGCACTTGCCCCAGAATCTTGAATGGGGGAAATGCGTAAACCTCTACATTGGACCAGTCTAGAAGAAAAGCGTCTACTGCTAATCCTCTGGGGTCTTCTACCACTGAGCAAAAGACTTCCAAACTCTTGGAGAGGAACGTGGCGAACAGGTCTACATGAGGTTTCCCCCAAAGAGACCAGAGACTCTGACACACTCCTGAGTGGAGGGTCCATTCTGTGTGAAGGACCTGGTTCCTCCTGCTCAGCCTGTCCGCCCTCACGTTCCTCTGTCCCTGAACAAATCTTGTCAAGAGGAAGATGTTCCTTTGACTCGCCCAAACGAGCAGGTCTCTTGCGAGCTCGTATAGGAAGAACGAGTGCGTCCCTCCTTGTTTCCTTATGTATGCTAGAGTGGTGGTGGTGTCCGAGTTTACCTGGACTACACCGTTTGTGACTAAAGGCTCGAAGCTCTTTAGAGCCAGGTGAACGGCTAACAGCTCCTTGCAATTTATGTGCCAGGACACCTGATCTGTACTCCAGGTGCCTGACACCTCTTTCGGCCCCAAGGTTGCTCCCCAACCCGTCTCCGACGAGTCGGAAAACAACACTAGGCTTGGGTTCCAAATCTCCAGGGATATCCCTCTGTTTTCTTGTAAAGGGGGCAACCACCATTCCAAGTGCTGTTTTATCTCTAACGGAATGGGAAACAAGTCCGAGAGAAGTCCTGTCTTCCAGTTCCAAGTTCTCTTGAGATAGAACTGAAGAGGACGAAGATGAAGTCTTCCTAGAGGAAAGAACTGTTCGAGCGAGGAAAGGGTCCCTAGAAGGCTCAACCATTCCCTCGCCGAACTGTGTTCTTTCTCTAAGAAGAGAGACTTTTTCGAAGCCTCTTATGAGTCTCTCTTGAGAAGGAAATACTCGAAAACCCCGAGAATCCATCTGAATCCCCAGATAGACTATGTTCTGGCTGGGGATCAGTTGCGACTTCTCGAGGTTTACGAGTAATCCCAAAGACTTTATCAGGTCTAGGGTCAAAGTAAGGTCCTCCAAACACTGTCTCTCTGACCTAGCTCTGATGAGCCAGGCGTCGTAATTCCAGGTATAGAGAGATATTGACACCCTTTAGGTGAAGCCATCTCGCCACATTTCTCATCAAGCTCGTGAATACTTGAGGAGCTGTGGACAGGCCGAAACACAAGGCTCTGAACTGATAGATCCTTCCCTCCATCATAAAACGGAGGTACTTCTTCGACGAAGGATGAATCGGGACGTGGAAATAGGCATCCTGGAGATCTAGTGATACCATCCAATCCCCTTGGCAAAGAGCCGCAAGGACTGTCGCAGAAGTCTCCATACGCCTAGTACTGGTCTCCAGCCCCCCGAAGCCTTTGCGACAAGAAAAAGGCGATTGTAAAACCCCGGGGAGTTTTGATCCAGTACTAGCTCTATAGCTCTTTTGTCCCACATCTGATCCACCATTAGCCGAAGAGTATCCCTCAGAACAGGGTCCTTGTATCTGGCGGACAGTTCCCGCGGAGTTAAAGTCAGGGGAGGACTGTCCTCGAAGGGGATGAAATAGCCCTTCTTGATCACTGAAAGAGACCAGGTGTCGGCTTCTATAAGTGCCCAGGCTTCCGCAAATCCCTGGAGCCTGGCACCTACTGGTGCTTGGAGATTTTCCATATCACATCCCCCTTTTAAAGGGTCGGAAGGAAGCTCTTCCTCTCTTCTCAGTCGTTTTCCTTTTCGAGGTAGCTCTAGAAGGGGGCCCTCCTCGAAAGGGCTGTTGAGACGTAGCAGCCCCTTTCTTCTCTGTCGCCGCAACAGGCCTATTCTTCCTAGAAGACTGAAGGAGAAGGTCCTGGGTCGCCTTCTCAGTTAGTGAATGCGAAATGTCCTTCACTAACTGAGAAGGGAATGAAAAGTCTGACATAGGAGCAAACAGCAAGGCTGCTCTCTGAGAGTGAGACACGGATTTTGTCAGAAAAGAACTGAACACAGCTCTCTTCTTTAAGAGTCCCGCTCCAAAGAGAGAGGAGACTTCTCCCGAACCATCCTGAACCGCTTTGTCAATGCAAGACAAAATACAAAGGAGAACTTCAGGGTTGAGGCCCTCTGTGTCATGGGTCTTTTTGGCCATCACCCCAAGGGACCAATCCAGGAAATTGAACACTTCCAATACATGGAAGAGTCCCTTGAGGAAATGATCCAATTCTGAAAGGCCCCATGTCACACGAGCCGAGTTCAGGCTATGTCTTCTCGAAGCATCAACAAGGTTCGAGAAGTCTGTTTCTGCCGAGGCAGGAAGAGAGAGTCCCATATTCTCTCCTGTCTCGTACCAAATGCCCCTTCTGCCTGTAAGTCTAGCAGGAGGCATACAGAACACAGTTCTCACCAGATCTTTCTTAGTCTTCATCCATGAATCAAGGGACTGTAGAGCTCTCTTCATAGAGATGGCTGGCCTCATCTTGAGGAAGGAAGAAGACTTCAGTGCCTTCGAACTCGAAAAGAGCGAGCGCGGAGAAGGAGGAGCGGCAGGGGTTAAAGAATCTCCATATTCTTGCAACAGGAGAGCTGTCAGCACTTTATAGTTAGACAGTCCTTCTCTATAGGGAGCCTCGTCTTCTGAACCTTCCTCTTGCTTGAAAGGATCAGAAGGAGAACCAACCTTATCATCCAAAGGCACTTCCCTAACGTCTCTCTCTGAAGGCGAAACACTTCTAACCGGAGAGGGGCTAAACGATCTACCAAGACCCCATCCATACAAACCTTGTCTAGGTTCAAAGCGCCTGGCTGGCTCCTCGAGTACGGTTGGCGCCTCGCGCCTGGCAGGTTCCTCTGTTTTGGCTGGCGCCACGCGCCTGGCAGGAGATCGAAGATTAGTCCTTTAAACAGGAAGACTGACATCCTTCCTGCGAGGAGGATCTTTAGAAAGAACTCCTACCAAGGAAGCTAACTGTTCCTGAACGGCAAGCAGGATCTTCTTAGTAGCCTCTCCCATGTCTACTTCAACCGGAGGAGAGGGAGATCTAGAAGGAGTTAGACAAACTGTCGGAACAGGGAGAAGCCAACTCGTTCCTAGCCTTCTTGATCACTGATGGAGCTGCTTCTTCCGAGAAACGCTCGGGGCTAGAGTCGAAAGAAGGCTCTCTCCAGTTCCTCTTCAGGGGCCTGGAAAGGTCTGAATCCTTCCACCCTCGTTTAGGTGAGGGGGATCCTGACGACGAGAAGCACTCTCGGAGGACGCTTTTTCGAAAGCGGTCCTTAGCAGTCTGTGGCGCTACAGAGCCTGCTGAAGGGACACCTGACCGGTGGGGATTCTCCACAACCTCCGTAAGGCTTTCGACTCTCCTTCTCCTCTGGGCCAGGGAGCTTGGAAGAGGTCTAGGCCTGGGAGCGTCGCAGAGCCAGTCAGACGCCCCCTCCACAACACTGGGGGCACTCACTTCACTAAATATATCACAATCACTGGTCTTACCTTCCAAAGCCGCCATTTTGGATTCCATCCTTAGGGTAGCCTTCAGATCAAAGATCTCTGAAGCCGAATCTGAAGACAAAAATCAGAAAAAGGCTCAATAGGCCTTGAACTACTTACACCCTTAGATGCAGCCCTTCTTACTCTGTCCCTCTCTAACTTCTTCAAGTAAGAAGTTAGTCTTCCATTCTTCAGCACTCAACCTTTCACATTCATTACAGGTGTTAGCTAAAGAACAATCAACCCCTCTACATCGTTGGCATACAGTGTGAAGATCAACCGAAGCCTTCGGTATCCTCACCTTGCAGCCTACATTCACACAAACTCTCACACCAACACTTGAATCAGACATTCTTCAGAAAAATCAAAAGCAAATCCAAATTCAGTCCACGGTAGTGAATGCCAAAACAACGATCCAGGTACGTCACCAAAATAATCAGCCGAAAGAAGATCAATTGCTTTGAAACAAGAATTCTAGTCAGGAGGAAGTAACAACAATGTTGATACCACCGGCGACAGAGAAAATCTGATAGAAAACGGGAATGGTTCCTAGTCCTGCCACCCAGGGCAGGGCGGTAGATCACCTGATCTACCTGTAGCGAGTGGCGCGAAATTTGAATTTCTGTCGGGGACGACGGAGTCTATAGCTAAGTATATATCTGACAGGGAAGTTGAATGTATGAAAATACAAATTTATACAATAGCTAGCTTGTAAAAAATACTTTATTACAAAAAACTTGATTGACAACTAAGCAGCATACCTACTATGGGTTTCAGAGACAGTGCAAGCACGGTTTTTGGCAATATCGTAAAGAATAACGACACTTGTCCTTATACCAAGAGACAAAAACTCCATTATCCAGAAATGGATACGAACACGCGTAAAAAGCTCCACCTACCCTCCCCCCCCTCCACCGCCACCCCTGTCCTTCTTCCTTCCTTCGCCTTCCTTTCTCTCTCTGTCTCTCTCTCTCTCTGTTGCCAATTGGTATGTGTTCACCCTCCAAACTGGGTATAAAACTTACACAAAATGTGGAAATTGGTGAAATTAGCCTATGTATTGAAAGTATATATACATAAATACTAAAGCAATTTTATCATTATTACATTACTATGACAACTAGAATTCATGGAAACAGTTTATAATAATGCATCGACGTATGTGTGAAGCTCCACTAATGTGGCAATGATGATTTTGCCATTCTTAGCATGCAAACATTAAAGGTTAATTTATTTCTGGCATACAGTTATTTAAAAAAATCAAAATAATAAAATAGACTTAAATCAATGAAAAGTGCTAGCAAAAAAACAAAAAAAATTATAATCCACTTATCCGCAGTCTGCTCCGCTATGGTTTTCAGCAGCCAGATGTACGACAAGGTTAGAAACATTGGATTGTATCTACTTTAGAGATATCTGTAATTTTTCGGAGTAATTTGGTTGCAAAAAAGGGATAATAAGACATGAATTAAATAAACATTTTGAAATAACAAAGTAAAGTTGAACTAAATAATGAGTAAAGTAAACAATTAAGGGAATAAAACTTTGCAGTGTCGTCGTCTGCTGCTCGTAACAGTGTTTGTGGAGTGCGCGCTTAAGAACCAGGAACAGCAACGTGGTTCAAGTGCAATGTGGAGTGAATTAAGACCAAAATGTGTATAATAATAACCAAATAAGCACTGTGGAGTTTCAGTTGTGATGGCAGTAAGGATGAAACCACCGATTACAAGGTAAAAATGAATTCAGTTCAAACCATGACCCTGGGAATAACAAGTTTGATACTTTCACTAATATAGGCAACAAAATGTTGTTTTATTGTGCTGATTACAACTGCAATCTTGGGTAAGATCAATAAACGTTACATATATACGCTAACATTGTTCAAATAAGTGCTGGGAAGGCTGGGAAAGATGGTGTCCATCCGTGACCAGACCCATCCAGCCACACGATAGCCGCCACATTGGATTTCAAAACTGCCTTGAAAACATATTTTACGAAGAGCGTCACATGCTTATTTTAGTTCGTATGGGGCTTTCATATATCACATTATGTTGACGAAACTTCAATCTTTTGAATGGTATACTTAGAGTTGTAATTGCATTCTTGTTTCACCCATTAAATATCAAGTGAATAAGACCCGTCCAGCGTGATGATGGTGGATCATCCGTGATTGTTTACCCTAATATTTATGCAAATATACTTCCAATGCAAAGGCTAATTTCACCAATTTCCACGTTTTGTGTAAGTCTTATACCCAGTTTGGAGGGTGAACACATACCAATTGGCAACAGAGAGAGAGAGAGAAGGGAAGGTGAAGGAAGGAAGAAGGACAGGGGTGGCGGTGGAAGTGGGGGGAGAGGGAAGGTGGTGCATTCTACTGCTGTGTGTATCCATTTCTGGATAATGGAGTTTTTGTTTCTTGGTATAAGGACAAGTGTCGTTATTCTTTACGATTAGTGATTCACGATACCCTTATAAATTACGGC